>NC_142480.1:43146287-43449318 GCF_049115385.1 Moschus berezovskii | reverse complement strand
TGAATAAAGCAATCCAGTTCATTGATTTTTTTTTTCTATTGCACACAGTTAAGAGCACTTCCCGTCCCAGAAGTTTAAGAATTTTTGTTCTGAAATCTTGTCTTGTTCATGAATACAACCACCCCCAGACACAAATTGGGGAAGCTAGTCTTCCTCTAATCCTCCTCCTCCTCCCCCTTCCATCAGAGAGGATGGGTATTAGCTTCATTACAAGTTGGTGATATCCAGGAAGCCTCCAGTGGGAATAGAAGTGAAAGTGTATAGAGCGGTCTTGTTTCTTCCTCCTTTGTTCCTCTTTCCTTTCCTTCATTCTTGCCTTCAGCAGATACTTTTTTTATTTATTTGGCTGTGTGGGATCTTAGTTGTGGCATGTGGAATCTAGTTCCCTGACCAGGGATTGAACCTGGGACCCCCTGCATTGGGAATGCAGACTCTTAGCCACTGGACCACCAGGGAAGTCCCAGCAGATACTTATGGAGACCTGCTTTATTCCAGGCACTGTACTCAGTGAGGCCTGGAACAGACATTTTAATAGATAAGGTCCCTGGCCTTAAGTTACTCACATCTGGGGATGAGTCATCTTAGCGTGATGGGCACCATCCTGAGAGAAAATGCAAGTGCCACAGGCCAACTGAGGAGAGAGCATGGGGTCAGTCGTTCAAGGTCACATTCGATCAGGTCTCAGTACGAGTAGAATCCTGCAGGCACAGAGCAGGGGAAGGACGCACACGCCAGAGAGAACGCAGGTACAGCGGCACCAAGCCAGTCATCCCTGAATACATGAGGACAGCCTTCATGGTCTGCCCCAGCCTCACCTTCAACAGAGGTGCCTGTGTCCATCCATCCTCTGTCCCAGCAGCAGATGGCCCAGCTTGTGCTCAACCTCGGGGCCTCCAGGATGGGGTGGGTATCTGTCCAGTGGGGCTCCCATCACTGCTCCAGCTGGGGCTGCTGCACATTTCATCTTGTTTAAACGTTTTATTTATTTATTTTTTTCCTGTGCCTTTGTTGCTGCATGTGGGCTTTCTATAGTTGCAGCAAGCAAGGGCTACTCTTTAGTTGCAATGCACAGGCTTCTCATTGCAGTGGCTTCTCTTGTTTTGGAGCACAGTCTCTAATGTGTACAGGCTTCAGTGGTTGTGGCCCTGTGGCATGGGGGATCTTCCTGGACCAGGGATCAAACCTGATTCCCCTACACTGGCAGGCAGATTCTTCCTATGCATTTAATCTTGCTACAGTTTTGAACTAGGACTGTTCTAGGTTGTTCTATTCACAAATCATGGCAACCCACTCCAGTGTTCTTGCCCGGGAAATCCCATGGACAGAGGAGCCTGGCAGGCTACAGTTCATGGGGTCGCCAGAGTCAGACACGACTTAGCGATTGAACCACCACCATTCCCAAATCGGGCCAGGGGACATGATTCTATGGAAAACTTGTCCCTGGCCCTTGGAATATCATGAGAGAGTGTTTGGGAAAGGCATTCCAGCAAAGCCAGATGCATTTGTTTAAACAACAGAATCCTCTTGCACAGTAGATTTAACTCCTTCTTGTGTACAGTAGGGAATTGTATCCTTACCTGAGTTTCTGGACCCCTTTACCAACTGTGGTCACGCAGACCTTGAAAGGTGCCGTGGTGAACCATTCAAGGGAGTATATGTTTTATTAAAGCCCTTCATGTCTCAGGCAGTAGGTGAGATGTGAGAGAGAAAGGGATTGACTCTTCCCTCTGAACACCATCTAACCATCCACCCAAGATGAACCCAATGCCCACTCATCAGGCAGGGAGTGGGGTCACCCATGGTCAGTACGACTGTTGAAGAACAAGTGGGGCCAAGATGGGGTCTGTTCTGCTGTCCAGAACTGGACAGTGAGCCCATCGCCTCCAAAATGTCATTGAATGGTTTGGAACAAGGAAAAGTGCCTGCAATTTTTAATATGCCTTAGGATAAACCAACCCTGGTAGACCTAAAAATTATTCACAACCTGAAAGTTGAGAGTTATGTTTTATTTGATGGGAATGGGCTTCCCTGGTGTTTCAATGATAAAGAATCCTCCTGGCAATGCAGGAGACCAGGGTTGGATCCCTGGGTTGAGAAGATCCCCTAGAGTAGGAAATGGCAACGTACTCCAGTATTTTTGCCTGGAAAATTCCATGGACAGGGGAGCCTAGCAGGCTACAGTCCATGGTGTCGCAAAGAGTCAGACATGACTGAGCATGCACAGGATTTAGGACTTCAAGCCTGTGAGGCAGCATCCAAGTAACCCTTAGAGAACTGCTCAGAGGAGGTAGGGGGAGAAGCCATGTGATAGAGAAGTTTTGCAACAAAGAGCAGGTAGTCTGAACATCAAAAGATTATTGTTAAAGAAAACCAGATAGCCAGGTTAAGGAATTTAACACTTTTCCATGTATGGGAAGATACAAGAGTCTGGGCTCACTAAAATCATTCCTTTGATATACACCTCACCTGTCTGGGGCCAGTATCCTATGTTTTCACATCCTTAGTTTCCTCAAGGCTCCCAGTAGGGAGTGGCTGCAGACTGATGGCTGCTAGATGGCAGGTATTATTTTCTTCCTCAGTTCCCTCAGGGCTCACCTGCTCACCATCCGTGGTATCTGCAATTGCTGATGACTGTGACATCCTTGTTTACTGTTATGGCAGGAAATATTCCATTTCTCACCCCCTTGGGTTAATCTTTAAAATATTTTAGGCAAAATTCTGCTCTTTTTTCTAAGTTTTGTTTTTCCACCAGCTATTTTTTGTAAATTATGAACAGAAGCAAGGTCACTCTTGTTCACAAATTAATTTGGCAGTTCCCACAAAGAGACCTATCTCCTTGTCTAAGCTGTACCCAAATGCCTTTCCTCTCAAACTAGTGGTGCTGAGAAACACTCTGCTAAAGAGACGGGCAGAAAGAGCCATGGCTCTTGGCTCCCATGGAAGGACCCTCATGGAATGCCATATGTGGCTTCATCTGAGTTACCCAGAAGGCAGTGAGGCTAGTGGAGGTCAAGTTTTGCTGAGTGAGGCTCTTCTACTTGTAGGATAGGGTTCCTTTAAAAAGCAGCCTGTGAGCCGGGGCATCTGGAGTGACAGAGACTGCATATTCATTCTCCTGCACATCGAAGAATGGCTTGTCTCAGCCACAGACCTGCCTCCAGCAGTGATCATGAAGGACTGTAAGGGTTTACCCTGGCAGGTGCACTCCGGGAGAACCACCCTCACTGCCCGGTACCCGCACCATCTGCCAGAGAGCTCCTGTTTCTGTTTCACCCATCCAGCTCTTTGGTGCCAAACCAGCTTATCTGTCAGCCAGCCTGAGGCAGAGGGGGACAGCGAGCACTGTCAGCCTGCTCTGGATGGAGTGCGGGGGTCCTCTGGGCTGTAGTGGTTCTTGGGTCTCCCGAAGTCATGGGCTGGCTTTTAAAGGAAGTGTCCTCTACCTCGGATCTTTCAGCTGAGAGCGGACAGAGTAGCGGGCAGTTCCAAGGGCGGCCCTCGGAAGTTTGGTCGCAGTGGCAAAGCCAGCACCACGGACAGCAGAGCGGTGAGCCGCACTCCCACCAGCAGCCCAGTCAGACTGAAGTGTTCCAGGTAAATCAGCGAGCACCGCCTTCTCGTAGGTACCCGCGCTTTCTCTCTGCTTCCTTTCCCCCTCGGTCTCTGCCTCCCTGCTGTGGCACCGACTGCTGATAGAGACTGTGAGTCCTGGCCCCTCCCGGGAAGGTCACAGCCCCAACTCCAGGGGCTCCAGGAAGAGAGAGGCAAGGCCCCTTTCTCGAGCCCCATGCACGTATGATTGAAGTTGCCTGGGTGCCTTGCAACTCCTCCATTGTTTGATCCAGCTGTCCTCAACCATTTTGGCACCAGGAACCAGTTTTGTGGAAGACAGTTTTTCCACGGATAGTGGGAGGGGATGGTTTCGGGATGATTTAAGTGCATTACATTTATCATGCATTTTATTTCTATTGTTATTACATCAGCTCCACTTCAGATCATCAGGCTTTAGATCCCAGAGATTGGGGACCCCCGGTTTGAGCCATTCCCTAAGTGTGCAGCAGTAACAGATATTGCTGGCGTACCACAGTGCAGGACTTGCCCCCTTGGGTGTCAGAGCCCCACTTTCAGCCAGGAAAGTTCTCACTGGGAAGAGGCTCCAAATGGGGGGGTGTGAACCTGCTGGTGTCCCATCCACCCCACCAGGTCTTCATGAGGGAGAAACACCCAATAACAAGAGCCCCAAGTGCCTTCTGTCACATTCCAGAGCCTGTCCCGCAAGGCATGGCTGGAGCAGGGCGCATCTGGGACCCACAGGACCATAAAACTCTCATGGGAAGGCTCTCCATTTACCCCACCCTCACCCCAAGCTGGGGCTTCCCTAGTGGCTCAGTGGAAAAGAATTCGCCTGCCAATGCAAGAGACACGAGTTTGATCCCTGCGTTGGGAAGATCTCTTGGAGGAGGAAATGGCAACCCACTCCAGTATTCTTGCCTGGGAAATGCCGTGGACAGAGCAGCCTGGTGGGCCACAGTCCATGGGGTCGCAAAGAGTTGGACATGACTTAGTGACTAAACAGCAGCAACGCCTCAAGCTCCTTTTCCACCAGTTCAAGCAGCACCTTCACAGGCAAGTGAAGGTGAACCCAGGTCCCCAAAGAGACAGAATCCTTTTATACTTGCAGAGAGGTGTCCCCCCCAGGCCCTCACTTGACCACCCCTGACCAGTGATGCCTATCCCCCCTTCCCCCATCCGTCACGCTGAGCCCTGGCCCATCCTGTGCCTCACAGTCACCATGTAAAGCAGATTTCCCTAACCTGGCTCTTCAGGGTCATGATGCTAAAAGGAATTTTTGGTCAAATACATTTGTGAGACACGATTAAACAGTTATTCGGTTTCTTTTTTAAAAAATTAGAATATAATTGCTTTACAATGTTGTGTTAATTTCTGCTGTACAGCAGAGTGAATCTGCCATACGTTTACATGTATCTCCTTCCTCTTGAGCCTCCCTCCCACCCTGCCATCCCAGCCCTCTAGGTCGTCACAGAGCGCTGAGCTGAGCTTCCTGTGCTATCTGGCAGCTTCCCACTAGCTCTCTGTTTTACAGTGGGGGTATGCATAGGTGAATGCTTGTCTCAGTTTGTCCCACCCTCTCCTTCCCCTGCTCTGTCCGCGCGTCTCTTCTCTACGTCTGCATCTCTAGTCCTGCCCTTCAGATAGGTTCGTCTGTATGACTACAGGACTTCTCAGAGCCTTTATATACTAACGATGACTGAGGGTTTTCAGGTCAGCAGAGTACACCTCGTTTCCCAAACTCATTTGTCTGCAGAATTCTTTTCTCCCAGAGTGTCTCATGGGCCAAGAATTGGACACAGCACACTTTGGGGAAATTGCCATAAAGGATTGAAATATAGCTCTGCCCATTTTCTGGATGGGTAGTCTGAGTCCCAGAGAACTTGAAGGACTTGTGAAAGGTGAAGTCTAAACCCACAGGGATTTGTCCTTGTCCTCGATGTACACGGTAAAGACAGACCACTCTGTTCTCCTTACACGTAGCCCTCCTGCCCTTCCCTGCATTGCAGTGCTGTTGTATCTTGACTGTCGGGTGTGTGTATAACTTGCTTGGTACCAAACTGGTACCAGTGGGCCTCTTGTCCTGTGTCCTGGCTAGGCTTTAAATAGAGCTTCCTGCTGCAATGACATCTCCCAGGACAGCAAAGCTACCCAGGGTCTCAGACATTGGAGGAACCCAGCAGAGCATCTGTCAGATGGTGGGGGCGGGGGGAGGGTATGTGTTCCCAGGCTGCCCTGTTGGAGAGATGCCGTGAGGGTGGGGGCAGGCTGGGCTCCTGGGACGTGCCACTGCCCAGGAGAATGAGGGATGAGCCGACTCCCCTGCGCTCTTTTCCTCTCTCCTGCAGGACATGCTGCCCATGCCCGGAGATCCAACCCAGGGGACCGGCAACTATAACATTGAAGATTTTGCCGACCTGGGCATGTTCCCGCCGTTTTCGGAGTAGCTGTGGGCAAAGCCAGGCTTCACAGAGCAGTGTCCCCCCTGCTGTGACGTCGACACCATCATGAATGGGGGCCCCCCTTGCCCTGCTTGTCCTGTGGCAGGACCCCCCCCAGCAGAAGACACCTCGTTTCCCCCCGCCCCTGCCATGATCCCCCTGCCACCATCGCATTGCTCAGCTTCTAACCCTCAGCAGTGACTGCTCCACCACCAAACAGGAACCTGATAGACGTCGGGGGTGGGTTTATTTATTGTATTTTACTTGTGTGTGCTTGGGAGGCCAACCCCTTGGGTTTCTAAAATCTGGTTGTGAATAATCTCCTATCGGACAATTTGTGTCTATGAAAAGTTAACTTGCAGCCCAGAGAGCCCAAGCGGCATGCCCAGGCCTGCCCTGGAAGCTGGAATCTGGTTTCTCCTGGCTTTTAACTTCTGTGTCCGTGTGGGGCTCATGGAGTAGTGGGGAGAGAGGGCACGTAGCCTGTGTTCTCAGAGCTGGAGGTGAGCAGCCGGGGACCCCCAGGTGGATGCCGGCTCCTCTGTCTGCCGGCTCCTCTGTCTCCCGGCTCAGCCGCATCCGTCCATCTGTCCATATTGCCATGAGCCGAGTACTTTGTGCCGCGTGACGTGAATCCTTGTCCTGATGGATGTGTTGTGCCTGTGTCTGACGTGTATGGCAAGAGCGAGCGTGTAGAATCCAGGGTGTGTGGCAGAGGTGGAGCCCAGCCAAGCTGAGGAGGACTCCCTGACCAGAGGGAGCCTGGCCCGGGGCCTGGGTGCCAGGCAGACAGGCTGAACTGAGCAGGCGGACACTTGAAAGCGACCCCAGGAGTCCCAGCCCAGAGCTGCTCACTCTGCTAGGTCAGTTCTTCGGTCCAGGCGGGGGACAGTGGCTTCTCAGGAGGGGCCGAGGGCGGGTCTTTGAGGGAGAGGACTTGGGCTCCAGTTCTGGTTTTGCCACACCTCCCCCACCCCAGGGCCTTGAATCCCTCAGGTTGTCTCAAGACAGAGTGAGAGCTGACTTCTAGAAGCTTGCCTGGCTAACTTCTGAGCCCCTGGTCCCTGGCTTGCTGCTTCTCTCAGATCTGCGATGATTCCGTTTTTACTTACCACCACTCCATCCTGTGCCCTTTACAGTAAGAAAAGAAACTCCTGTGTCCGCTTCTTTTCCCGACGGTCCCCCTCCTGTCCTGCCTCCCCATCCCATCAGCTCACCAACACCCACAGGGAGACACGCTACCTACCCATGGCCACCTCGCAGCAGGCAGAGGAGCCCATGCCCCCTGCAGGCACCAGGCTCGGAGCAATCCTTGTACCCCTCCTCCTGGGGTTTTGAGGGGTCCCACGGAGTGGAGTCGCTTCTGGGCTGCCTGAATCGGGAGTGAGCCCCACCTGCAGGAAGAAGCCATGCGGAGAGTGTTAAGTCCGGCATTGTTCATGAGCTTACCCTTGGCTTATAGCCAGGTTTTTGTGATCCCAGGTCATGGGCTCTAAATTAAAACTGACCTGACAGTTTCTAGAGTGGCTTTTAATCTTCGTGTATATAGTGGCGATTGGATTTGGGGTTTAGACACACAGGATGTCATTTTTAACATTTAGAAGCCTTTTGGCTCCTGGAAAATGGCAGGTGGCTGAACGTCCCCCGACCCTGACAGAACCAACACCCAGAAGGGACCTCCCCTGGGTGTGCCCCACCCCTGGGGTCACCTCTGCCCCCCCTGCAGCCTTAAACTTGTCCCAGACAGTAGACTTAAGTATTTCCCCAGAAGAGGCACCAAAATAGCTTTTGGATCAAAGAATGGGTTCTCAGTGAAATGAACACAGACTTCTTGTGACTTTGAGTCTTTAAGTTTGAGTGGGAGGTATGTTTGTCTCTTCTGGTTTTGGAGGGAATTTGGGGGTTTCCTGAGGTGCACACACTGATTGGCACGCTGACTGGGAGCCTGCCACCCACCCAGGCTGTACTGGGTGCTGAGGGGATGCAGAAGGACAGAGGAGAACAGTCTTGCCCCCAGGACCTTTCATCTACTTACGCAATGTCTAGGATGAGGACCTCTCACTTCTTAGTCTTAGTAGGCAAGGATTCACGGGCGAGTGAGCCAGATGTAACGGGAGAGCCTCATAACTAAACAGCCCCAACCTGACTCCCCTGGTGGTCCAGGGGTTAAGACTCTGAGCTTCCACTTCTGGGGCCTGGGTTTGATTCCTGGTCGGGGAACTAAGATCCTATACACAGCACAGTGTGGCCAAAAAAAACAAATAAGCCCACTTCCCCTTCCAGCCTTGTCCCAGGAACCCTGGAGGGGAGTCTGACTGCAGTGTAACTGACAGTTTGAGTTTTCTGTTTTCTGTATTCCCTGTTCCACGCTTTGATTGTGAGTGTTAGAAGCCACCATGTGGCCACTCAAAAAACAGGGAGCAACCAGAGGACCATATGTCTGAGGGATTCTTCACCCCCCACCCCCACGACACACATAAGGAATTTTGAGACAAATGAGCATTAAAGTCCTAGAGAGCCTAGTAATGCCAGTTTACAGAAGCCCCTCCCTCTGGTCCTGCCCAGCCAGGAGGCCAGGATACCCACGGACCCTGCGTCGGCGTGGCCTTCAGCTCAACTTCCTTTCCTACTAGAGATGGACGAAAAGCTGGATTGAGAAGGGGAACAACACTAGGACTTTGGCTCCAGGACTCTCTTCCTCACTCACACCTCATCTTGCATCTCCCATGCCTTCCAGTGGCTTCCTTCGGCTGAGCAAGCAGAAGGCTCTCCCCAAAAAAGAGCCATGTGGTTGCTGTCTGAACCATTGGTGAGCACACAGACACAGCCACACTGAAGCTTGGCCAAGGCTGGGTTAGTGACTGCAACGGTGGCTACAGGGGTTCTAGAACATTCTGCCTCCATATCCCTCCCACTGGCTTCATCTTTAGTTTTGGTTTCAGGGAGCGACAGAGCCATCACAGACACCCACATTCTTCTCTGCATCCCAGTTGATCAAATTCACCCTTTTGTTGTTTCATGAACACTTGTTGCAATGAGAATATGGTAGTTGATGGGACTGACATTGAAGAACATGACTCTCCTGAGTCCATAAGAGGCTCTGTCCCCCAGACTAGCCACCCTTGACACTGTCAGTGCTGTGACTAGTCTCGGTCTAGAGATGAGTCAGGCCCCAGGGAAATGACCGTGTTCCCTTCCCTCTACGTCAGCACCTGGACTAGCAGATGAGCCCTGAATCTCTACCCCCGCCGCCCGATGTACCTGCTCCCTAACATTTGTGACATAAGCAGGACCATTCCAGTCACTTAACAGCTGTAGCCAGTCATAAGTCAGGGTGGAAATGCTTCTTCTTTTACTGGGAAGTACGGGATTGGTCATTAAGTCGCTGTGTCCTGACTTGCCAGAGACAACCCAACTTGTCCATCCAGCCCTCTCTCCTGGCCAGATCCTCATCTTGGGTACAAAGGGATCTGACTGTCCTCCTTTTCCTCACTGCCTGGGGGCTGGGGCAGCTTGAGAGGCATCATGCTGGAATACCAGCACCTCTTCATGCATAGGTAGGTGTGCTTGGGTCTTAGGGCCAAAGCCCGTGGGGCAGTGACCATGGAGGTGGAAAAAAGGAGGTTTTATGGGAACAAGGTAGCCTGCTTCGGGTTAACAATCTCAATTTCCTCCAAAAACAAGAGAATTCCCAGATGAGCTTCAGAGGACAGTTTCAGCACTTAATCATTTCTCTTTTATTTTAACCTCTCTTCTTATGAATGTGAACTGTGCTGTGGATAAATCATTTGTATTTCTTGAATGTTCTCTATGACTAACAGTTATTAAGTCAGTTGTGAATATGTGTAACTAATGGAACTGCCTTTTAAAATTTCATTACAATAAAAATGACTTTGCTCTGAACACTGAATAGCCCAGGCCAGCTTTGTCACTGAACGATTCATAGAACCTGCCCTTGAAGTTTGGTAGATGCTCTCATATTACTCTTCCTAAGGGCTGTGTTTTGTCGTCCCCAGGAAAGGGTGTAGAAAGCATGTATGCTGAAGAGTGACTCTGTCAGGGGATCTGGCTACATAAAATTTTAAAAGAAGCTAATAATTCTCAGCTTTGTGTGTTAGGCAAGGCTCTCTGGAAGGCTCTTTGCAAATGCTATTTTTGTGACCATTATTAACCTCTGCGATGTGGATATTACTCCTGGTTTATAGATTCAGAAACTGGGACTCAGAGAAGTTAAGTGACTTATCTAAGAACACAAAAGGTTGATCTTAGGTCTCATTAGAAAACCTTGTATCTGTTGTACTCTTCAAACACTCTATTTCTTCCTTAAATTCTCCCAGGGACTTTCCTGGAAGTCCAGTGGTGGTCCCATGTTTAAGATTTCACCTTACAATGCAAGGGGTGCAGGTTCCATCCCTGATTGGGGAACTAAGATCCCACATGCCTTGTGGCCAAAAAATCAAAACATAAAATAGCAAATATTGTAACAAATTCAATAAAAACTTTTTTAAATAGCCTACATTTTTCTTTTAAAAGAAGATGTGGGATTGGCATAGAGAAAACTAGATCAGTAGAACACCATAAAGAATCTGAAAGTATGCACATGTTCAGAAAGGAGAATATTTGGTATGTGCGCCATTGAAGCAAGCCAAAGCTGTTATTTACAAGAGTCAGCATTACAAATCACAGGGCCAGACAGACTTCCAATAAATGGTGCCAGGGAAAAGCACATGGGAAAAGAAGTAACTGTACCCTTATCTTACACAATGTACAAAAGATAAATTCCCCACAGATGAAAACATCTGAGTGTTGAAAAGCAATATATGTAAAATCTTTAGAAAAAAATTCTGGGAAAATATATTGATGAAATCAGTTAGGGAAGGAGATTTTAAACCAGGCACAAAGAACACAAACCATACAGAAATTTTTTAAAAGTTTTGTTTGAGGTCACTAAAAAATAATCAGCTTAAAGAAATGGACAAGACAACCAATAAACTGGTAGAAATATTTGCAATGTATGTACTTAACGAAGTGGTATTCACATCATTGAGAGAGACTATTCTGAATATAAGGAGTCATAAAAGTCAATAAGAAAAACACAACTCAATAGATAAATGACCAGGGGCTTCCTTGGTGGTCCAGTTGTTAAGACGTTGCCTTCCAGTGCAGGGGGAGCAGGTTCAATCCTTGGTCTGGGAGCTAAGATCCCACATGCCTCACTTCCCTAAAAACCGAAACAGAAAACGAAACAAATTCAATAAAGACTTTAAAAAATGGTCCGCATCAAAAAAAAACAAAAAGAATTGGTTTTAATAGATAAATGATCAGAGTTTGAATTGCCAGTTCACAGAAACTCAGTGGCATTAGATGTATGAGAAAAGACTGAACCTCACCAATAATGAAGGAAAGTGCAAAATTAAAGCAAGATAAGGTCTATCACTCATATGTACCAGGTCTGATAACTCAATTGTTATGACCATATGAGGAAACAGGACAGACACTCTGGGAAGGGTTACACAATATCCCAACACATCAAAGATGTACAAACCCTATGATCCAACTCCAAGTGTCTTTCCTAGGAAACCTCCCACACATGTATGACAAGGCAGGTAAAAGGGGACCTACTGCACTGCTGGTTGTAGTGAAAAACTGGGAACCTGTCTAAGCATCCTTTAGTAAAGAAATGAATAAACTGATTGATATAGGCCCACAACATTTGTGTGCCGCACTTTAAATGATTTCGTAGAGGTGTGCGCACCTTCTAAAAGCATACTATTACACTTAAAAGATTGTACATGTTTTATGCTGCTGCTGCTGCTGCTAAGTCACTTCAGTCGTGTCCGACTCTGTGTGACCCCATAGACGGCAGCCCACCAGGCTCCCCCGTCCCTGGGATTCTCCAGGCAAGAACACTGGAGTGGGTTGCCATTTCCTTCTCCAGTGTGTGAACATGTTTTATAACTCAAGGCAATTACGTATTGTGTTTCTGCATAAACAGATATGCAGCAAACGTTTTTCAGAAAGAATCTCCTGGATGGATTGGTACAGCTGTGAATAGAGGAAGAGTGGACAGAGTGACTTGTGTGGTTGAATTCCTTAAAGCAGATTAAGGCAGAGGAAAGAGAGAAGTGTTGACTGAAAATAAAGATGTGGGATTTGTTTTTCTTTCTGTTTTCTCTTACTTCACTCTCTGCGACAGTCTCTAAGTGCATCCATGTCTCTACAAATGACCCAATTTTGTTCCTTTTAATGGCTGAGTGATACTCCAGTGTGTATATGTGCCACATCTTCTTTACCCATTCATCTGGAGAAAAGGGATCTGAAGCAGTTATGGCAAAATGTTAAACAGCTATTTCATCTTGGTGATGAGCAAATGGTATCCTTTTCTCAAATTTGCTGTATAGTAGAAAAAGTGTTAGTCACTCAGTCACGTCCAACTCTGTGAGTCCCCATAGACTGTAGCCTACCAGACTCCTCTGTTCATTGGATTTCCCAGGCAAGAATACTGGAGTGGGTTGCCATTTCCTTCTCCACAAATCTTCCTGACCCAGGAATGTTCTGTTGCACTGATATAAAATTCTGTGTTCATTTATATTCATGAAAGATGAAAGTCTAGTAACTTCCACATGATAGAATCTCAAGTGAATTTATCTTTTATGTAATTTTTAAAAATATATATTTATTTGCTTACTTCAGTGCACCCGATCTTAGTTGCAGCATCTAGTTCCCTGAAAAGGGAATTGAGCCTGGGCCCCCTGCATTGGGAGCTCAGAGTCTAAGCCACTGGACCAACAAGGAAGTCCCTATCCTTGTAATTTTTAATGCTATTTGTTTTACGAAGAATGTATATTACTTATAAAGTCTTGAAAAATAATGAAAAGCAAATCACTTGTCAGAATAAGAAAATAATGACTTAGCCACACTACCTTGAAATTGTTGGATCCCTGGTTGAGGAACTAAGATCCTGCATGCCACATAGCGAGGCCAAATAAATAATTTGTTTGAACCTCAACACTTTGAACTTAAAAAGGAAAAAAGGAAAGAGCCATAGCTGGACACAGCTATGCCAGACCAGGCAGTGCAGGAATTGCCAGGTAAGTTCAGAGAAGAAGAAATAGTGAAAAAAGCCCAAACAGTTGCCAGAACATGGCTTCACCTGCATCCTCCCTTAATTCCTCCCCCAGCAATAGACAGCTAGACAAAAACACACTCTCATCATAAATAGAGCAATAGTAAGTCTTTTCCTGATGTTACTAATGATATACACTCATTATTTTTAAGAGTGTGGCATATAGAAAAGCATGAAGAATAAAAGATTGTATTCTGATTCAGGCTATTGATGAGGGGTCCAATGAACAGTGAAAGGCGATGGGGATGAAGCACAGGGGTGTAGAAGCGTGAGGCTGCTCAGGTTGGGAGGGGGAATAAAGCAGGAAGAGCATCGGCCAGGTTCTCACGGTGCTACCTCCACTTCCAAGACCCACCTCCCACCTCCCCTCCCAACAGCTCCTTATCTTCCTCTGGGAGGAAAATAAGGTCATCTCCCTGTTAACCATGTTGAAGCCCAACAGTTATGAAGTTACTTCTCCCGCAAACACTCTCAAGCGTGTTCTTCCCATAAACACTTGTGTGGCACCTGCCACTTGCCACACACAGGGCTGGAGCTACACAGCGAAGACCCAACCTCACCCCTAGAATATGAGGTTCCTAATTTATGGCTCCCGGGGGAAAGATGGAGGAAGGGATAGTTAGGGAGTTTGGGATAGACATGTAAACACTGCTGTATTTAAAATGGATAACCAACAAGGACCTACTGTGCAGCACAGGGAACTCTGCTCAGTGTTATGTGGCAGCCTGGATGGGAAAGGGGTTTAGGGGAGAATGGATACATGTATGTGTGTGGCTGAGTCCCTTTGCTGTGCACCCAAAACTGTCACAACTTTGATAATCAGCTATACCCTAGTACAAAATAAACAAATTTTTAAAAATGCATTAGAAATTTTTTTAAAACCTTGATATGGAATATCTGAAATTATTGTCATATTTGTGATGGGATGTTGTATAATTATTGCTCTAACTTTATCTTTGTCTCATCCAATATTAAAGCATTCAGCAGGCACTTGATAGGGCTTCCCAGGTGGCTCAGTGGTAAAGAATCTGCCTGCAAATGCAGGAGACATGGGTTCAATCCCTGGGTTGTGACAATCCCTTGGTGAAGGAAATGGCTACCCTCTCCAGTATTCTTGCCTGGAAAATCCCATGGACAGAGCAGCCTGGTGTGCTACAGTTCATGGGGTCGCAAAGAGTCAGACACCACTTAGCAACTAAACAACAACAGCAATAAGCCACTTAATGTGTTTGAATTAATAACTGATATTATTTAGTTGTTATGATTGAATGAGTAGCATTATTGAATGTCAGTAATGAATGACAAATGTCATTTTAAAATGCCCATTTTGATTGTTAATACGAAGTAAAAAATTCTGTTGTGGTTATGTTAATAAAAAGAAATCTTTATATGAAGAAAAAAAAAGTAAAATGGATAACCGACAAGGTCCTCCTGTACAGCCCAGGGAATTCTGCTCAATGTTATGTGGCAGCCTGGATGGGAAAGGAGTTTGGGAGAGAACGGATATATATATATATGTATGGCTGAGTCCCTTTGCTGTCCACCTGAAACTGTCACAACATTGTCAGTCGGTTATACTCCAATATAAAATAAAAAGAAAGGAAAGAATATGACATTCCAGAATGTGCTAAGGGTTTAGGCGGAGAGCACCCACCCTGCAGATGGACAAAGGGAGGTGGGTTGGGGGAAGAACTCAGAAGGCTGTGATTCGCATGACTTCGTCAACAGGTCCCAACAGATGGGGCCCATCAGAAGCCCCACCGGGAGCCCAGCTTGTTGGCTCAGCTTTTGCAGAAAGCGCTTAATGGGTTCCCGTCTCCAAGCCCAAGACCCTTATAAATCATGAAATAGGTACGCCGCCCCTCAGCAGGACACCGGATTAAAATGCCTGGAATGCAGCCGGCCTCTGGTTCTACAGCCCAGCTCCTAATTCTTCCCACACATTTCACTTAAGACTCAAATAAAAATTCCAAAAACAAAGAAACGTGACCTGGCGCTGAGGGGGAAGAGAAAAAACATTTCATCACAGTGGTTTATCAGTGTGTGAGCCCTGCTCTTCCACCAGGGTCCTTGACAGTAAAAAGCCATGCTGGCTCGTGTTTCTCATGGAGTCTCCACATCCCTAGAGGGCTCTCATGTTCTCATCATGGCCACATTGGGGCATAAGCTGGACCCAGAGAACTGAGCTCCATCGTGATGACATCACACATGGGTTACTGGAAACCTTGGTGATCCCTTAGACTCCCGACTAGTCTTCTGAGATCTGCCTTTAGAAGTCATGGAAAGTCTCCTTGTCACATCAACTCAGCGAGCAGCCAGGATCCCGAAAGCTAATAAGATGCTAGAAACCTTGGAGTTATGTTTCCTTAGGTTCACTTCCCACTGGCAGAATGAGGTGTTAATGCACTTCCAAGTCACCACATAGGAGGGGTGGGGAGGAGACTTTTGTCTTAGGCATGGGTGCTCACACACTTTCTGTGTGGCCTCTTCCAGGGGTCAGCTCCCTGGAAGGTGGGACAGAAGAGAGAAATGATCCAGGGTGTGGTCCTGAGGAGGCTTTCAGTGGGGGCTTACTTCAAGCTTTCTGATCATCAGTCTTGATGCAATACATTGGAAACTCAGCGAATGGTCTTTAAATGATAAGGAATTCCTTTGCTGGACATCTGAACCTAACACAACATTGTAAATCAACTCAACTCCAATATAAAATAAAAATTAAAAATTTTTGGAAAAACTATAAGAAATTCATCTTGCTCTAAGTCACAAGCATTGGACAGAGGAAGCAGAGGCAGGTTCCTCAACTGTCCAGCTCCACAGTGAGTTCATCACGACTGCTGGCAGCTTGAGAGGTTTCTGGATAGGTCTCAGACCCTGTGTCTGAGCCAGGGATGGGTGTGCACACTTGTATTGTCATTCCTGTCTGCCTCAGGGAGATGGAACGCATGGAGGGCAGTGGAGAGCTGGGATGAGACGTGGTTAGCTTTGGATCATGATGAAAACTGGCTGAGCTCAAGTGAGAGGGATGGGCTGGGGTTGGGGGCAAAGGGAAAGAGGACCAAGGTCAGGAGGATTGGGGAAGTAAGAGTTTCAACTCTGGAATCTTCGAGCTTTGCCCCTGACTTTGAGTGGTTCTCCTACAATTTTGTGGGTATGTGGTCGGGGAAGAAGTATGAGGAGGTGCCAAGAGTAGTAAGTGAAGGGTGGCGTTTAGCCTAACCTGAACCAGGATCAACAAGGATTTCTAAAAAACAACATACAGGAAACACTTGAGAACCCAAGGGTGAAGGCATTTCCTGTTGCCTGAGAAGACAGCTTCATGATGCTGGAGCCAGGTGATAGAGAAATGGCATGTTCCAAACAGACAGCCTGAAGATAAAGAAAAAAGGGCAGAGGGACTCCCTGGTGGTCCAGTGGCTAAGAATCCACCCTCCAACACAGGGGGTATAGGTTCAATCCCTGGTCTGGGAGCAAAGATCCCACATGCCTTGTGGCCAAAAAAACAAAACATTTAAAAAAAAACAGAAGCAGTATTGTAACATGTTCAATAAAGACTTTGAAAATGGTCCCCATTAAAAAAAAGAAGAAGAAGTTAAAGTAATGGAGAGAGGCAGAAAGTCAAGCTGTGTGGCAAGGGCCAAGATGGGAATGTTGGTTCTCGGTGTGCCCAGGATCTTCCAATCCTAGAGATGGCCCAACATCCAAAGGAACTGAAATCCAGCTTGACTTCAGACCTTCTGAGCAGATTACAGAGATCCCTGGGACTCTGTTATTCTGCTGGGGAGAAAAAAGTGGCTGCCCACAGACCTCCATCTAGGTTCACACACCCCAGCTTTCTGCTTTCACTTTAAGGCACCATCATCTGGGTCTCCTTATTGAAGGGCTGTCCTCTGCCTGCTGGATTCTACTTTGCAGAAGCATACAGAGCCCAAGTGCCTCAGATTTTTACATCCGCCAAGACCAGCCTTTTACCAATGATCAGTGACAGTCCTATAACAAATACTACACTGCAGCAAAGAGTAGGAAAAGTCACACTTCATTTTTCTATCAGAAAAACAAGAAATTCAAAAATATTTTTAAAGCTATGCCTGAAAAGAATTTCACCTTTCCTTTTCAATAAAAATAGATCTTGAATTTTAGGAATATTTGATAGTGTAGATGTGGAAAGGACTTTATCCACAAAGAAACCTGTTTTTCAGAACTTCCCTTTTGGTCTAGTGGTTAAGAATCTGCCTGCCAGTGCAGGGGACACTGGTTTGATCCCTGGTCTGGGAACTAAGATCCACATGCCGTGGCCCAGGTGCACAACTACTGAAGCCCACACACCCTAGAGCCTGTGCTCTGCAACAAGAAGCCATAGCAATGAGAAGCCGGCACACTGCAACCAGAGAGGAGCCCCTGCTCACTGCACACAGCAACAAAGACCCGACCCAATGCAGTCAAAAGTAAATTGATTAATTAATTAAAAAACAAGAATGGGGGAGAAAGTAGTCATCTAAAAAGCGAAAAAAAAAAACAAAAACAAAAACCCTATTTTCCCCAGGACTAGGGAAATCTACTTATCCTGGTTGACCTGAGACTTTTACCTTTTTAGCAGTTAAAGTCCTATGTCCCAGAAATGAAGAAAACCAGGACATCTGGTCACCTACCCAGGACCTCAACATTTCCTGACAAAGATAGAACCCCTGAAGAGGAAGGAAGATGCTGACTGGGTTTTATGGAACCACAGAAGTTTAATGCTGGAGGGAATTTCGGTAATAGATGAGGAAAAGGGAGTTCCGAAGTTTATTCTGTTTATTCTGTTTCCCAGAAGCTTGGGCAACAGAGGAAACTTATCTCAGCCTGATTCTTCTGGATGAACGAGTCCAAAAATCATACCCACAAAGAGCCCGTGAGAAGCTGGCGACTAGGTGGCACAGTGGTAAATAACCCACTTGCCAACGCAGGAGACACAAGAGATGAGGGCTCAATCCCTGGGTGGGGAAGATCCCCTGGAGGAGGGCATGGCAACCCATTCCAGTATTCTTGCCTGGAGAATCCCATGGACAGAGGAGTCTGGCAGGCTACAGTCCATGGGGTCACAAAGAGCCGAACAAAACTGAAGTGAAACATTGTTCTTCTCTCCATCACATTCAACATGACAGGTGTATGGAGAATGACCCTTCCACTTTGACCTGAAAAAGGCTGACCAGGTCATATGTGCACTTTCTACCCGCGTCCACCTCATAAAGGGAGTCACTACTGAACACAAATCTGGCTTGGCAGTTTGGCTCACAGACAAAAACCCTGAGTTTTTTGGGGTTTTTTTTTTAATTTTTAATGTCTTTTATAACTTTATTTTTTAAGGTTCTTATCAGTTATTTATTTTACAATAGTGTATATATGCACAGTATCAACAGTGTATATATGTCAGTCCCCATCTCCCAATTCATCACACCCAACCCTGAGTTTTTGAGGTTGAATTTCTGAGAAGGGGCTTCCCTGGTGGCTCAGATGGTAAAGAATCTGCCTGCAATGTAGAAGGCCTGGGTTCCATCCTTGGGTCGGGAAGATCCCCTGGAGAAGGCAATGGCAACCCACTCCTGTATTCTTGCCTGGAGAATCCCATGGGCAGCAGAGCCTGGCAGACTATAGTCTATGGGGTCGCAAAGAGTCAGACACGACTAAGAAACAGAGCAGGTAGGCAGGGCAATCAACCCATGACATAAAGAAAGGGTGCAGGAGAGTTCCACTTGCCTGCTCTTCCACCAGAACATGCAGGAATGCAGACTTTCTGTCTCAGACGTGTGATGGCTCAAACAGAATATCCAGAAGTGCCTGAAGCAACACAGAACGTCCCTACCACCAGCGCGGCAGCCAAGGAAAGCATGTTGGGTCCTGAAGAAGCACTTGGACAAGCAGAGACAACAGCTGCATGATCTGGAACGACTGGTGGATCTGATGCAGAAACAGCAAGCCCAGGAGTGATGTCAAACAGCTGGGCGTTCTCAGTGCCAGATGGTGGTCATCCTGGACTCCCACTGCCAGTGAGCTCCGCCTCTTCCTTGAGACCCTCCTTTCAATCATGTCCATCTGCCTCCACTGCCACACCACAGTTGCACAGATCTAGAAGACGTATGCTGAAGCTGAAGCTCCAATACTTTGGCCACCTGATCAGAAGAGCCAACTCATTGGAAAAGACCCTGATCCTGGGAAACATTGAAGGCAGGAGGAGAAGGGGGTGACCGAGGATGAGACGGTTGGATGGCACCACTGACTCAATGGACATGAATTTGAGCAAACTCGGGGAGATGGTGAAGGACAGGGAAGCCTGGAGGGCTGCGGTCCATGAAGTCAGAAAAGAGTAGGACATGACTGAGCAATTGAACAACAACGAAGACGACGTGGTGCTTACAGAAGCCTCGGGACAGCTGACCCCAATCCCCAGGGCACGGACTCCTCACCCCAGCAGGAGGGAGGGAAGGCAAGGTCTCCAGCAGAGAGGTGGTTCTCAGGATGCTGAGAATCAACTGTACTCTCTCTAGGAATAGAGTGGACTCACTGAGAAATGAAAGATGGAAGGGGAGACCATTTCTGGAGAGGCAGCTCCCAGCTCTCTAATTTTTTTTTTTTTTTGTAATTTATAACATAATTTGTTCTTTAATTATTATTTTTAAAATTTACTACTTATTTATTATTTTTCCTCTGGTTGCCCTGGATCTTTGTCACTGTGTCCAGGCTTTCTCTAGCTGTGGCACACAGGCTTCTATTGTTGCGGAGCACAGGCTTAGTTGCCTCATAGTACGTGGGATCTTACTTCCCTGACCAGAATTGGAACCTGCGTCCCCTGCACTGGAAGGCGGATTCTCAACCACTGGACTACCAGGGAAGTCCCCCAGCTCTGTAATTTGTTGGGACAAAAGGAAGGCAGAAATTATGGCAAGATTAAAGAAACAGGGCAGTGGAGACCCCTGACAGGACAGGAGCAAATGGCACAAATCCCTAAAAGCAGAACTGTCTCTTCTTGCCCAGCAATCTCCATCAGAGAAGGCAGTGTGGGAGAAAAAAAATCATGTAACACACAGAGAAAGACCAGCTGTTCTCAAAAATGTGAATTCACATGTTTTGATTTTCTTTAAAAATAGCATCTCTTTATTTGTTTTGGCTACTCCACGGGGTATTCGGGATCTTAGTTCCCCAACCAGGCATCAAACCTGGGCCCCATGCACTGGGGGCCCAGAGTCTTAACCAATCAAACCACCAGAGAACTCCCTGAATCCACATGGTTTGAGACTAACAAATAGGTTCACTGACAAAGGTTAGTGATTTTTGTTCTTTTTTTCTTTGTTTTGTTTTGCATTAGAAACATTGCATTCTTATCTTTCTGAAATCTTTTTTCTTAGGAGGCCAAGATTATGCTCCAGAAATACCCTAGAATGGATAGATACCTAGGAAGCAGTACGGGTATATTCATCTCTGTATCTCTACCTTCCAACACAATGTCTGGAAAAGTGATCAAGCATGTTTTTAGATGGACTGAATACGAGGAAATGTATCCAAGGGCCATGATAAATTTGCCTACTGGGGTACCATACCCTCCATCTGTATTCACCTCCTAGGCCTGGAAATAATGGTGACGAACTCACAAAAACACAGAGACTACAGGGGGTTGACCTAAACTTGCAATTACAACTCTGACTTTTGGGGGGTTATCATTCATACAAAAGGGTAGAACAAATCCCAGAGAAATTCCCAGTGGACCCTGGAGATTCCTAGATGATTATGGATCAATGGCAAATGTTGAGTAGGAAGAAGTTCAAGGGAGAGGCTGGATGTCCGCATGTTTATCTACTGGACAGTGTCTCATTTCCAGTTCCTTTAGTACCTGCTGCCTGACCCAGCCTCTTTGAGTCTGGTGAGATGCTCAGTCCTGGGATCTTCCAGGAGGGACCCCACACAGGAACGCCTCGGATAGGCAGGGCCTGGACCTGGCAGTGTTGTTCAGAGACTCAGTCTGTGTAAATCACAGACTGTTGCTCCTATTTATTTACATTATGTATATTTTTTGCTTCCTTATGGGCCTATCTGATTTGTGTTGGGATCTGAAGACTGCAAGAAGAGAAGTGCACAGTTTTGGGAGGAACAGTCAGATGGTGAGTCTGATTGAGCTTAAAAAGAGGGGAATCCACACAGATTTCAGAGATAAAGTCCTTTGTCCTTTATCTGGGCTTTTCTGGTGGCTCAGACAGCCAGGCTTTGATCGCTGGGTGGGGAAGATCCCCTGGAGAAGGGAATGGCTACCCACTCCAGTATTACTGCCTGGAGAACCCCATGGACAGAGTAGCCTGGGGGGCTACAGTCCTTGGTGTCAATGGTCCTCTATCAATAGTAGAGGGCATTTGGGGAAAGCTAGGTCACGGATACCATGCTGAATCTGAGGCTCAGAGTGTCTGTGGAGATGAGATCAGCGTGGTGGGGTAGAGTGTGATGCACGTGTGGACAGGGTTCAGCTCTAGTTCAGATACACACAATCTCCAGCTGCCGTGTTTGCATTTCTCAGCATCAGTGATGTCTGTGAAGGTGCTTCTCTCCTGGGGTGAACAAAGGGCGGAAAATGGTATTTCCAACTCAAACAAGATGAAGATGGAGGTATTCTGGAGCAACACAGGAGGTGTCCATGCTGACATAAGATAGCAAGAGGACCCAAGATAGCAAGACCCACACCCATTCCAGGCATGGGTCAAAGGCAAAAGCATGCAAGAAGCATGGAGCTAGAGAACACTGCCTTTTCGGAATGGGTACACCAGCCAATGCTATCTTCCCTCTTTTTCTGTTCATAAAGAAATACAAAAATACAGGAGGGAGTGTGTTTTAGGAGGAGGATTATTCTGGAAAGAGGATGGTGATTACATTTATTGAAATTCTTCCAATGACACGTGTTGCATTTTTCAAGTGGAGATAAAATTCACATAGCATGTTCCATTGTACAATTCGGTGGTTTTAGCCTATAAACAAGGTTGTGCAACCATCGTGACTAATTCCAGAACATTTCATCACCCCATAAGGAAACCCCATACCCCTCCTCTTCCCCTCCTCCCTTCAGCCCCTGCAGCCACTAATCTCCTTTCTGTCTGGATGGATTTGCTTGTTCTGTACATTTCATATAAATGGAATCCTACCGAATGCGGCCTTTCGTGTCTGGCTTCTGTCATTTAGCCATATGGGTTTCAAAGTTCATCCATGTTGTGGCGTGTGTCAGTCCTTTAATCCCTTTTATTGCCAAATAACATTCCTTTGTATTAACATGCCACTTCATTCTCTTAACAGCCTTTCAGAAAGCAAACTTCTTTAATTTTACCCAAGTCCCAATTATTAATCTTTGTTTTTGTGGACGTGCTTTTGGTGTTCCTAGCTAAGAAATCTCTGTCTAACTCAGGATCACCATGGTTACCTCTATATTTTTCTACTAGATTTTTTATCATCTTTAAAAGATATTTTAAACCAAGATTTTATTTTTCGTTTTTAAAATTTATTTATTTCCAGCTGAGCTGGGTCTTTGTTGCTGCGGGGGCTACTCTCTATTTTCTGCATGGGCCTCTCACTGTGGTAGCTCCTCTTGTTGCGGAGCACAGGCTCGTGTGGGCTCAGCAGTTGTGGCTCCTGGGCTCTAGGGCACAGGCTCAGTAGCTGTTGGTCCGCAGCATGTGGGATCTTCCCAGATCAGGGGTGGAACACATGTCTCCTGCATTGGCAGGTGAATTCTTTACCACTGAGCCACCTGGGAAGCACTGATATTTTATCATTTTAAGTTTTATCAAGGGGTTTATTTCATCTTTGTTTTTTGTTTCATTTTTCTAATTTTGGAGGAGGCAACGTTCTCAGCTCCATGAGACTGGGGATCTCTGTTAGTTCACTGATCTCCCCTATAGCTGGGAACATTACCTGTCACACAGTGGATACATGATGTTTGATAAATGAATTATTTCTAAATTTCCCTCTCCCGTCTGCCAGAAGCACCTCTGCTTCCTTGTCCTCCTTGGTGAGAACTTCTGCTTCACGTTCTTCTTCCTACACAGCGGACTGCATTGTCCTAGGTGTGAACCACTCTCCTGTTCCTCAAGTTTGTAAGGACAGAAAGGCCTACAGAAGGAACACATCCAGGGACCTCCCTGGTGGTCCAGTGATTAAGAACCTGCCTTCCAATGCAGACGATATGAGTTCAGTCCCTGGTCAGGGAACTAAGATCTCACGTGCCACGGGGCTGCTGAGCCCTTATCCTGTAGAGCCTGTGCTCTGCAACAAGAGAAGCCCACGTGCCACAGCAGGGACCCAGTGTGGCCAAAATTTTAAAAGAACCTATCCAAATTACTAAGAGAGAAAAGACATTAGAATGTATGTCAAAAACGCTTTCCACACTACTTTAGGCATTGTGGTTGTTGCAACAGAAGATTTATTTGATTCAGATTATTTTAGAGTTATAAGGGAAGCCTTTCCTATCAACAATATGAGGCCTTTACATATTGGGGAATTAGCTAAAGTAAAACTACAGTGAGACATCATTCCCATCCATCAGAATGGCTGAAATGAAAAATACTGACAACACCAGACACTGGCGAGGATGTGGAGAAGACAGATGGCTCAGACATTGCTGGTGAGGATGCAAAACAGTACAGCCGCTCTGAAAAGTAGTTTGGCAATGCCTTTCAAGACTAAAGAAGTGGATTTACCATACAACTCGGTAATGGCCCTCTTGGGGATTTATCTTAGGAAAAGGGAGACTTATTTTTCACTCAAGAAATTGTAAACATTTTAAAAAATTGTCAGTGAATGCTCATAACAGCTTATAGCACAGGGGAAAAAAGAAGCTAAAGTTAACCTTTAAAATGCATTTCAATATGCAGTACATGCTAAGTTGCTTTAGTCGTGTCTGATTTTTGTGACCCTATATGCAGCAGATACAGACAAATGCTACTTGATGCCACTTATACAAGGTGCCTAGAATAGTCAAATTCATAGAGTCAGAAAATACATTGGTAGATGCCAGGGACCAGGGGAAGGCGGGGAGTGGGAAAAGGGAGTTAGGGTTTAATGGGGACAGAGTTTCAGTTCAGGAAGCTGGAAAATTCAGGAGATGGATGATGGTGAGAGTTGCAAAACAGTGGAATGTACTTAGTGCTACTGAGCTGTGCAGTTAAATATGGTTAAAATAGTATGTTTTACAGTATGTGACTTTTACCACAATAAAAAGATATTTAAAAAAATAACAGACTATTGATTCATGTAATAGCTTGGGTGAGCCTTGAGAAAAGCCATTCTCAAAAGGATACATGCTACTTGATTCCATTAATGTGAAAGTCGTCGTGAAATAACATCATTACAGAGACAGAGAGGGGATTAGTGGTTGCCAGGGGTTAAGGAGGGACAGATGGGTGTGGGTAGAGAAGGTAACATGAGAGGGTCTTGTGGAGATGTTACAGTATCTGCACTGTGGTGGTGGTTCTGCAAGGCTACACACACACACACACACACACATGTCTTGCATAAAGCTACACACACATGCACACACATACAAGTGAATATAGAACTGGTAACATCTGAATAATCTCTGTGGATAGCACCCATGTCAATTTCATGGGTTTGAAGTCATCTAAGCTATGAAAGGGGCTTCCCTGGTGGCTCAACAGTAAAGAATCCACTTGCCAATGCTGGAGACACAGGATACCTGGGTTCGATCCCTGGGTCAGGAAGATCCCCTGGAGGAGGGCATGGCAACCCACTTCAGTGTTCTTGCCTGGAGAATTCCATGGACAGAGGAGGCTGGTGGGCTACAGTCTATGAGGTCACAAAGAGTCGGATATGACTGAAGTGACTGAACTGCACATGCAAGCTGTGAAACAGGAAAACAAGGGGGCAGAGAAAGGAAAAGGATGCTTGGGATTTCCCTATACATTCATCCACAGCCTCCTATGAAGCTATCATTATTTCAATATAATTTTTTTTAATGAGGCTTTAAGTACAGTATATTTCTAAATTACAAAATGCTTTTCCAGTTATGCCGATACGAACTTGTGTCCAACTTTCAAGAAAGCCAAAAGGGAACCATAATTTTTTTTTAACAGACTTGTATTAAGGAAGTACCATCAGCAGTGTCAAATGACACAGCTGTCAAATAATATCCGGCCTGGAAAATGTCCATTGACCTTGGAGCTTAGGAATCACTGGGGACCCGGCCAGAGCAAGGTCAGTGGTGTAGCCAAGGCAGGATCCAGGTGCCCTTTCTGTGAAGACTATCCCCCAAGGGCACAGACTCCAGGAAAAAAGAGGTCCCCAGACCTCAATAATAAGGCAACACCCAGCTTTCGGAAAAACTCAGTGAATGAAACAAGCAGCTAGTTGACCTGATGGTTTTGGGCAGAGCCGGCAGGTGAGGTCGTGAGGTCCAGAGGTCCCAGGAGCATGCAGAGAGCCAGGGGGCAGGGAGATGGGAGGCCCTGATGGACACTTTTTATCGTACAAGCAAACGTTCAAGGTCATCTGAGGATTGTAATTGGAGTACTCACCCAGGCCGCGCTCGTGCCGGCTGTTTGTGCCGGCCTTAGACAACAGTCTTAAGAATAAAAGATGGGACCTACGTGCGCTGTCTTTCCTCCACTAAGTGGTCATTATTGATCTTGGGGATACAGCATTGGTCTCATGAGGCTAGAAAACACAGTTGCGAGTTTCTGTCATTCAGTCATAGACCCTCGGCCACGCAGAGACATGTGCAGACCTTCTGATCCATTCTCTCAGAACCTGGGAATTTATTACATCAAATTTACTTAACGTAAGGAAAAGTTAAACCCACAGAATTCTTCATTTAAGTTATATTTGTGTAATAAGTAATGATTTAATATTAAACTATGAATATTTTATTCCCTTTGTCTTCTTCTGCCCTTCCCAGCCTCCACTCAGGGAGCAGGAAGAGCCCCTATCTTGGGAATAGAAAGCACCTTTTTAAGAATATTTATTTGGCTGTGTTATGTCTTAGCTGCATCATGCGGAGTCTTCCAGTTGCAGGGTGTGGGCTCAGTAGTTTCAGTGGGTGGTCTTAGATGCTCTGTGGCACATGCGATCTTCGATCTGCAACCAGGGATCTCCTGCTTTGCAAGGTGGATTCTTAACCATTGGAACAACAGGAAACTCCCAGAAAGCACCTTTAAAAAGAGAGATTATATATAGATGCAGAGAAAAATTTTGAAGAGACTTTGCAAGATTCGGCCTGTACTAAAAGTTTGAAAGCATTTTCTAGGCATCCTAGGATCTAGACACAAAAACACAAAGCCAAGATTGGAGGCCTGAGGGGAGCCTTTACTTCCTTTTGGGTACTGAAGACTCATGATGGCCTAATAATGATCTTTTTGCCTGCAAGCGTTCAGAATATGTCACCCCCAAATATGCCATTTTGGCATAGTGATTATTTTTAATTAAAGATATTTGAGAAACAGCCAGTGCAGGATGCACAATCTGACCCTCTTTTGCCCCCTGAAAACAGAAGATAAATCTCCCATGAAATTGCCCTCCCATTCCTGTCTGGGAAATCCCCTGGACAGAGGAGCCTGGCAGGCTACAGTCTATGAGGTCTCTAAAGAGTTGGACATGACTTAGCCACTAAACAACAACAACCAGGATGGTAGAAGACACCGTCTAACACCAGAGACAGGGAGTTAAGGGCTGAAAAGGCTGTAGAAAAATATCTTGTTACTTTTTTATCATCTTACTATATTGAGCCCCAGTTATTTTTCTGTCAATTATTCACAAATGTATTGTTTCGAATGTTTAAAACTTTATTTTATTTTTAATTGGAGAATAATTACTTTACAATGTTGTGATGGTTTCTGCAATACATCAACATGAATCAGCCATAGGTATACATGTATTTTTTATCTGAAAGGGATAAACCTGTTCTGGTCACTTCTTTGAGTTTCATATTTAGTGGGACTCGGAGAAGGCAATGGCAAGCCACTCCAGTACTATTGCCTAGAAAATCCCATGGATGGAGGAGCCTGGTAGGCTGCAGTCCGTGGGGTCGCTAAGGGTCGGACACGACTGAGCGACTTCACTTTCACTTTTCACTTTCACACATTGGAGAAGGAAATGGCAACCCACTCCAGTGTTCTTGCCTGGAGAATCCCAGGGATGGGGGAGCCTGGTGGGCTTCCGTCTGTGGGGTCGCACAGAGTCAGACACAACTGAAGTGACTTAGCAGCAGCAGCAGCCTGTTTATACAGCCTTAATCCAACTTGTTTGTCTTATATTAATCTGTTCTTTTACTACAATTTTGGGAGCCACTTGCTCCATTTAAAACATGAAAGTGAAAGAGAAAGTCACTTCTGTTGTGTCCAGCTCTTTGCAACCCCATGGACTGTGGCCCACCAGGCTCCTCTGTCTATGGGATTTCCCAGGCAACAATACTGGAGTGGGTTGCCTTTTCCTCTTCCAGGGGATCTTCCAGACCCAGGGATTGAATCTACATCTCCTAAGGCTCCTGCATTGCAGGTAGATTCTTTACCATTGAGCAACCAGAGAAGTCCATCCTGGTCAATATCAGCACCCAGTGTGATCCTGAATCAATACAACACACAGTATCTGATCCCGGGTCAATACTAACCCCCAGTGTCCAACCCCGGGTTTGCCAACACAACAGAAGGTGGCAAGGTCAGAGGATGTCACCAACAGACGCAGCCCCTGCTAATGTCTGGGGATCAAGACTTCTCTTAATCCCCTAGAAATCAGGCCACCTTCAGGAAGCTGAAAAGTGGAGCAAAAGCGAAAGGAGAGTCTCAGATTCAATTCCAAAGATACTAACTTTTAAAGCAGAGTTGAGTGAAACAACAAGTTTCCTACCATCTGCAGAGCTAACCTGAGTCCAGTCACAGAAAAACAAAGTTGTATTGACACACAGGAGAGGTGTGGCTATACCTTGTTGCCGTGCCTGTGTGACAGTAGGGGAAACTTGAACACGAGGGACTGTTTGGCAGCCACAGAAATCATCTCCGTGAAAAGGCTGGAGCAGCCTGACTGAATGTGGGCGTAGCCTTGACAGAAGCAAAGAACTTAAAATTTGTCTGTTTTGGATGCAGTGCTGGGTGGCTTTGTGCGCATCCAGCCCTCAAGTACAAGGGAAGTGTGGATGGCGAATTAAGGGATTTGGTGGTAAAGAGTCCACCTGCTAATGCAGGAGATCTGGGTTCAAGCCCTGGTCCGGGAAGATCCCACATGCATCAGAGCAACTAAGCCCGTGTGCCACAACTACTGCGCCTGTGCTCTGAAGCCCAGAAGCTGCAACTATTGAGTCCACATGCTGCAGCTACTTAAACCCAGAGCCCGAGAGCCCATGCTCGACAGCGAGAGAAGCCACTGCAAAGAGAAACTCGAGCGCCACAACTAGAGAATAGCTCCCTCTCACCGCGACTAGAGAAAAGCCCACACAGCAACGAAGATCCAGCACAGCCAAAAATAAATGAAATTAGAAAAAGGAACACCAGTTTTCTGGGGTTTCCTAGAAGGGAGATGCTAAGCTCAAAGTGTGTCTTTAGGGAAAAGAGATGTGCTGTGTTAATCGCTCAGTCGTGTCCTACTATTTGCGACCCCATGGACTGTAGCCCGACAGGCTCTTCTGTCCATGGGATTCTCCAAGCAAGAATACTGGAGTGGGTTGCCATTCCCTTCTCCAGGGGATCTTCCTGACCCAGGGATCGAACCTGGGTCTCTCACATTGCAGGCAGATCCTTTACTGTGTGAGCCACCAGGGGAGCCCAGGGAAAAGAGGCAGGCTGTCCTAAACCGACAGTGGGAGTGTCTCTCTCTTTCAAGCAGCCCCATTACTGAACAGACTGCTAGATACCCCCTCAGATGTTCAGCCTTTGAGAAATCTGTCTTGGTGTTTGACCACCAAACCAGAGCGACACAGGTGTCCCCCAGGAGACCCCGCAGACCTGTCTAGGGTGTGTGAGGTCCCATCTGGGAAGTAGGGAAAGCAAGGCTGGACTTAGACACCTGCTTCCCCCTCTGTGTCTCACAACCAGATGAATGGCACAGGCGCAGAGGAGGGTGATCCAAGAAGGGGGCCAAGTCCAAACAGCACAGCATCCTCAGCCAGGCGGTTGACAGAAAGGCATATCCTCCTCCAAGGACATGTGTGTGTGCGTGTGGCAGGGACCCGGAGCTTGTGAAGCAGAGAACCAGCGCCTTCCATGTCCCCACCCCATTTTCTAGACTGTCTCCCTTCTTCTAAAGCCAACCCAGCTATGAGCGGGAGCTTGCTGATCCCTATGGCTCCATTGCTGGAAAGAGAAAAGAGGAGCGTTCTTGTCACCGTATTCAGCAACACTAGACTTGCCACTCAGCCCATGTTGACTAGATAAATCATACCATCAGAATGGTCACCCCTCGGGTGGACCTGAGATCCTCTCGCCCAGCCCCTCACTCATGCTCATCACTAGATCAACCTCTGAAAGGCTCTGGATTTTCTCTGAAGTCCCAGGTACATATTGTAGCTGCTACGCAGTTTGGCCCTACTTGTTTGGTTTATTACTCTCTGAGAGTCCTGGAGGTCAAAAATCTAAACCGAGTCTCACTGTGCTCTAAAACTAAGGTGTCTGCAACTGGCTTTCTTCAGGCAGTTCCAGGAGAAATTCCTTTCCTTTCCTTTTCCAGCGTCCTCGGACTGCCTGCACTCCTTTGCTCAAGACCCCTCCCTCCAATAACTCCAACCTTTTCTTTTCACAGTCAAGCATCTTCAACTACCAATTCCAATCCTCCCGCTTCCCTTATATAGGGTTCATGATTCCCTTGATCCACCCAGATAATCCAGGGGTTATCTCCCATCTCAAGATCCTTAATTTCATCACATCCATAAGGTCTCTTTTACCATATAAAGTGACAGTTCCAGGATGCAGGCATAAGCATGTGGACCTCTTTGGGAGGCATTGTTCAGCCTACCACACCTCCCAAGGGTACTAGAGTCTCATTCAATCAGAAGTGCCGTGGTTCTCAAAAAGCAGCTGTGTTGGGACTTCCCTGGTGGTCCAGTGGTAAGGACTTCTCCTTCCAATGCAGCAGGTGTGGATTCGATCCCTGGTCAGGGAGCTAAGATGCCACAAGCCTCCTGGCCAAAAAACAGAAACAATATATAGTGAATTCAATAAAGACTATAAAAATGGTCCGCACCAAAAAACTTTTTAAAAAAAGCAGTCATGTTACAATATGGTCTGTTCTCAGAATTGCCTCGCAACACACCAAAGAGCAGGGACGGAACCCTGGACAGTCAGGAGCCCTGCATCTGAGCCTTGAGGGTGTTCACTACTCCACATTCTCATCCTCTGGTGCTTTTGGGTATTAATATAAAAGGCAGTAACATGGGACTTCCCTAATGGTTGCACGGTAAAGAACCCGTCTGCCAGTGCAGGAGACACGGGTTCCATCCTGGAATCGGGAAGATCCCCTGGAGGAGGAAATGGCAACCCATTGCAGTATTCTTGCCTGGAGAATTCTATGGATGCAGGAGCCTGGTGGGCTACAGTTCATGGGGTCACAAAGGGTTGGACATGACTTATTGATTCAACAACCACCACCACCCAAGGCTGCTGTGCAGATGCATGGAGATGACACGTGCGGGCAAGGCTCCCCGTGCATCTGGGAAATCTGCCTCCTGTCCTTCACGTGCCCCTCCCCACTCAACACGTCCTGCTCTCTCGTACCTGTGACACCTACAAGTGCTGAATTGGACCGTGATGAAGTCGGCTCCGTGACAGGAACCGTTTTTCCTCTGCTGGCAGACTTCAGTGAGGGCCTCTGCCATTCAAAAAGCAAATGACTCACATTTGATGGATCTGCAGCATAATTCAAGCATGTCTGGGTTCCCTGTCACTGTCAAGGTCGGTGGAAACTCCCTTTAAACAGATACACACACGCACTCACGTACATTCACCATCCAGGACACTAGGGTCTGCTGATACAACTTCCTGCTAAGTCAGCAAACATTGAGTGACCCTGCTCCCCGCCATGAGGACATGACCCGGGCAGATAGATGGTGGGGACCCAGAAGGAAAGGAGAAGCGGTCACCACTGTCACGGCGCCTCTGCAGCCTCTCAGCACCTCCCAACCCAGGCTCCTGCCCGCTAGCTGGTCTTCGACACTGTGGCTCACAAAATATCTGTTTAAAAGTGTGAATCTGGGGCTTCCCTGGTAGTCCATTGGTTAAGAGTCCTCCTGCCAACACAGGGGACTCAGGTTCAATGCCTGGTCTGGGAAGATCCCACACGCCACAGAGCAGCTAAGCCCATGGGCTGCAATTACTGAGCCTGTGCTCTAGAGCCCTCAAGCTGCAACTACTGAAGCACGCACGCCCTAGAGCCCACGCTCCACAACAAGAGAAGCCACCGCTCATCATGACTTGAGAAAGCCCATGCTCAGCAACAGAGATCCAGCACAGCCAAACAAACAATAAAAATCAATTAATTTAGAAAAGATAAACATGCAAATCTGATTGATGCTTCTCTTCTTAAAACCCTTTATGGTTCCCGCCTGGCAGAGACCATGCTTTGGCATATGGCCTTCAAGCGCTGCCTTAAGGCCCAGCCTACCCATCACTCCAGCTTCATTGCCCACTGTTGCTTCCCTCACCCACTGGCCTCCACTTGGCTGCTCCTGCAGGCTGGCTCTGGCCGCCTTGCCTTTGATTTTGCAGCAACTTTGTTTTTGATGCCCAAGTCCTTTACTAACATTCCTTCCAAATTTAGCTCAGGCCTGACCCCTCCAGGAAGCCTTCTCTGGGCCCCTGGCCTGATGAGGCGTTCCTACCCCCAAGCTCATCTCTGCGGCAGGGGCCACTTTGCCTGGAACAGCTGTGGGTATTTCTCAACAGATGGTCCTTTTAAGGACAGTGGCTGCGCTGCTCACTTCCGTATCTCCAAAGCCTCATAACAGTGCCTGGCACCCAGTAGGAGAAAAGGATTAGAATGAATTCAACTGGGACTTCCATGGTGGTCCCACAGTTAAGACTCCCAATGCAGGGGGCCCAGGGTCAACCCCTGGCCACGAAACTAGATCCCATATGCCACAACTAACTGAAACTAAAAAGATCCCGCATGCCACAATTAAAAATCCCTGATGCATGCCACAAGGAAGATGGAAGCTCCTGAGTGCTGCAAATAACACCCGGCACAGCTAAATAAATAAGGGGCTTCCCTGGTGGTTTGTGGCTTCCTAGGTGACTCAGATAAAGAATCCACCTGTGATGCAGGAGACACAGGAGACTCAGGTTTGATCCCTGGGTCAGGAAGATCCCCTAGAGGAGGGCATGGCAACCCACTCCAACATTCTTGGCTGGGAAATCCCATGGACAGAGGAGCCTGATGGGCTACAGTCCGTGGGATCATAAAGAGTCAGACATGGCTGAGTGACTGAGCATGCACACACTGGCGGTCCAGTGGTTAAGACTTCCCCTTCCAACGAAGAGGGTTCAGATTCGATCCCTGGTCAGGGAGCAAAAATCCCATACCCCTTGTGGCCAAAAAGCAAAGCATAAAGTAGAGGCAATATTGTAACAAATTAAATAAAGACTTTTAAAATGGTCCACATTAAAAAAAAAAAAACTTTAAAATAAACTAATTAAATAATTTATAAATAAGCAAACAAATAAAATGAATTCAAGATGAACGTTGAATCATCCCAGCAGATGTTAAGCTACCCTGTTTTGTGCTCTCTTCAAAGTGGCTCAGCTCCCCAGTGTCGGTAAAGCTGCCGGTTGATGCTGCAGTTTATAAAAATCTCCCTTGGTGGCAGTAAACCATTAAACCAGCAAGTCCAGCACTTTAGAAACTCCCAGAAAAGGACAAATGTGACGGAAGCTGGCATTCATTACTCACCACCAACATTTGTTTTTCCACCAAATGTGATTCTTGATTAATGCTTTTGTAAAACATTTGGGGAAAATAGAAGAAAACAATTAATGTGATGTTCTCTGATTCCCATATCCCTGTCTACCATCATCAGCAATATATTACCCTCAGGCATCTGGTGAGCATCTCTCCTCTCTGCTCAACCCTTTGGAGTCGTGGGGAGAGATTCAACAACCTCATTTGAAGCAACCATGTTGATGAGCGGCACATTGATGTCACTGACCCCAGGAAGATGGTGACACAGAACAGTCACCATCTCCTGCCTGAAGGCTGACGTGTGATCCAAGAGCGCTATTTTATTTATTTCTTCATTTCCTCCATTCCCTGCCCTCAAATGGCTTTGGGGAAAAAATTTTTTTTTCCAACCAAGATTTGGCCTCAACTGATATAGAAGGCAATCAGCAACCGACAAAGATTTCTTGTAATAATTATTCAACAACAGTTACCTCTTGTTGACACTAAATGTGCTGTCATTTTTCCCTAACAGGATCTCGGTTTCATAATGACCAACCTCACACTTTACGGATGTGGGAGCTGAGTGAGACTCATCTTGATTTTTCATTTATTTACTTTTGGCTGTGCTGGGTCCCTGTTGCTATTCAGAGGCTTTTCTCTAGTTGTGGTGCAAGGACTTCTCATCGCAGTGGTTTCTTTAGTTGCAGAGCACAGGCTGTAGGGTGTGCGGGCCCAGTAACTGTTGGGGCTTAGCTTGTGGGATCTTCCCACCTGTGCCCCCTGCTTAGGCAGGCGAATTCTTAACCACTGGACCACCAGGAATGTCCCTCATCTTAATTATTGACCAGAGACGTATTAATATGTGTTTTCTTATTCGAACATTTCTGACCAGAGACTTATCAATCTGCTGTTAGAGAGATCCACGGGAAGTTGTTAGAGCTTCAAATTGACCAAGTGTTCATTAAGGAACTTATGATTGTCATAATCACTCACATTTTTCTACGTTAGGTTTTTGTTCCACCCTTGTGTATATCACCAATGTAAAATTTCAAAAATGATGCATCCTGAAATTTTGAGTGAAGAAGTTTTTTGGTGAATTTTATACTTTCTCTGATTGTCCGAGTGACATATATACTAGCATCTCAGAAGATGATAGTTCTTCAGAACATAGTTCCGATTCAGATTATGTGAATATTAGACCAACAAAAAGACAAAAAACCTTAGTGATTGATTCTGATACAGAAAGTGAGCATGAAACTCACCGTACTGGAGAAGGCTTCTTTGCGTCAATCCTTTGCTTTGGGTTGAAGACAACATTTCATGAAAATTAGAAGGCTTTACAGGTGTGTCAGGTATAACTTGGAGAAGGAAATGGCAACCCACTCCAGTGTTCTTGCCTGGAGAATTCCAAGGACGGGGGAGCCTGGTGGGCTTCCGTCTATGGAGTCACACAGAGTCGGACACAACTGAAGTGACTTAGCAGCAGTAGCAGCAGGTATAACTATTGAATGTAATAACCTGCAAAGTGTTAGTGAAATAACAGAATTAATTTGGGGGCCAGCCAAAATAAAAACTGTCATAGGCGATAGTTTCTGCAAAACTCCCCCAGTCAACAATGAGTTAACTAACTTTAGCAAATGGCTCAGTCAGTAAGTGACTGAGCCTGAGGTTTGACCTTAGGACAGCTCTGAGTCCAAAGCCCGTGCTCTGAGCTACTGCATTCAGCGTGTGTGTGTGTGTATGTGTGTGTGTGTGTTTGTGCGCGCGCGCGCACATGCGCTCAGTCACCAAGTTGAGTCTGACTCTTTTCGACCCCATGGACTATAGCCCACTTCCTACTCCAGGGCATCTTCCTGACCCAGGGATCGAATCCGCGTCTCATGCATTGGCAGGCAGATTCTTTACCGCTGTGTCACCTGGGAAATATTCAGTGTCTGAGTCCTCAAACTCTGCCCCCAAATCCATGAGTTCTGATTCAGACAATCCTAGCCGCCAGAGGTCATTGGACCCACCACTCTGTCTTATCACCCAAAGCATTTCTGCTAAAACAGTAAGCTCGTTGCCTCCCAAGGTGGTTTGTTGGGTTCTGCTCAGCAAACATTGTGAGGTGAGCCTCCCTTATGCAAGATGAAAGCTATTATCGCTCTACCCGTTCACACTAGTTTGACCTCTGGGACCTCATAGAACCATCTTTTGCAGGACGGCCCTGGCATATCTGGAAACATTAATCCCTTTCCTAGGCTGTATCAGGACACAGGATGGAGCCCAGGGACTGGCCAAGGGGCCAGCACAGAAGTTGAATTGAGAGAGGGGACTGATCTTGAGAAGGTCATTGGCACTCAGAAATGCTGGGGTGACACGTAAGGTCTTCCCAAATTCTCCATCTGCCAAATGGAGCTGAACTTAGACTTCTTCTGCCCTGGGGATGAAGATAGCAATGGCTGCTCCCGTAAGAGTGGTCCAGAGGCACACCGAGTGACGAGGAAGGGCCCTGGCAGGGTGAGATGACACAGCAGCAGGGGCAGTCACTAGGCCTGGCCCATCCCTCACTGCATCAAGGGGCCCCTTGCGGAAACACAGTGGCCAGGTCTAAGTAGTAATTCCCATGCTCTAATCCTGTCTGACCAGCTGGATGCCCCACCTTAGAGGGGATGGTTGTGACTTGGCTCTCCTCTGTTCCTTTTTCTTCTTTTGCTACTGCAGTCTCTGAAAAAGAGTTGAATACTGGGGCTTTCCTGGTGGCTCAGTGGTAAAGAATTCACCTGCCAATGCAGGAAGCACCATTTCAATCCCTGATCCAGGAAGATCCCACATGCTGTGGGGCAACTAAGCCTGTGCACCACAACGACTGAGCATGTGCTCTAGAGCCCAGGAACCCCAACTACTGAGCCCACAAGCCGTAGCTACTGGAGCCTACCCACCCTCAACAAGAGAAGCCACCAAAATGAGAAAAGTACCTCGAACACCATAAAGAACAGTAGGCCCCGATTGCCGCAACTAGAGAAAGCTCCCAAAGTCGATGATGAATGGCATCAGCAACTCAATGGACATGAGTCTCAGCAAACTCCAGAAGATACTGAAGGACAGGGAAGCCTGGCGTGCTGCAGTCTATGGCATCGCAAAGAGCTGGACATGACTGAGGGACTGAACAACAACAGAGAAACCCCTTTCAGCAACGAAGACCAAGCACAGCCATAATATATAAACAAATAAAATCACTTTTTAAAAATAGTTGGATACAAGGATAGCAGACTTTCTCTGCAGAGGGCCAGAGAGTGAATATTTTAGGCTCCTGTGGGCCATACAGTCTCTGATACAACTACTCAACTCTTCTAACACAATAAGAAAGCAGCCATAAACACAGGCACAGGTCAATGGATGTGGTGGTATGCAGCAAAACTTTAATTTTAGACACTGAAACTGTAATTGTATACCATTTTAATGTCAATAATATTACTTAATTTTTTTCAAATATTTAAAAATCACTCAAAGCTTGCCAGTCATACAAAAATAGGCAGGGGTCCTATTTGGCCCACGGCCCATAGTTTTCTGACCCTTGGTCTAGAATGTTTACTGATGCCAAGTGTCAGCTGCGGTGAGAGACTCTGGACCGTAGGATTTCCCAAGGGCTTTGACCCAGGACTCTGAACTTGAGCCACGTGCAGTTATATCCCGATGACTCTTCTGGAAATAATGTGGATCCTGGCTCCGCGTGGATCCTCCCCTGCAGCTCCATTTCTCTGCCCAGGGCTGTGCCAAGTCCAACATCAAGTGCCTCCTCACATCCGTTTGCGTCTTCACTTTGTGGTGTCACTACTTGGAAGGTTTGGCCTGCACAAGAGGAATGCTTGACAACTGCCTGGAGCTTTGACTCATTGCTGAAAAAGGGCCTGGGGGAAGAAATATGATCAAGAGGAAATGTGAAGACTTCGGGACAATAGCAATTTGACAGGAAACCAGGCACTTGGGGAAGGAGGAATGAACAAAGATTTGGGGTAGGCCACTGAGTGGATCAACTGAGTTGCTTCATTCATGTCCAACTCTTTGCCACCCCATGAAGTGTTGCCCTACAGGGTCCTCTGTCCATGGGATTCTCCAGGCAAGAATACTGGAGTGGGTTGCCATGCCCTCATCCAGGGGGATCTTTTCAACCCAGAGATCGAACCCAGGTCTCATTATGTCTCCTTCATTGGCAGGCGGGTTCTTTACCACTAGCGACACTTGGGAAGCCCCAGTCAGCAGAGGACTCAGTAGTTATTCTTCCTGGAGAATATTTCTATTCTGACATATTCAGAATATTTCTGAAACTTTCTATTCCCATCATAAAACTTTTCTTAAACTTGATGTACCTTTTTTTGGGTGCTGTGATGAGAGAGTTTCTAGTTAAAAAAAAAATACAGCTAATTTTAATGTCTTCCGTTGCTTGTAGCAAGTTGTTTTCTTAATCTGAACTTGGGGGTTTTGAGTTCTGTTAAATATTGTTATTTCTTTTAAATCCTTTGTTTGTCTTAGGAAAGTCCCAGGGCTCTTATTCCCGTTTGCGTGTTGACTTGTTTGCCAAAACCACTCTGTTCAATTCTGTTCTGTCCTGTTTTCTGTGCTGCCTGGGGAAAGGAAGACCACATGGTTAGAATGGAAATAGCAGGACCAGAGTCAGAAGACAGAGGCTATCACTAAGCAACAGGTCAAAGGGCTCACCTTCACTGTTCATTGCTCCTTGCCCCAGGAACGGGTATACAACACCCCAGGCACTGTGTCGTGAAGGTGGGTGAGAGGTCCAGAGTAGACACAAGAGTCAGGTCTTACTGCTCACAGGAAAAGTCCAAGATCAAGAACGTCTCCTACCTACAAACCTTCAAGCCGCAGATTTTCAAAGATGCTAATGTGCATCACTGGATCATTTCTTCAAGAGGGTAGATAGAATTGAATCCAGCAAGGGATAAGAACCTGTGCCATCAATGTCAGGCATGAGTGACGTCTCAGCTCGCCCTCCGTCTCCTGCTGCCGACGACCCTTCCACTCCACCATCTCCCACCTCCTCTCCCTCCTCCCGTCAGTAACTCTTCCTGCCTGTTCTCTCGATGCCAGCACCTGTGTGCCTGCTGTTGTACTGTACTCCTGTACTTCTCAAGGTTCTGTACTGTAGGATTAAAAATATTTCCTTTATTTGTTGTGTTTGGTTTCTTATGTATTATTTTTGTGGAGAGTATTATAAACTTATTACTGTATGGTACTGTATAGCAGATCGTGTTATTTGGATAACTAGGCTGACTTTGTTGGACTTAGAAACAAATTGGACTTACGAACATGCTCCCAGAATGGAACTTGTTTGTATGTAGGGAACTTACTGCATTTTTGCCAGTCGAGTTCTGACCCACTAGCCCAAGGAAGAAAATGAGACATTTCCAAGTTGTCAGCAGAGTGATTACGTGAACCACACATTGAAGCCATTGTAAATATCTATTAGTTCACAGCTTATGGGACATGTTGATGGGTTCTGAGAAGGTATGATTTCACTTATGTGAGGTATCAAGTGTAATCGAATTAATAAAGACAGGAAGTAGGGTAGAGGTGACTAGGGGCTGGAGGAAGAGGGGACCAGGCAGTCAGTGTTTATTGCAGAGTTTCACTTGGGGAAGATGAAGTTCTGAATATGGACGCTGATGACAGTAAAGTGAATGTACTTAATGCCACTTAAAAATGAATAAAATGGTAAATTTTATGTGTATTTTACCACATTGAAAAAATTACCCATTCACAAAAGAAATACAGGGTTTCCCTGGTGGCTCAGTGGTAAAGAATCTGCCTGCCAATGCAGGAGACACAGGTTCAGTCCCTCATCTGGGAAGAACGCACATGCCGAGGAACAACTATGCCCATGCGCCGAAACTGAGTCTGTGCTCTAGAGCCCAGCAGCCACACTTGCTGAAGCCAGCGTGCCCTGGAGCCCGTGCTCCACACCCAGAGAAGCCACCGCAATGAGAAGCCCGCGCACCGAATTAGAGAGTAGCTCCCGCTCACTGCAGTAGAGAAAAGCCCACACAGCAGTGAAGACCCAGCACGGCCAAAAATAAATAAAATCATTAAAAAAAAAAAATACACTCCCAAACCTATAAAACATTGTTGAAAGAAATCCTAGAAGACCTAATAAATGGAAAGACATCCCATGTTCTTGGATTTGTAGTACTCAGTTCTGTTAAGCTGCTGCTGCTGCTGCTGCTAAGTCACGTCAGTTGTGTCCAACTCTGTGCAACCCCATAGACGGCAGCCCACCAGGCTCCTCTGTCCCTGGGATTCTCCAGGCAGGAACACTGGAGTGGGTTGCCGTTTCCTTCTCCCAATTCTGTTAACATGGCAATACAAATAGAGCTACAATGCAATTCAATGCAATCCCTCTCAAAATTCTTCTTAGTTTCTTTGCAGACATTGATAAGCTGATTCTAAAATATATATGGAAGGTAGTTCCCTGATGGTCTAGTGGTTAGGATTCTGGGCTTTCGCTGCTAGGGCCCAGGTTCAATCCCTGGTCAGGAAACAGATCTTGCAAGTCTTGCTGCATGGCTATATATATATATGTATATATATATATAGAAATTAAAGGGACTCAAATTAGTTAAAATTTCTTTAAAAGAAAACATAAAATTGGAGGACTCATACTTCCTAATTTCAAACTTACTGCAAAAGTGTAATTACGGAGGCTTCCCTGAGGGTCCAGTGGCTAAGACTCTGCACTGTCAATGCGGGGGGCATGGATTCTATGCCTGGTCTAGGAACTAGATCCTGCACACCACAACTAAGACCCAGATACAGTCAAATAAGTAGATATAAACATACCATTTTTTAAATATAAAAAATGGCAACCCACTCCAGCGTTCTTGCCTTGAGAATCCCAGGGACGGGCGAGCCTGGTGGGCTGCAGTCTATGGGGGTCGCACAGAGTCAGACACAACTGAAGCGACTTAGTAGCATATATATATATATGTAAAGCTGCAATTATAAGGAAGCCAATGTGATAGCAGTGTAAGGTTAGACATATAGACCAATAGGATTGAGCTGAAAGTCCAGAAATAAACCTCACATTTAAAGTCAATTGATTTTCCACAAGAGTGCCAAGACCACTCAATGGAGAATGAATAGTCTTTTCAACAAAAGGGTTTTGGACAACTGTATATCCACGTGCAAAAGAAAAATGTTGGACGCGTTATCTCATATAGGGTATGAGTTAGGGGGTAAAACTTCATATGCAAAATTAACATGGTCAAAAGATTAAATGTAAGAGCTAAAATAAAACCCCAGACACTGCTGGTGGGATTATAAAATGGTGCAAACACTTAGGAAAACCGCTGGGCAGCTCCTCAAAAGACACACAGCAATTCCACTCTTAAGAATATACTCAAGAGAAACACAAAGATGTATTCACACAGAAATCTGTACAATAATATCCATAGCTGTCTCTTTGAGACCCCACAGACTGTAGCCCGCCAGGCTCCTCTGTCCACGGGGATTCTTGAGACAAGAATACTAGAATGGGTAGCCTATCCCTTCTCCAGGGGATCTTCCCAACCCAGGAATCGAACCAGGGTCTCCTGTATTGCAGGCAGATTCTTTACCAGCTGAGCTACCAGGGAAGCCTAATATTCATAGCAGCATTATAGCCAAAAATGGAAACAACTCAACTATCAATCAACCAATGAATGAATAAAGAAAATCATGCATATATCTATATGATAGAATATCGAAAGTGAAAGTCGCTGTCATGTCCAACTCTTTGTGACCCCATGGACTGTATAGTCCATGGAATTCTCCAGGCCCAAATACAGGAATGGGTAGCCTTTCCCATCTCCAGGGGATCTTCCCAACCCAGGAATCACACCGGGCTCTCCTGTATTACAGGCAGATTCTTTACCAACTAAGCTATCAGGGAAGCCCTGATAGATTATTATTCAATCATAAATAAGAGGGGAAGAACTTCAAGGAGATCAAACCAGTCAATCCTAAAGGAAATCAGTCCTGAATATTCATTGGAAGGACTGAAGCTGAAACTCCAATACTTTGGCCACCCAATGTGAAGAACTGACTCATTGGAAAAGACCCTGCTTCTGGGAAAGATTGAGGGCAGGAGGAGAAGGGGACGACAGAGGATGAGATGGTAGGATGGCTTCACAGACTCAATGGACATGAGTTTGAGCAAGCTCCTGGCGTTGGTGATGGACAGGGAAGCCTGGTGTGCTGCAGTCCATGGGATTGCAAAGAGATGGACACAACTGAACAACTAAACTGAACTGAACTGATTCAAGTAACAGCATAGATAAAACTAAAAAAACATTATTTTAACTCTATTGTATTCTAAATAGAAAGGACCACATATGTTTTATTTCAGTTGCATAAAATAGACAGGTCTAGAGAGACAAAGGTGATTTGTGGTTGGCTAAGGCTGAGGGGCTGCTGCTGCTGCTGCTAAGTCACTTCAGTCATGTCCGACTCCATGTGACCCCAGGGCAGTGCCTGCTAATTGCTACCATTTCTTTTTAGCGGGATAAAAATGTTGCAAAATTGATTGTGCTGATGGCTGCACAACTTTATGAATATACTAAAACCATTGAATTGTGTATTTTAAATGGATGACTTTTATAGTATGTGAATGGTATCTCAAAAAAGCCATTACGAAAAAAATTATCCATAATCATCGTTAGTATGTTAATATGTATTTTTACAATATCTTTATGGCCTTTTCCCCACATATTTTATTAAACACATTTATTTATTGACATTTGGCCACACCCTGTGCATTATGTGGAATCCTAGCTCATACCATAAGGTGTAAAGGGTGTAGTGCCCATCACAGGGGTTCTTGGGAGGCTGGGGTTCTCTGTTCCTCCTACACAGCTCCCTAGATGCTCCACTGGTCTCCCCAGACTACTGGTTTTTCCAGTAAGTCACATACAGATATGAGAGGTGGAACATAAAGAAGGCTGAGCACCAAAGAATTGATGCTTTTGAATTGTGATGCTAGAGAAGACTCTTGAAAGTCCCCTTGGATGGCAAGGAGATCAAATCAGTCCATCCTAAAGGAAATCAACCCTGAATATTCATTGAAAGGACTGATGTTGAAGCTGAAGCTCCAATTCTTTGGCCACCTGATGCAAAGAGCCAACTCATTGGAAAAGACCTTGACGCTGGTAGATTGAAGACAGAAGGAGAAGGGGGTGGCAGAGAATGAGATGGTTGGATGGCATCACAGACTCAATGGACATGAGTTAGAGCAAATTCTGGGAGCTAGTGAAGGACAGGGAAGCCTAGTGTGCTGCAGTCCACGGGGTCCCAAAGAATGGAACATGACTGAGCGACTGAGCAATGCGGATAGGGTAGCGGGTGCCAGCTTTAGTTCATTTTTGCTTCCCAGGTCACTGAGTCACACAACAGTGAATGTTTGTTACTCACTGTCACTGAGCTCAGGACTTTATGGTGAATCTGGTCACTTACATCTTCATCAGTCCCACATGATAGACATGGTCTTTGCTTTACAGATGAGAAAACGGAGGAAGTTTAAGTCATTGTCTGAAGGTACAGAGAAATCTGTTACCAACCCCTGCCTTCTCAGATCACACTGTGAAATGTGGGAAACCCAGAGATAAGGCTCCATCTGATTTTGAGATTCTGTGGTGTACATCCTTCTTCTTGTGGGCAAACATCTATTGAAATCCTGCTTTGCTCACAGCAGGTCCTGTGTATGGCTGTTGCAGGCCGATGGGTAATACTGAATACAAGATCCCTGTCTTTAGGAAGGTCACTGCTTGCTTAGTCCCTTAGAGATTAAATGCAGCTTCATTTTACCTATTTCTTTTCTTTCTTTTGGTTGCACAACATATGGGATCCTAGTACCCTGACCAGAAATCATACTCACGCCTCTGTATTGGAAGCACAGAGTCTTTAACCCTTGGACCTCCAAGGAAGTCTCTTGCCTATCTCTCACCTGATGAAACCTCCTTGTCCTTTTTTTATCTAATGTAGCAGAAACCTTGATAAGCTTTTCCTACACCTCTTCACGGGACAACGGTAAAATGCCTCTGACTTCCCCTAGTCTTTGGAAAAGAAGAGCTAAGGGAGCCGTGTAATTGTCAGTCTTCATTCCTTTGGATCCCAGCCCCTCCTCACCAATGGTCAGTCTCCATGGTGACAGGGTAGGCACTTGAAACTGCCCCCAGGGAGCTGGTAATGGCTTTCTGAATGATAGCTTTGCTGCTTACTCCCCACCCCCTACCCACTTACCCTTGGCCTGGGAGCAGGAGGGTGAGTGGTGATGGGGGAGGGGCTGTAAGTCTGCTCCTGGGGCTGCAGAACTCCCAGGGCATCTTCAAGGTTGAAGCACTGTACCGAGGCATCAGACATTCACTGTGCTTGCTCTCCTCTGGGTGGGAACTGCTACCTGTAAGAAGTTAAGATAGACTGGCTTCAACCAAACCCAGCCCATTCTGAGAAAGGAATTTAACCAGGAACTGAAGCTGGTGTATTTTTAATCAAAGTGTGGTTCTCTGACCAGCAACATTAATGTCTTCCGGGAACTTGTAAGAGGGGCAAGTTCTTTCCCCCCCAACACCCTCCTCCCAAGGTAGACCTACTAAGTCAGAAGCTGAGGGTGGGGCAGACACAGTGAAATCATTTGATGTCATTTCAGGGGGCCTCCAAAGAGCTCTGGTACCATCGTCATTTAAGTTTCAGCACAGAAAAAAATTCAGTAAGAGACAAAATGATAATGAAAAGTGGTTTATTAGAATAGGACACTTGTGAGATTTATAGGCAGACAGATGAAAAATGCCACACCCTGAGAACATACTGGACTGGGCCAGTTTTATAATGAAAGGAAAAATGGGGCAGATGAGGAGAACTCCTTTGTCTTTCTTGAGTAGACGCTATGCTTCCATCATCACTCCTCCTCCAGGTTGGGCAGGCAAGTTTTCTTGTCCCTACAGGTCAAGCGAGGTCCACAAATTACTGTTTTTCATGTGTGCAGAGAGCGTGTCCTAGGGATCATTAACTTGCTGAGCTCACTGGGCAGGATGTGGGGCTCATGCCACCATTGTTTTACTGTTTGGGAGCATGTCTCCTGCTTCTGCTGCATGGTTTTGTTGCTAAGCAAGCCTGCTTGGTTCTGTGGTTAAGCAAACCTGCTTTCTTGAGTAATCATTAACTTATAGGTATCCCATATTTATTCTCCTTATAATCCCCTGGGCTAAGTCATTTCAGTCATGTCTGACTCTGTGACTCAATGGACTGTAGCCTACCAGGCTCCTCTGTCCATGGGTTTCTCCAGGCAAGAATGCTGGAGTGGGTTGCCATTCCCTTCTCTAGAGGATCTTTCTGACCCAGGGATCCAACCCAGGTCTACCTGCATTGCAGGCAGGTTCTTTACCCCTGAGCCACAGGGGAAGTCCCCATAACCCTCTGGTGGGGTTAACTATTTAATCACCGACTTTGTCCCTTTATTCTATCCCTATCACAGTAGTCTGTGTTACATCAAGCCCCCATGTGATCCCAAAGTATGTTAAAATTTGAGAGCTGTTGTTCTAAAGCAGTGGAATTCAAATTTATCTGCACTTTGGGCTCAACTGGAAGCTTCAAAAGGGGCTTCCTAGGCTGCCTGTAATGCAAGAGATGCCGTAGACAAGGGTTCGATCCTGGAGGTGAAAATGGCAACCCACTCCAGTGTTCTTGCCTGCAGAATCCCATCGACAGAAGAACCTGGCGTGCTACAGTCCATGGGGTCACAAAGAGTCGGACACGACTGAGCATGCAGCACGCAGACACTCCCGTCCCCATAGTGGGCTGCAGCCAGCTTGTACCAGCTTGCGGGATCTGGATACAGGCAGGGAGTTGATTACAAAAGCACTGAAAAGACCAGAGAAGCAGAAAAAGAAATGGAATGAGCCGTACAGGAGCGAGCTGACAGGGAGCAGGTGCTGGAGTCTGGGGTCTAGACAGTCCTGAGTGGCAGCTTGCGCCCCTACCATGCCAACACTTTGGTGTTCCAGGAAGTCAACGCCTACATTCCTGCCACATCACGGCAACCTGAACTGGAACCCAGGAGTCCAGCCTCCTCACTGCTGCTGCAGGAACAACAGCCAGGAAAGCCTTCTGGTCCCCATCTTCCAAACTCCCCCTAGTGCCCCCAGGCCAGCGTCTAAGTGCAGTGTGCAGGGTCCAGCCTCCCTTCACACAAGGCAGTGCAGGGAGGAATGGAAAGGGGGCTGAGGGCCGAAATGACCAGCACAGAGAGAACGGGGGAGGCGTTCATGACCCGAGGCACCTAAACGGGAAAGTACAGTAGGTTCCTTATACACGAACCTTCAAGCCGCAAACTCTCAAAGATTCAAACGTGAGTTCACATGTCCAATCACATAAGTTAGTCCACGTGTCTGACCTACACTGCCATGTGCTTGCATCCTCTACAAGTGGTTGTGATGTAGGAGGTAGGTGGACTCCAGGTTAGACATTTACAACTGGCCTCCTGTTTGCATTTCATGGGGCACGCAGAGGTGGGCTTCAGGCTGTACACTTAGAACTGTTAGCACTTCTTGAGACAAGAGATGGGTGGGCTCCAGTTAAGGCATTTACAATCAGTCTCCTGTTTGCCCTCTGAAATGAAAGTAACAGAAACAAGGTAAATAGCTGATGTTTGTCTCTTGTAAACACCTTAAGGAAATAGTCATGGTAACGGTCAAGGTAAGGACAAAGTGGCAAAATCCTGTTTGAGTAAAGGATTAAGGGATCTCCGTTCCTCCATTTTGGGAACAAGGAAGGCACTATACATGAGCAGAAAATGGCTCCTTGTGGATCAAAAGTCAGGTGATAATGCCAGGCTGTAATGAGTCTTTTTCCTCCCAGAAACCTTCACTTCAAGATCCATCTTGGTTGAGGGGTGCGTATGTGCCCAGGGGAGGTTCCCAGGGTAGGTCAGGTGTAGAAAAGAAACCAGACAATTGGTCTGTAGGAAGACAAAGCCCCAGAAGAAAGGATGTATTAAATGACTTAACCAGCTCTTTACTTGGAGAAGGCAATGGCACCCCACTCCAGTACTCTTGCCTGGAAAATCCCATGGACAGAGGAGCCTGGTGGGCTGCAGTCCATGGAGTCGCTAAGGGTCAGACACGACTGAGCAACTTCACTTTCACTTTACACTTTCACACATTGGAGAAGGAAATGGCAACCCACTCCAGTGTTCTTGCCTGGAGAGTCCCAGGGACGGGGGAGCCTGGTGGGCTGCCGTCTCTGGGGTCACACAGAGTCGGACACGACTGAAGTGACTTAGCAGCAGCAGCAGCTCTTCACTGTGCGCCTCTCCACTAGGGGGTACGCCCATACCCTTCTCTCCAGGTGTGCATCTCTGCCTTGCTTCTGTCTTAATTAAACAAACCATTTCTCTGTGTATTCTCCTACTTATTCTTGTGCTATGTCTGTGATAATAAACTTTGTACCTACATTTAGTTTCTGCCTCTGTGATAAGTGCATTTTTCACTGGAGGCAAAATCCAGGGGAAAATAACTTCTAGCCTCTAACCCTTGCAGGCCAGGGAGCTAGGATTCCTGGCTCTTCAGGATATCCAGGTTCAACTCCTAGGCAGGGAATGAACATCTCACTTCACGCCACCTCTCACTGCTGCCTCGCTGAGGTCAGCTGTGTTTGTGTGGACTTCACTGTAGAGTCGTGTATAGTACACAATAGTATAGCATCTTTATTTCAAGCCCAGAATGTCTGGAAGCAAACATAAAAGCAGCGCTGATGTAACCAGTCCTACTGTACTTTTCAACGTACTGTACTGTAAGATTAAAAATGTTTTCTTGGGACTTCCCTGGCAATTCAGTGGTTCAGTTCAGTTCAGTCGCTCAGTCGTGCTCGACTCATTGAGACCCCATGAATCGCAGCACGCAGGCCTCCCTTTCCATCACCAACTTACAGAGTCTACCCAAACCCATGCCCATCTAGTTGGCAATGCCATCCAGCCGTCTCATCCTCTGTCGTCCCCTTCTCCTCCCGCCTTCAATCCTTCCCAGCATCAGGGTCTTTTCAAATGAGTCAGCTCTTCGCATGAGGTGGCCAAAGTATTGGAGTTTCAGCTTCAACATCAGTCCTTCCAATGAACACCCAGGACTGATCTCCTTTAGGATGGACTGGTTGGATCTCCTTGCAGTCCAAGGGACTCTCAAAAGTCTTCTCCAACACCACAATTCAAAAGCATCAATTCTTCAGCGCTCAGCTTTCTTTATAGTCCAACTCTCACAACCATACATGACCACTGGAAAAACTATAGCCTTGACTAGATGGACCTTTGTTGGCAAAGTAGTGTCTCTGCTTTTTAATGAGCTAACTAGGTTGGTCATAACTTTCCTTCCAAGGAGTAAGCGTCTTTTAATTTCATGGCTGCAATCAGCATCTGCAGTGATTTTGGAGCCCCCCAAAATAAAGTCTGACAATGTTTCCACTGTTTCCCCATCTATTTCCCATGAAGTTATGGGACCAGATGCCATGATCTTAGTTTTCTGAATGTTGAGTTTTAAGCCAACCTTTTCACTCTCCTCTTTCACTTTCATCAGGAGGCTTTTTAGTTCCTCTTCACTTTCTGCCATAAAGGTGGTGTCATCTGCATATCTGAGGTTATTGCTATTTCTCCCGGCAATCTTGATTCCAGCTTGTGCTTCTTCCAGCCCAGTGTTCCTCATGATGTACTCTGCATATAAGTTAAATAAGCAGGCTGACAACATACAGCCTTGATGCACCCCTTTTCTATTTGGAACCAGTTTGTTGTGCCATGTCTGGTTCTAACTGTTGCTTCCTGACCTGCATACAGGTTTCTCAAGAGACAGGTCAGGTGGTCTGGTATTCCCATCTCTTTGAGAATTTTCCACAATTTCTTGTGATCCACACAGTCAAAGGCTTTGGCATAATCAATAAAGCAGATGTTTTTCTGAAACTCTCTTGCTTTTTCGATGATCCAGTGGATGCTGGCAATTTGATCTCTGGTTCTTCTGCCTTTTCTAAAACCAGTTTGAACATCTGGAAGTTCATGGTCCACATATTCCTGAAGCCTGGCTTGGAGAATTTTGAGCATTACTTTACCAGCGTGTGAGATGAGTACAATTGTGTGGTAGTTTGAGCATTCTTTGACATTGCCTTTCTTTGGGATCAAAATGAAAACTGACCTTGTCCAGTCCTGTGGCCACTGCTGAGTTTTCCAAATTTGCTGACATATTGAGTGCAACACTTTCACAGCATCATCTTTCAGGATTTGAAATAGCTCAACTGGAATTCCATCACCTCCATTAGCTTTGTTCGTAGTGATGCTTTCTAAGGCCCACTTGACTTTACATTCCAGGATGTCTGGCTCTAGGTGAGTGATCACACCATCATGATTATCTTGGTCATGAAGATATTTTTTGTACTGTTCTTCTGTGTATTCTTACCACCTCTTCTTAATATCTTCTGCTTCTGTTAGGTCCATACCATTTCTGTCCTTTGCTGAGCCCATCTTTGCATGAAATGTTCCCTTGGTATCTCTAATTTTCTTGAAGAGATCTCTAGTCTTTCCCATTCTGTTGCTTTCCTCTATTTCCTTGCATTGATCACTGAAGAAGGCTTTGTGGGCAGTGGCTGAGAGGAGCTACCCCACATCCAAGGAGCGGCTTCTGAGCAGGTGCAGGAGAGCCAAGAGGAGCTACTCCATGTTCAAGGTCAGGAGGGGTGGCCGTGAGGAGATACCCCTCATCCAAGAAAAGGAGCAGTGGCTGCGCTTTGCTTGAGAAGCTGTGAAGAGATACCCAACATCCAAGGTAAAAGAAACCCAAGTAAGACGGTAGGTGTTGTAAGAGGGCATCAGAGGGCAGACACACTGAAACCATAATCACAGAAAACTAACCAATCTGATCACAGGGACCACAGCCTTGTTTAACTCAATGAAACTAAGCCATGCCGTGTGGGGCCACCCAAGACAGACGGGTCATGGTGGAGAGGTCTTACAGAATGTGGTCCACTGGAGAAGGGAATGGCAAACCACTTCAGTATACTTGCCTTGAGACCCCATGAACAGCATGAAAAGGCAAAATGGTAGGATACTGAAAGAAGAACTCCCCAGGTTGGTAGGTGCCCAATATGCTACTGGAGATCAGTGGAGAAATAACTCCAGCAAGAATGAAGGGATGGAGCCAAAGCAAAAACAATACCCAGTTGTGGATGGGACTGGTGATAGAAGCAAGGTCCAATGCTGTAAAGAGCAATATTGCATAGGAACCTGGAATGTTAGGTCCATGAATCAAGGCAAATTGGAAGTGGTCAAACAGGAGATGGCAAGAGTGAACATCGACATTCTAGGAATCAGCGAACTAAGATGGACTGGAATGGGTGAATTTAACTCAGATGACCATTATATCTACTACTGTGGGCAGGAATCCCTTAGAAGAAATGGAGTAGCCATCGTGGTCAACAAAAGAATCGGAAATGCAGTACTTGGATGCAATCTCAAAAATGACAGAATGATCTCTGTTTGTTTCCAAGGCAAACCATTCCATATCAGGGTAATCCAAGTCTATGCCCAACCAGTAATGCTGAAGAAGCTGAAGTTGAACGGTTCTATGAAGACCTACAAGACCTTTTAGAACTAACACCCCAAAAAAGATGTCCTTTTTATTATAGGGGACTGGAATGCAAAAGTAGGAAGTCAGGAAACACCTGGAGTAACAGGCAAATTTCGCCTTGGAGTACAGAATGAAGCAGGGCAAAGGCTAATAGAGTTTTGCAAAGAGAACACACTGGTCATAGCAAACACCCTCTTCCAACAACACAAGAGAAGACTCTACACATGGACATCACCAGATGGTCGACACTGAAATCAGATTGATTATATTTTTTGCAGCCAAAGATGGAGAAGCTCTAGACAGTCAGCAGAAATAAGACCAGGAGCTGACTATGGCTCAGATCATGAACTCCATATTGCCAAATTCAGACTTAAATTGAAGAAAGTAGGGAAAACCACTAGACCATTCAGATATGACCTAAATCAAATCCCTTATGATTATACAGTGGAAGTAAGAAATAGATTTAAGGGACTAGATCTGATAGACAGAGTGCCTGATGAACTATGGATGGAGATTCATGACATTGTACAGGAGACAGGGATTAAGACCATCCCCATGGAAAAGAAATGCAAAAAAGCAAAATGGCTGTCTGAGGAGGCCTTGGAAATAGTTGTGAAAAGAAGAGAAGCAAAAGGCAAAGAAGAAAAGGAAAGATATTCCCATTGAATGCAGAGTTCCAAAGAATTCAGTGGTTAGGAGTCTTCATTCCCAATGCAGCGGTCATGGGTTCAATCCTCGGTCAGGGAACTAAGATCCTGAATGCCACATGGTGTGGCCAAATAAAAAAATCAATTTTCAAAAAAGTTTTCTTTAGTTTTTGTGTTTGTTCTTCACGTGTTATTTGTGTGAAAAGTATTATAAGCCTATAACAGTACAGTCCTATTAATATATAGCTGACTGGGATAGTTGGGTACCGAGGCTAAGTTTGTTGGACTTAACAAACAAATTGGACTTATGATCTCTCTCTCAGAATAAGACTTATTTGTATGTAGGGGACTGACTGCATTTCAATTGCACCCCTGGCAGAGTATCAGTTCGGAGTGAATCTGTCTCACAAAAACAGATTTGTTTGTCCATTCTCTTATTCAATCATGCATTGACAAGCATGTTCATTTAGTTATTCGTTAATCCAGCAAAAATCCAGACAACAGTGGGTGATGGAAGCGTCCCTCCTTCCCTCTTTTACACACTACTGACTCCAAGCTTCTGTGTGGGCTTTGAGGGTTCCCTGTAACCATTTGTCCTGCACAGAAACTGGAGCCAAGAGCAACAGGAGAGTGGGTGAGGACACCCAGCCGGCACCGTTCACAAGCTCAGTAAATGGCTTACAAAGCTGGCGCTGTGATTCCTCCTGTTTTGCCACTGTTCTTGGGTCAGTGTGTTAGCGCAAGTATGTGTGCCCAACACACAGTGATGCCAAACACACCAAAACGTCAGAGTTTGGAGCAGGGAAAGGTTTATTGCAGGGCCACGCAAGGAGATGGGTGCTTGCATGCTCAGTCCTTCACATCCTAAAAAGTCCCGAGCTCTCTGAAGGTTTTCAACAAAGCACTTTTAACATCCACTGAGGCAGGGGGTCGAAGGGTCTGTGATCAGTTTAGGCACAATTCTCTGATTGATGGTGAGCTAACATGGGGGTCACAGGAGTGAACTTAGGCTCCAAGAGGCCTGGGGCTGTGTGCTCAGGGTCTTCAGTAGTTAACATCTTCCGTTTGGTGGGGGGGGTTTCACATCTGCAGAACATCTCAGGAAATTTGCATCAAATACTATTTGTATCCCTGGAGAAGGGCAAGGCAATCTACTCCAGTATTCTTGCCTGGAGAATACCCATGGACAGAGGAACCTAGTGGGCTATAGTCCTTGGGGTCGCAAAGAGTCAGATATGACTGAGTGACTGAGGGACTAAGCACTATATGCGTCAGATACTATTCAGAGAGGAGCCAAAGCGGAGGATATGGGGAAAGGCCTGTCCTGGGAAGGCGCCAGAAGGTCCCGCTTGGTTACAAGTTTACCCCCAGGAGAGCAAAGAGAGCTTTCACGTCAGTCTTTCTATTAAACAGGCATAAAAATAACTTCTGTTTGAGGGAGCAGGCCTTTCTCTGGCACTGAATTCTAAATAGAATCTGTTGAGTGGAGCTTTCTAAGACAAACTGGCCCAGCAAAGTCCGTTTGACCACTTCCAGTGGGGGCATCAGAGAGAAGCCCAGGGACCAACAGGAGTCCTCTGTGTCGAGAGTATCGGCCCCCACAGGCACTTGGGAGTTTGGGGGAAGAGCGTGTATTCTGGGGGGTGGGTATCTGTGATGAGGTGAGGCCCCCTGGTGCCCTCCAACCTCAGCTTTTGCTGATCACAGCCACCTAGCAGAGCCACCCTTGAGTTGGGATGAGCAGAGGGTGCATCCACCGGGGAGGGTCACTGTCCTGCTGAGCTGTCTCCTGCTTCCCATTGAAGCCTGCTGGGGGAGGGGAGGCTGACGATGGTGGGAAATGGGCCTCATCCTCACCCAAGCCGGTCCCCCTTTTTAAAAATCACCCTTCCAGCTCCTCTGGCAAGAGCCTTACACAGAATCAGGGAAGCCTCTGTGTGAGTTGAGCAGGGACAGTCTGAGGGGAGGAACAAAAGTACCTGAGGACAAGGATGCCCTGCAGGCCAGAGTGTTGCTGTTGTTCAGCTGCTCAGTCGGGTCTGACCCTTTGTGACCCCATGGACTGCAGCATGCCAGGCTTCCCTGTCCTTCACTATCTCCTGGAGTTTGCTCAAACTCACGTCCATCGAGTCAGTGATGTCATCCAACCATCTCGTCCTCTGTCATCCCCTTCTCCTCCTGCCCTCAATCTCTCCCATCATCTGGGTCTTTTCCACCGACTCTTCGCATCAGGTGGCCAAAGGATTAAAGCTTCATCTTCAGCATCAGTCCTTCCAGTGAATATTCAGGCTTGATTTACTTTAGAAAGGACTCTCAAGAATCTTCTCCTGCACAATTTGAAATAATCAGTTCTTTGGCGCTCAGTTTTCTTTATGGTCCAACTCTGACATCTGTCCGTGACTACTGGGAAAGCCATAGCTTTGACTATACAGACCTTTGTTGGCAAAGTGATGTCTCTGCTTTTTAATACACTGTCTGGGCTTGTCGTCGCTTTTCTTCCAAGGAGCAGGTCACCGTGGCCCCCAGTGAATAGATGTGGTGGTTCCAGAGAGGAGATTCTGGTGCAGCTGAATGGGTCTTGGTGAGCCACCCTGGGAGGGGTGGGCACGGAAACAAGGGGAGATGTGAGGTTGAGTCTCAAGGAGAAAGCAAAAGCCAGAAAAAGGAATCTGACATGAAGGATAAGCAAAGTGAATACGCGATGCATAGAGTAAGAGGCGACAGGTAAAAGCTGGCACTTGTCATGGGCGCGTGCCACCTACTTCTACAAGAGTTAAAGCATGTGATGCTGTGGCTTCTGACTTTTAACACCCCTTGGAAGGAGTTCTGGGTGGAGAGCAGGAAGAGGAACTCTGTGCTCTGGGAAAAATGGGCAGAACAGGCCTTGGAATAGTTAAATATTTTCAGAAGCTGATTTTTATGAGCCTTAGGTAGGAATTAGAAGGGCTCCAGGTTAGGAGTTTACAAGAGGCAAACACTGGCTATTTACCCTGTTTTTGTTTTTATTTCCATTTTGGAGGGCAAAGAGGAGGCTGGTTGAAAATTCCTCAACTGGAGCCCACCTATCTCTTGTTTCAGGAAATGCAAACCAGAAACTAGTTGTAAGTGTCCAGCCTGAAGCCCACTTCTTCATGTCCCATGAAATGCAAACAGAAGGGCAGTTGTAAATGTCTAAACTAGAGCCCATCTAACTCCTACCTCAAGCCCAATTTATCTACCTCCTCAGATCTAGAAAAGCACTAAAATCCTTCGTGGTGATGGCTGCTCCTCAGGACTAGCAGAAACCTTCTGTAAATAAATGTGCTTGATTGCATGTATTCCCCCTTCACCAAAGGGCTTCCCAGGTGGAGCACTGGTAAAGAATCCACCTACCAATGCAGAAGACACAAGAGATGAAGGTTCGATCCCTGGCTCGGGAAGATCCCCTGGAGAAGGAAATGGCTACCCACTTCAGCATTCTTGCCTGGGAAATCCCATGGGCAGAGGAGCCTGGTAGGCTACAGTCTATGGTGTTGCAAACAGTCAGACATGATTTAGCAACTAAACAGCAGCAGCCTGGAGGAGAAACCATGGTGTCTCCCACCCGAGGAGCCTGGTAGGCTACAGTCTATGGTGTTGCAAATAGTCAGACATGATTTAGCAACTAAACAGCAGCAGCCTGGAGGAGAAACCATGGTGTCTCCCACCCAGAAGGACGAAAGGCTGGTCGGCACATTTCCACTGTTCTTGGCTATGGTGTTCTGTGGCCAGAGGGACCCAGATGCAGAGGCTCAGCAGGAAGAGGAAAGCCATCATCGCATGCAACTTGACATTCTCATGGCAGGAAGTCAGTAAGTTGTATGAGAATTCTCTAAAGGTCAAGTTGACAGTCTCATTGTGTTTTGTAGAGATAGCAAGGGAAATATTTCATTTCCTGTTTGGTGTGTGTCATTTTGCCATCTGGAGCTGACACTGACTCAGTGGAGTCGACCTTGATGGAGTCATCTTCCAAAACCAAGAGGCCAGTAGCTTATCAGAGGGCACCTGGTGATCAGCCCGTGAAAGGAAGAGCATCTCAGTGACCATGAAGCCAACTATACATGGAGGCACCTGTCAGCACTAGGAATGAACCGTTCTCATGGTGGGAACTACCAGAGGGCTGTAAACATGTAGAGATAGATGGCTGATAAAATCCAGGTAAGCTGTGTCTCAAGGACACTGTGCCCTTGGGTCTTACCCTTCTATAGAAGGGTACTTTTTTTTTTTTTGGCCATGCAGCATGTGGGATGTTAGCTTCCCAACCAGGGATTGAATCCCTGTTCCCTGCTTTGGAATCTTGGAGTTTTAACTTTTGGACCATCAGGTAAGTCCCTGTGTGCTACTTATTGATCCATCCTTTTATTTGCTGCTTAACAGAGCTGGAGCAGAGACTCTGCCAACTCCATTTCTTGGATCCACTTGCCAGAGGGAGTCCTTTTAGAATTTGCCAAAAAAGAGAAATTAGAAACTGAAGAGAGGGAAGGACTTCCCCCTTGTTTTTCCCTGTTCTTGGCCAAATTGCTCCAGCACAGCATCTCTGGGTGCCTCCCAGGACCAGATACCTGTGGAATGCCACGTCTGGAGTGAATATAAAGGTATTTCTTTAAGAAGGTCTAGAATGTCATCCAAAATGTGTTCAGCAGCTTCTGAAAGAAGACCAGGGCAAATACTATCATAGGAGACAAGAACAAGTCCAGAAAGCCAGGCTCCTCCCTGGTTATGGAGGATGAAGCATTCAGAGACAATTCAAGGAGAAAAAGCTACAAGCTGTTAAAATAAAACATAATACAACCATGCACATGCACAAATGTTCAACTCCACCAGTAATTTTTTTTTAAAAAAAGGAGCAAATAAACAATAGTGAAATGCCATCTTCTACTTGTGTAGACAGTTTAATGTACATGATAAACATTGATTCTCAGGAAATAATTATTGTTAGGCACAAAATAAATTATGTAGTGGCTTCTTTACTGACATGTTATTTACGACAGTGAAAAAGTTAAGACTATATACCTAATAGAATGATGTTAGTTAATTATTGTAACTTGACAATATGAAATATTATTTAGACATTTAATGGTCTAAAGCACACATTTAGAGCATACGAAAGTACTATGTAGGCTAAGTCTACTATATAGAACAGTACCTTTAAAATGTCTAAGTCAAAATAATCCTGTAAACAAGAATCTATTGACATATGAAAATGCTTGCAGAATAACATTACTCAATAAAATAGAAAAAGCAAAGTTAATAACAAGTAGTATAGGGATTTTCCTGGCAGTCCAGTGGTTAAGATTTCGCCTTCCAGTGCAGGGGGTTTGGGTTTGATCCCTGGTCAGGGAGCTATGATCCCACATGCCTCATAGCCAAAGAACCAGAATATAAACAACAGAACCAACATTGTAAAAAATTAAATCAGTTCAGTTCAGTTCAGTCGCTCAGTCGTGTCCGACTCTCCGCGACCCCATGAATCACAGCACGCCAGGCCTCCCTGTCCATCACCAACTCCCGGAGTTCACTCAAACTCATGTCCACAGAGTCGGTGATGCCATCCAGCCATCTCATTCTCCGTCGTCCCCTTCTCCTCCCGCCCCCAACCTTTCCTAGCATCAGAGTCTTTTCCAGTGAGTCAACTCGTCGCATGAGGTGGCCAAAGTATTGCAGTTTCAGCTTTAGAATCAGTCCCTCCAATGAACATCCAGGATTGATCTCCTTTAGAATGGCCTGGTTGGATCTCCTTGCAGTATAAGGGACTCTCAAGAGTCTTCTCCAACACCACAGTTCAAAAGCATCGATTCTTCGGCGGTCAGCCTTCTTCACAGTCCAACTCTCACATCCATACATGACCACGGGAAAAACCATTGCCTTGACTAGACGGACCTTGGTTGGCAAAGTAATGTCTCTGCTTTTTAATATACTATCAAGGTTGGTCATAACTTTCCTTCCAAGGAGCAAGCGTCTTTTAATTTCATGGCTGCAATCAGCATCTGCAGTGATTTTGGAGCCCAAAAAAACAAAGTCTGACACTGTTTCCACTGTTTTTCCATCTATTTCCCATGAAGTGATGGGACCAGATGCCATGATCTTTGTTTTCTGAATGTTGAGCTTCAAGCCAACCTTTTCACTCTCCTCTTTCACATCCATCAAGAGGCTTTTGAGTTCCTCTTCACTTTCTGCCATAAGGGTAGTGTCATCTGCATATCTGAGGTTATTGATATTTCTCCCAGCAATCTTGATTCCAGCTTGTGCTTCTTCCAGCCCAGCGTTCCTCATGATGTACTCTGCATATAAGTTAAATAAGCAAGGTGACAATATACAACCTTGACATACACCTTTTCCTATTTGGAACCAGTCTGTTGTTCCATGTCCAGTTCTAACAGTTGCTTCCTGACCTGCATACAGGTTTCTCAAGAGGCAGGTCAGGTGGTCTGGGATTCCCATCTCTTTCAGAATGTTCCACAGTTTATTGTGATCGACACAGTCAAAGGCTTTGGCATAGTCAATAAAGCAGAAATAGATGTTTTTCTGAAACTCTCTTGCTTTCTCCATGATCCAGCGGATGTTGGCAATTTGATCTCTGGTGCCTCTGCCTTTTCTAAAACCTGCTTGAACATCTGGGAGTTCACGGTTTACATACTGCTGAAGCCTGGCTTGGAGAATTTTGAGCATGACTTTACTAGCGTGTGAGATGAGTGCAATTGTGCGGTAGTTTGAGCATTCTTTGGCATTGCCTTTCTTTGGGATTGGAATGAAGACTGACCTCTTCGAGTCCTGTGGCCACTGCTGAGTTTTCCAAATCTGCTGGCATATTGAGTGCAGCACTTTCACAGCATCATCTTTCAAGACTTGAAATAGCTCAACTGGAATTCCATCACCTCCACTAGCTTTGTTCGTAGTGATGCTTTCTAAGGCCCACTTGACTTCACATTCCAAGATGTCTGGCTCTAGGTCAGTGATCACGTTATCGTGACTATCTTGGTCGTGAAGATCTTTCTTGTACAGTTCTTCTGTGTATTCCTGCCACCTCTACTGTGGGCAGGAATCCCTTAGAAGAAATGGAGTAGCCATCATGGTCAATGAAAGAGTCCGAAATGCAGTACTTGGATGCAATCTTAAAAATGACAGGATGATTTCTGTTCGTTTCCAAGGCAAACCATTCAATATTACAGTAATCCAGGCCTATGCCCCAACGAATAGTGCTGAAGAAGCCGAAGTTAATCGGTTCTATGAAGACCTACAGGACCTTTTAGAACTAACACCCAAAAAAGATGTCCTTTTCATTATAGGGGACTGGAATGCAAAAGTAGGAAGTCAAGAAACACCTGGAGTAACTGGCAAATTTGGCCTTGGAGCACGGAATGAAGCAGGGCAAAGGCTAATAGAGTTTCGTCAAGAGAATGCACTGGTCATAGCAAACACCCTCTTCCAACAACACAAGAGAAGACTCTACACATGGACATCACCAGATGGTCAACACCGAAATCAGATTGATTATATTCTTTGCAGCCAAAGATGGAGAAGCTGTATACAGTTAGCGAAAACAAGACCAGGAGCTGACTGTGGCTCAGATCATGAACTCCTTATTGCGAAGTTCAGACTTAAATTGAAGAAAGTAGGGAAAACCACTAGACCAGTCAGATATGACCTCAATCAAATCCTTTATGATTATACAGTGGAAGTGAGAAATAGATTTAAGGGACTAGATCTGATTGATAGAGTGCCTGATGAACTCTGGACGGAGGTTCGTGACATTGTACAGGAGACAGGGACCAAGACCATCCCCATGGAAAAGAAATGCAAAAGAGCGAAATGGCTGTCTGAGGAGGCCTTACAAATAGCTGTGAAAAGAAGAGAGGTGAAAAGCAAAGGAGAAAAGGAAAGATATAAGCATCTGAATGCAGAGTTCCAAAGAATAGCAAGGAGAGATAAGAAAGCCTTCCTCAGTGATCAATGCAAAGAAATAGAGGAAAACAACAGAATAGGAAAAACAAGAGAGCTCTTCAAGAAAATTAGAGATTCCAAGGGAACATTTCATGCAAAGATGGGCTTGATAAAGGACAGAAATGGTATGGACCTAACAGAAGCTGAAGATATTAAAAAGAGGTGGCAGGAATACACAGAAAAAATTAAATAAAGACTTTAAAAATGGTCCACATCAAAAAACAAACGTTCACTATGATCCCACTGAGCTAAATACATGCGTGTGTGTGTATGTATGTAACAGAAATTTCTTTAAAGGGAAATTTTCGAAGTCCTCTTGCCCAAGTCCCACCCCAAGCCAATTAAATCATGATAATAATTTATTGGGGGACTTCCCTGGTGGCCAATGCAGGGGACACGGATTTGACCCCTGGTCTTGGAACTAGATCCCATAAGCCATGGTCCAATGAAGCCCCACAACTACTGAGCCTGAGCTCTGGAGCCCACAAGCTGCAACTGCCAGAGCCTACTTGCCTAGAGCCCGTGCTCCGCAACTACAAAGTAGCCCGGCTCCCCACAACTAGAAAAAGTCCTAGCGCAGCAACAAAGACCCAGTGCAGCCAAAAATAAAAGCAGCAAATTAAAAAAAAAAAGTACTTAGTAGTACTCAGGCCTCAGTAACACCTCAGGAGATTACCACGTCCAGTCAGGATTGCAAAACAGTGTTGTAAACACACCTTGTCTTAATCTATGCACTCTTCTCTATACCTCTAAAATTAAAGTGCTATTTCAATTTTTTTACTACATTGGTTTGATTTAATTAATTTCATCAAAATTTGGTTCCTTCTGATTGAATTGATTCTTTTCTAATTTAATTTTTGATTAATTCCATTGGATCCCAATTGATTTTGTGTGTGTGTGTGTGTGTGTGAACATTTGGTCTTTAGGAAAACAGACAGTTCTCATGGGACAGGCTTGTGGCAGAGAAATTTGGAGCATTTTGCTGGGTCGAGGTGTCTGGAATGTCTCCGTAGCCATCCTGACCTCACCTGGGTAAGCCATCTTCCCCGCTCCCCATCTGAAGAACAAACCGTCTATCTCCGTTTATTCCACCAGGCCTTCTTATTATTTTTATGTTATGTTTTGGCAGTGCCATGCAGCACCCAGGATCTTAGTTTCCCAACTAGGGATCGAACCTGTGCCCCCTGCAATAAAAGTGTAGAGTCCTAACCTTTTGACCAGCAGGGAAATTCCCACTACCAGGCTTTTTTTAAAGGAGTAAGGAGTCAGGTGGATCACAGCATAGCCGAAGGGACTGAGCTGTCTAGTGGACTCTCATCTTTGTAAGGAGGTGGTTCCGAATGTTTTCAAACATAAAAAATGGCATTGAGCACCTCAGCAAACTCAACATGTAGGGCCAGCAGTAGGGCGGAAGACTCCTGAAGAGCCCCATCCAGCTCCACCCACCCAGCTTGGTCCAACTATCGGGACCCCTCCCATCACTCGGGGCCTGTCTGGACTTACCGCCTGCTGCCTGTCTGTGTTTCCATAGAGACTCTGCTGCTAAAGGGGAGGAAAAAGAATTTTCTCTCTACTCTTCTAAGTTCTGTGACTGAGATACCATATGCAGTGAAAGATTAACAAAGGAAAAGAAGTTTAATAACATAAATACACACCTCGTGTATGGGTTTCCCTGGTGGCTCAGCAGTAAAGGATCCTCCTGCCAGTGAGGGTTACATCTCTAGGTCAGGAAGATCCCCTGGAGAAGGAAATGGCAACCAACTCTAGTATTCTTGCCTGGAGAATTCCATGGACAGAGGAGCCTGGTGGGCTGCAGCCTGTGGGATCAAAAAGAGTCGGACACGACTAAGCAACTAAACAACAACAACAACAATATGAGCACCACATTCTGTCCAATGAGCTCAGTAAGTTAATGATCTCTGGGACATGCTTTCTGCACACATCAAAAACAATAATTTGTGGACTCAGCTTGACCACATAGGGACAAGAAGACTCTCCTGCCCAACCTGGAGGAGGAACTGATGATGAAAACATGATGTCTACTCAAGAAAGACAAAGAAGTTATTTCCCCCCTCTCTATTTTTCCTCTAAAGTTTATAATGCAATTAAATTCCTCTGTAGCCCAATAAATTCTCAAGACATGGCATTTCTCACCCAACTGCCTGTAAACCTCACAAGCATCCTATTCTAATAAATCACTTCTTATCCATCACCTTGCTGAATTCTTTTCTGTGCTGAGACATAAAGAACTAGGGTACCAGAGCTCTTTGGAGCCCCCAGAAGGACACCTAATGGTTTCAGAATCAGCTGAGTTTGAGAAACACTTGTCCTTCCTGGGAACTTGTTAGAAACATCTACTACTGAGTCTCATCTCAGGCTTAGGAATTAGTGACTCAAGTATTTTTTAACGTGCTCTCCAGATGATTATTGGAGTGAAAAAATGGGAGAACTGCTGTTTCTTTTTTTTTTTTTAATCAAGCACGTAGCAGTTCTTTTTTATTGGAGTGTAGTTGTTTTACAATGTTATGCTAGTGTCTTCTGTACAGCAATGTGAATCAGCTATATGCATCCGTATATCCCATCCTTTTTGGATTTCCTTCCCCTGCTGTTTGAAAACAACGGTCTTAAAACCTTACTGTTCAGTAGAACTGGTAGGGGAGACTTAGTTTGAAAACAGTACTGAAGCTTAGGCCTCAGAAGGTGATCCCCATTCAGTCGCTCAAAGTGAGGTCCAGTCATTGGTTATTTTTGTTTGTTTATTTTTTAAAAGTTTTCCTGGTGATTCTAATGCCACCAGGTCAGAAAATCTTGGTTTTTAAAATTTTTAATTGAAGGATAATTACAATATTGTTTTGGTTCCTGCCATACATCATCACGGATCAGTCATAGGTATACATATGTCCCCTCCCTCTAGAACCTCCCTCCCACTACTCACCCCATCCCACCACTCTAGATTGTCACAGAGCCCTGGTTTGAGTTCCCTGAAGGAGCACGGACACACACACACACACACACACAGATACACATACACACACACAGCAGGCGCTCCAGCTGGTCCAGCAGAGTTGCAGCAGCTCTAATGTTTATAACGCAATTAAATTCATGTCTTTCGTTAGTGACCTTTGGTTAGGTTGAATCACTTCCTTTGGAAATAAGAGAAAATGCCTCCATTGTTTTTGACAAGTTCTCTTCATCTCTGAAAACATTTTGCGAAACGACTTTTCTCCGACTTGGAAGCCTCCAACTTCCTCTAGATTTTGTCTTTACTGACCTAAGCAGACAACCACATAATTTCATTGGAAAAATGCTTGGTTTAATGGGGATATTTTTCACATCAAAGTTGGAACTGCTTTTCAACTTCAGCCACTGCGACCCACCCTGCCGCCACCCCAATTTTATGGTGGGGATGCCGAGACCCGAGAGCCTCCAGATATCTCGTTGGGAGTGAACAAAACATTTATAGCTGAGCTGGGAGCAGGACCAAGCCCAGGTTTATTTTTTTCCAGATGACACTATATGGACAGTAAACATTTCACTGGAACTTTCCCTAGTGCAATCGGAAAGTGCAGGGCCTCTGGGCATCAGCATGCCCAGGTTCGAATCCTAGCTCAACTAGATGCCAGCTGTGAGAATTTTGACAAGTGACTCCCTCTCTGTGTGGCTCAGTTTCCTCATCTGTAAAATGGGGATTGGGACTTCCCTGGTAGTCCAGTGGTTGAGAATCTGCCTGCCAGTGCAGGGGGACATGGGTTTGATACCCCATCTGGGAAGATCCCACATGCTGTGGAGCAACTAAGCCTGTGAGCCACAACTCCTGAGCATGTGTTTCAGAGCCTGGGAGCCACAGCTACTGCCCCTGCCCTAGAGCGCATCTCAGCAACAAGAGAAGCCAGTGCAATGAGAAGCCTATACACTGCAACTAGAGAGTAGCCCCCACTTGCTGCAACTAGAGAAAGCCCTTGCAGCAACAAAGACCCAGGGCAGCCAAAAATAAATAAATAAATAAATTTAATGGGGATGCAGAGAGTTCTTGTGGGAATTAAAGGCAAGGTGCACAGAATGAGCCTGCATGTAAGTGAGTGACAGTCCTTCCTATGGTCCGTGAGGTGCTTTGCCCCATTGTTTCTGCACCAACTTCAAGCCCTTCTCTCACTTTGGCCTAACGCCCCCCTCCCGGCGCTCTGTTTCTCTGTCCTGGGGGTCTGTGTGCTAAGCCAAAAAGCCTGGACCCTCACACCCCAGTAGTGGGAAATGCTGCTCAGTAAAGTGAGTAGGTGGAAGCTTGGGATCTGGGAGTAGAGGAGGGCGCCTGAGATGAGGATTTTTGAGCACTCTTGTTCAGAGCACAGACATATTGATATATCCAGGCCATCAGCAAACCTTGCCAACTGGGCTGCTTGGGATGATGACCTTGGTCCAGGAGAAGCTTGAGCCCTTTCAATAGCGATCCGAGAATTCTCCATCATCAGAGACTTGGCCTGGAGCGTGGAGACTGCTGCAGCCATGGTTTGGCCCATGATGGGCCATGCGACATCTGGCTGGACCCTGGGCTTCTCTGACCCATTCTTCCCCTTGGCCCAGCAGGTACAGAGGCTTCCACCAGATATAAAGTGCTATGACCTTGTTGCAATTGATCCTCACAATGACGGTAGTGGGGGCAGGTGTTGTTACCCGGTGTGATGAAAGGAGAAGCCGACTCTCAGGAAAGCTTTCCCAAGGCTGTGGTTTAATACAAGGAAGAGGCACAGAGGAAGCAGCCCCCAGCCACCCAATGCCACCCTGTTTTCTTCTACCCACCTCCATGGGCTGACCTCATGGCCCCATCTCTCCCCCACCATCCCGGCCAACCAGCCTGGGCTTCTCTCCTCAGTCCTTAAAAATGTTTACCTTTTTTCTCCACCAGGGCCTAGTTTTAGGCTAGACTTTTTTAAAAAATTTTTGTTGAAATATAGTTGATTTAAAATGCTGTGTTGGTATCAGGTATAAGGCAAAGTGATTCAGAGATATATATTATTATATATAATATATATAGGAGCAATGTATTATATACTGTGCCTATGTTTATTTTATTACATATATAATTGAGAGTCCCTTATACTGCAAGGAGATCCAACCAGTCCATTCTAAAGGAGATCAATCCTGGGTGTTCATTGGAAGGACTGATGCTGAAGCTGAAACTGCAATACTTTGGCCACCTCATGCGACGAGTTGACTCACTGGAAAAGACTCTGATGCTGGGAAAGGTTGAGGGCGGGAGGAGAAGGGGACGACGGAGAATGAGATGACTGGATGGCATCACTGACTCTGTGGACATGAGTTTGAGTGTACTCCAGGAGTTGATGATGGACAGGGAGGCCTGGCGTGCTGTAATTCATGGGGTCACGGAGAGTTGGACACGACTGAGCGACTGAACTGAACTGAACTGAATATACAATATAATATAATTATATTACATGGAGCAATATATAATATATATAATTATATATAATTATATTTATAATAAAATAATTATATAATATATATTGCTCCATATAATATAATTATATTATATGTGTGTATATATATGTATTATATATATTGCTCCAATACTTTGGCCACCTAAGGCAAAGAGTTGACTCACTGGAAAAGACCTTGATGCTGGGAAAGATGGCAGGAGGAGAAGGGGACAACAGAGGATGAGATGGTTGGATGGCATCACCGACTCAATGGACATGGGTTTGAGCAAACTCTGGGAGATAGTTAAGGGCAAGGAAGCCTGGTGTGCTGCAGTCCATGGAATTGCAAAGAGATGGACATGACTTAGCCACTTAACAACTATTATGTATGTATATATATATTCTTTTTTAGATTTTTCGCTATTATAGGTTATTACAAGATATTAACCCTGTGATAGTAGGCCCTTGTTGGTTATCTATTTTATAAATAGTAGTGTGTATATTTTTAATCCCAAACTCAGATTTATCCCCCAACCCGGTTTCCCCTTCAGAAACCATAAGTTTGTTTTCTATGTCTGTGAGTCTATTTCTGTTTTACAAATAAGTTCATTTGTATCTAAGGTTTAGATCCCTCAAATGTGAGTATTTGTCTGTCTTACTTCACTTGGTATTTTGATCTCTAGTGGCATGTGTATTACTGAAAATGGAATTACTTCATTCTTTTTCACGGCTGAATAGTATTCCACTGTGTGTATGTCCCACGTCTTCCTTATACATTCATCTGTAAGTGGCAGTTGGGTTGCCTCCATGTCTTGGCTGTTGTAAATAGTGCTGCTGTGAACATAGGGGTGCAAGTATCTTTTCAAATTATAGTTTTCTCTGGATATATGCCCAGGAGTGGGATTACTGGATCACATGGTAGCCCTATTTTTAGTTTTTTAAATGAGGCTAGATTTTAGACAAAGTGATCCAGGCTGGCCCACAGTGGGTTCATGCTTTACCACTGTCAGGAAACTGAACTAATATTTAGCATGACTTCCTCAGACGAAATGTCACTCCGGAAGAGAATGACTGACTCGTGCATGACAGAGATTTCCAGTACCTTGGCAGGTCAGAGAGACAGCTACTGCTGTTGATGGAGCTGGCCCCTGGAGGGTGGAAGGGACACGGAACTAAGGAAGAACTGAGAGGCTAACCGTCGGGCCTACTGCACTCCACTTTCTGACCTCAGCTTCTCCGTCTGTACCGAAGGTGAATCTAGGTGCTGGCTGATGAAACATGCAGCTCCCGTGTTCCCATCCTCCTTAACGTCTCAACACCCATTGCTGTGGGTCTGTGGATTCATGGGATATACTGGTGTTTCCCCCTCCACTTCCCTACCTCCCTTATGAGGAATTCCAAGTTCCCTAAAAATTCTCCAACCCCACTGTCTCTCTTCCAATAGCTTTGACACATTTCAGGCCTTTCCAACTTCACCCAGGCTTCCACCATCCCGTTTGCATCTTGCAGACAGGGAAACTAGAAACAGAAAAGCAAAATGTTGGATTCAGAGTCTTTCCTGGTGGTCCAGTGGTTGAGAATCCAACTTGCAATATAGGAGACATCGATTCAATCCCTAGCCGGGGAACTAAGATCACACATGCTGTGGGGCAACTGAGCCTGAACTCTCTGGAGCAAAATCCTGTTTGCTACAACCAAGACACAAAGCAACCAAAAATAAATAAATACTTTTTAAAATAATTGTTGGCTTCAACAAATAAAACTTTAGTAGCATTTGGCTGTCAGACTTGTGGAGTGAGTACAAAGTGGGTGGGATCTTGTTCTCTCCTTCAAGGCCCCAGATTAAGAGACAGTCAGCAATGGAGCCAGATAAGGGCCATTGGAGGGGAGGAACCAAGAGCCGGAGGGGTTTGGAGGAAGGAACTTTGCTCAGCGTGGAGACACCCAGCCAGTCGGGAGCTGGCAGAGTCTATCCTGAGTGGCAGGTCCAGTAAGGAAGGAAAAGTGGGTCACTGTGGGGTGTTGGTCTTCCTTTGCATTTATTGTACAAACAAATAAAACAGCAACAATAGAAATCAGGGGGGAAAAATAAAACAACCACAATTTTTTCCCCTTAACACATCAGATGTTTCTATTTTTCCAAGTCTTTTTCCAGGCCCTGGTGACATTTATGCAAAAATGTTTTGTTGCACTAAACACAGCAGGGCCTGACTCTGAACTCAGCTGTTCCCACTCAGCCTCACAAAGGAGCATGCTTCCGTGTTGCTACACAAACTTCACCGGTTTAATAGCTGCCCTGTGCATCACTGGATGCTTTCGTCAATGCCTCCAACGACACATGAGTGGTACAGTTTCCTGAAGCTAGCGTGATTATTAATGTGATTCAAAAGGTTTACTCACTTATTCAACACTGAACTTCATGTTATATTTTTCTCATTTCCTTGATAACTTGGAAGGTGAAATATGTATCAATTCTCTTATTGGCAAATTGTATCTCCTTGTCAACCAAGTACTGCAAGAAGGTTAAATTATCTCACTTCTTCATACAGAGAAGGAGAAATGTGTTATGACATCCCTTATTTGTAGAATCTTAAAAGAAATGATACAAATGCAAAACAGAGACTCACAGACAGAGAAAGAACTTACGGTTGCCTGCGTTTGTTGGTCACTTAGTCAAGTCCGACTTTCTGCATCCCCATGTACTGCAGCCCGCCAGGCCCTTCTATCCACGGAGTTCTCCAGGCAAGAATACTGTACTTGGTTTGCCAGTCCATTCTCTTCAGGGAATCTTTGTCTGTACATACTGCTGCTGCTGCTGCTAAGTCACTTCAGTCGTGTCCGACTCTGTGTGATCCCATAGACGGAAGCCCTTCAGGCTCCCCTGTCCCTGGGATTCTCCAGGCAAGAACACTGGAGTGGGTTGCCATTTCCTTCTCCTGTCTGTACATACTGCTATATTTAAAATGGGTAGCCAACAAGGACATCAAGGAACTTGCTCAATGTCATGTGGCAGCCTGGATGGAAGGGGAGTTTGGAGGAGAATGGATACATGTATATGTATGGCTGAGTCCCTTCACTGTCCACCTGAGACTATCACAGCATTGTTAATTGGCGATACTCCAATACAAAACAAAGTTTACAAAAAAATTATCTCACTTCTGTGAATGAAAAATGTTGCTGCCAATTCAGTAAAGAAATACTGTTGTAGCCATCCATTCATCACATTATAGTGGCCCCAACAGTGGGCCCTGAGGGGACTCAGGGGAGAAAACACAGGATGCTGGCCCCAGACAGTTAGGATGCTTATAAAAGGAATGATTTTCAGTGAGCCCGCTCTCATCTTCCCATATATGCTCCTGCTAAGTTGCTTCAGTGATGCCCAACTCTTTGCCACCCTATAGACGTAGCCCTCCACGCTCCTCTGTCCATAGGATTCTCCAGGCAGAATACTGGAGTGGGTTGCCATCTCTTTCTCCATCCCATACGTAGAAAAGTGCTAAATTGCTTAACTTGAAAGGTCTGGTTTCTTTAATTAGCGGTAATCTCTCTTTTTTTTTTAACCCATAATGGGAACATGTTAATCAACCTAACAATATAAAATAATTACATACAATTTGGCGGGTCAAGCAGAGTGATGGGGTAAGTGGAAGTGCATGCATGCACATGTTTTCATCTGCTCAGCCAGTCTATATCTTTTCGTTGGAGCATTTAATCTATTTACATTCAAAGTGAAAGTGAAAGTGAACTTGCTTAGTCGTGTCCAACTCTTTTTGACCCCATGGACTGTAGCCCACCAGGCTCCTCCATCCATGGAATTTCCAGGCAAGAGTACTGGAGTGGGTTGTCATTTCCTTCTCCAATTTACATTTAAGGTAATTATCAATATGTATGATCCTATTACCGTTTTCTTAATTTGGGGGGTTTATTTTCTGTGGGTAGGGCTTTTCCTTCTCTTGTTTTCTGCCTAGAGAAGTTCCTTCAGCATTTGTTGTGAAGCTGGTTTGGCGGAATTCTCTTAATTTTTGCTTGTCTGGAATTCTTTTGATATTCTGACTACCTGGTCTTTGTTTCAAAAACTCCTATATATCCTGGCTCCTCCCTTGCCTCTTTAGAGCAGGACCTCAGATTGTTCCGAGAGTCCCCCATCTCCTTGGCTTTCAGTTCAGTTCAGCTGCTCAGTTGTGTCCGACTCTTTGCGACCCCATGAATCGCAGCACGCCAGGCCTCCCTGTCCATCACCAACTCCCGGAGTTCACTCAAACTCAAGTCCATAGAGTCAGTGATGCCATCCAGCCATCTCATCCTCTGTCGTCCCCTTCTCCTCCTGCCCTCAATCCCTCCCAACATCAGGGTCTTTTCCAGTGAGTCAGCTCTTCACATCAGGTGGCCAAAGTATTGGAGTTTCAGCTTCAGCATCAGTTCTTCCAATGAACACCCAGGATTGATCTCCTTTAGAATGGACTGGTTGGATCTCCTTGCAGTCCAGGGGACTCTCAAGAGTCTTTTCCAACACCACAGTTCAAAAGCGTCAATTCTTCAGTGATCAGCTTTCTTCACAGTCCAACTCTCACATCCGTACATGACCACTGGAAAAACCATAGCCCTGACTAGACGGACCTTTGTTGGCAAAGTAATGTCTCTGCTTTTTAATATCCTTGGCTTTAAATCCTTAAAATTTCCACTGAATAAAACATAACACTCAACATTTAGGTTGTGCTTTTTTTTTTTTCAGTTGACAGTTTGTCATCCCAACACCCTCTGCTTTATATGTAGAGAAACAGGGCCTCTGAGCACTTAAGTAAGTTGCCCTGGTGGTCCAATGGTTAAGACTCTGCCTTCCAATGCAGGGGCTGCAGTTCGATCCCTGGAGGGGGAACTAAGATCCCATATGTCTCATGGCCAAAGAACCAAAACATGCAACAGAATGATATTGCAATGCATTCAATAAAGACTTAAAGGAAAAGAAATTTGCCCAATTGACACAGGTTGTGAGGAGCTGAGCCAGTTGGCAGCAGAACTTGGAATCGCCTCTCTCTATGAGGAGCTGGATGCTGATGAGAGGTTGATCCATGGACACTGGAGATCAGCTTTTCTTAATTTTCAGATTCTGTCATGTGCTGACTCTTTGTACACTGACATCATCTTCACAACATCTGTGGCTTCTGGAGCAGGAGAGAGAATTTTGCTTCTTGGGAGGCCTCTGAGAGCCTCTGTCACCCTAAGTGTAGGTGACACCATCGGCTGGTGATCACACAGGTGCCAGTAATGAGCGAGTGGCTGTGCCCACATACAGGTACCATGCCTTGCCTCTTCCTCAAGCTTATCAGACAAGGTGCCACAGACCCCAGCAAGCAAAGGTCAGGTAGGGAGGGACGTGCGTTGTGTTCTAGACAGGGTTTGACCAAGAGGAGAGTGTGTACTGTGTCTGTCTGGTGTGTATCCTGGGGCAAGTGATTCCTCCAGGCCTGGTGCTAGGCAACCAACCCTCTTATCCCACGGCAACTGGACCAAACATGAGCGTCAGTTCAGATGGAGGCTCCTGCAAACACAACCTGTCAGTCCCCACACAGTGTCTGCCCTGGGCTGGTGGGCAGCCTCCAGCTTCCTGCCTGAGTACAGCACCCTGGTTGATAAGCTTGAGTACATAGGGTATCCAGTTATAATAACTGAATTTATCATCTCTCTGCATGCGTGCTAAGTCACTTCAGTCGTGTCCAATTCTTTGGCACCCTATGGACTATAGCCCGCCAGGCTCCTCTGTCCTTGGGGATTCTCCGAGCAAGAATCATCTCTCTAGATTTAACTAATTATAGCAATTTTAGGGTTGACTTCTGAATTTTAAATTTTATATTGCTTATTTATTATAGAGGCACAATAAATATAGTTTCTCTTTTTTCTTGTGTTATTTCTTCTTAGTTTCCTACAGTCTTTTTGTTTTTATTTAGTTAAAAAATTTTTGGCTTCCCTGGGTCTTTGTTGTTGCATACAGGCTCTCTATAGTTGCAGTGCTTGGGCTTCTGATAGCCGTGGCTTCTCTTGTTGAGGAGCACAAGCTCTAGAGTGCAGGCTTAGTAGCTGTGACGCACGGGCTTAGTTTCTCTGGGGCTTGTGGGATCTTCCCTGACCAAGGATTGAACCTGTGTCCCCCTCATTGCAAGGCAGATTCTTAACCACTGGGCCACCAGGGAAATCCCCAATATATTTTCTATTTTAAGAAGTGTAACAAAGCACTCTACAGGTAACCCTCACAAGGACCCTGGGGGCAGGTGAGTGTGGCTACTCAGAGCTGGTTTATCCTCACTCTCCTTTGGGTTCTGTGCTCCTGCTAATGAAAATTAAAGCCACATTGCCTTTTAAATATTTATTTATTTATTTATGATATCACCTGCAGGGCTTGTGGGATCTTAGTTCCCCGACCAGGGATCAAACCCAAGGCTCCTGCATAGGAAGGATAGACTGGACCTCCAAGGAAGTCCCACATCACCAAGCCTAGAGTGAGTTCCACTGTTGTTCAGTCGCTCAGTTATGTCCGACTCTTTGCGACCCCATGGACAACAGCAGCACGTCAGGCTTCCCTGTCTTTCATCATCTCCCAGAGTTTGCTCAAACTCATGTCCAGTGAGTTGGTGACGCCATCCAACCATTTCATCCTCTGTCATCGCCTTCTTCTCTTGCCTTCAATCTCTCCCAGGATCAGGGTCTTTTCTAAAGAATGAGTTCAGAGGGGAATGATAAGAAGGGTGAGGGGCCTCAAAAGACCCAGAGGAGACTGTCTGGGCTGAGCTCAAAGGAGACACAGACCACAGAGGGCCCACCGGGGCAGTGAGAACCACCCTGCAGGGCTCTGCCAGGCCAGACAGATGTTTGGAAGTCCTCAGCAGCTTTTGGAGGCCAGTGCAGGGCATCCAGGGGCCCCTCGTGAAGCAGTAGCACTGACCAGGGGGTTGGAATTGAGGACAACAATCAAGACGCCTGAACTGAATGAGAAATGCATGCTGGGGAGTTTGCACCCTCAGGATAAGGCAGAGGATGGCTGAGCCAGCTCCCCTTAGATGCTGTTCTGCTAGAGATTCTGTGCCTGGATGAGAATGTTGTCAAAAGGATGTCACCCTGGGTCAAGAAGATCCCCTGGAGAAGGTCATGGCAACCCAATCCAGCATTCTTGCCTGGAAAATCCCCTGGATGGAAAAGCCTGGCAGTCTACAGTGCATGGGGTTGCAAAGAGTCGGACACGACTAAATAGCAAAACAACATAAGCAAAAGTGCCTGGTGTGGCGGCACTGCCTGGAATAGTTTGCGATCCACACGGTTTTCACGACCTTCTCCAGACTTCCCCCCTTCATCCTCCAGGGGACAGAATGGGAATGAGTAATTGCATCTGACTCCACTATGACCTCAACTGGCACATCTTCTCAAGAAGACTTTTGTCTGCTGACTGCCCTTCAGAGGAGTGTGTTTATATTTATGTCTCGCTTATTCTCCTCCTCAGTGGGCTGTGGTTTTCCGGGAGAGAAATACATTTCACTTTAGGATAAAATGGAAAATCCGATTGTTCAATACTCAGTAAATCCCATTTCCTCTCCCTTTTTTTTTTTTGAAAGATGAGCTGTTCAGGCACGTGAGGGATGATGACTGCTTGAGAAATACAAGGCTTCCGGTATTGGTGCCTGGTCAGTTTCTGTGGTATCTTGGCCTTTTCATTTTAATGACATGAATCTTCTCTGCCATTAGGTTCATCTCACCAGAGCATCCGCCTGTGTTCATTGATCACTCAGATCTTTACTGACAGGTCCCAGCATGCATTTTGTCACTTTCTACTCACATGCCTTCTGCTTTGGAAATATTGGATTAAGTTAGCAGCTTCCAGAGATGCTGTGCTCCTCCCAGGTCTTCATATGTGCTGCTGGTATTGCAAAGAACACCTTTATGAAAATTACCTGCCTGGACCACTCCTCTGCATCCTTTAAGCATGAGGTTAGGATATTCCTGCTGGCACAGTGGATAAGAATATGCCGGCCAATGAAAGGGACGTGGGTCCTCAATCCCTGGTCCAGGAAGATGCCACCTGTGCACCACACCTATTGGAGTCCAAGGGCCCTAACACTTGAGCACCACACTACTGAAGCCCGTGTGCCTAGAGCCTGTGTTCTGCAACAAGGGAAGCCACCCACAGTACAGAATCTGCCCACAATTCAGGAGACCTGAGTTTGATCCCTAGGTGGGGAATATCCCCTGGAGAAGGGAATGGCAACCCACTGCAGTATTCTTGCCTGGAAAATCCCATGGACAGAGGAGCCTGGCAGGCTACAGTCCATGGGATCCCAAAGAGTTGGACACAACTGAATGACTTTCCCTTTTTCATTTCCACAAAGGTCAAATATACACCAACTTTTAAAGACTTAGTGGAAAAAAAAGAATGTGAAATATTTCAGTGATTATTTCAATGCTGATTGTCTGTTTATGGTTGAGATGCCTTACTCTCCCTGCAGTGGACATGGGTTCGATCCCTGGCCAGAGAAGTTCCACATACCATGCAGTGTGGCCAAAAATAAGTGGATATATGTACGTGATTAACTGATTCACCTTGCTGTACACCTGAAACTAACAAAACATTATAAATCAACCATCCTTCAATAAAAAAAATTTCTAAAAAGATTTATGTGATCCCCATTGTCTCTTAATGAGGCATTTCTCCTTCCTCCCTCACTCCCTCACTCCCAACACCAGTTGCTTCCATCTCATTCCATCTGAGAATCTGACCTGCCCACTGTCTTCCCTGTCACTCCTCCCCATATTCGTGAAGTCTCCTTGGCTCTCTGCCCTCCTCTCGGCCCTCACTCCTGCTTTAGTCCTTGGTGACTCTGGTATCTAAGCTTCTTACCTCCAACCCAGCACAGCCCTTCTCTTCCCATCATCACCCTCCTGACCTAGGACTCCTGAAATCATTTCAAGCATCTTGCTCTCCTTTCAACTTACTTTCTATAACACCCCAATCTAATAATTCTTTGACCTGAATCCCTTAATTCCCCTCCTTTTTTTCCCCATTAAAATTCCAAAATCCCTTTACTTCCCTCATATCTTTGTGGGTCATTATCACAATCTATTCTTTAAAATATCTTCACTTCCCTTATTCTTCCTTCCTCTGTCATCATTCCCTGGCAAAACTCCCATCCTGGTTGATTCCACCTCGTGGTTTTCCTTGTCCTTGCTTCTGATGCCCTGAATGTCATTGGAGGAAAGTTCACAGTCTCGATGTCTGGTCCACTTCGCTTATTTATTTATCTGGTTGCCCTAGGTCTTTGTTGCCGTGCTCGGGCTTTCTCTAGTTGAGGCGATCGGGCCCTGCTCTAGTTGCCGTTCCCAGGCTTTTCACTGTGGTGGCTTCTTCTGTTGCTGAGCATGGGTGGGGGCTTCAGTAGTTATGGTGCATGAGCTCCGTTGCCCTGCAGCATGTGGGATCTTCCCAGACCAGGGATCAAACCTGTGCCCCCAAGAATTGGCAGGCAGATTCTTATCCTTTGGGCCACCAGGGAAGCCTGACTAGTTCACTTTAAAACTCATAACCGCAAGCTGGAACAGGCAGGCAACACCCCTGGCAAATCCTTTTTTTTTTTTTAAAGTAAATCTGCTTTTCTCTTCCTCAAGATGACAATTTTATTAAGTCAGCTACTTCTCCCTCCATGTCCATCTGAGGACCAGATGTCCACTGAGAGGTTGTGTCTTCCCTCAGTACTGTTTTCAGGACCACCCATGAGTGTCCCTGTGGGGACAGCAGTCTGTTGTGGGCTAGAACCAACATGTGGAGCTGGTTGATTTATGCATGACCCAAGCATCGGTTTTCCCTTCCTCCCTCAGCTAGGAGTACAGAACCTTCTTCAGGACGCTGCGGGTGAGAGCTAATGCCCGGATGCATTGTCTCAGGATTTCCCTGGTGCTTCAGTGGTTAGTACTCTGTGCTTCCACTGTAGGTGGCACAGGTTCAATTCCCGGTCAGGGAACTAAGATCCCACACGCCGTGTGATGTGGCCAAAAAATAACAATAATAAATAAAATGCAATAATTTTTTTTAAATCTTAAAAAAATGTATCATCTCAGTACAGCACAGAGATTATAGCCAATATCGTACAATAAATTTAAATGGAGTATAATCAATTAAAGATCTTCCCTGGTGGCTCAGACAGTAAAGAATTTACCGGCAATGCAGGAAACCTGGGTTCAATCCCTGGGTCGGGAAGACAGGAATGGCTGGAGAAGGGAATGGCTACTCACTCCAGCATTCTTGCCTGGAGAATTCCATGGACAGAGGAACCTGGCGAGCTACAGTCCACGGGGTTGTGAAGAGTATTGAATCACTATGTTGTATACCCGAAATAATTCAACTATACTTCAATAGAAAGAAAGGAATAAAAGAAGAAAAAGGAAGGAAGGAAGACAGCGTTTCAGATCGTGGCCAGACCTGCTGAAACAGGGTACCTGTTAAGTTGTGTTTGACTCTTTGAGACCCTGTGGACTGTAACCCACCAGACTTCTTTGTCCATGGGATTCTCCAGGCAAGAATACTGGAGTGTGTAGCCATTTCCTGCTCCAGGGGATCTTCCCAGGGATTGAACCCGAGTCTCCTGCATTGAAGGCCGATTCTTTGCCACAGAGCCACCTGGGAATTTGAAACAGAAGCCACCCTACAATAGGATCCCCCAGGTGAGTCCAGTACACACTAAAGTTTGAGAAGCAGTTATATAAAACATGTTATTCTGCTTTTAGATAAAAAGAAAGCAATCCATTTTTACTATGGAGGGCTGTTGATAATGGCAGGAATTGTGACTTCAAGTTGGTAGCTTTCATGTTTTCATTAAATTACTATTATGTATCTGTAATGCTGCTTTCTCAATTTTATTGTGACTGTATTTCTGAATGGTTATGAAGTCTCTATCTATTCATGCACTTGATTGAAAAGACTCCAGAGAAACAGTCCTAAATCTCTTTCCATTCCTTTCTCTCAAGCTTTAAATGGTACTGAGCCTTTGTTTGGGCTTCCCAGGTGGTGACAGTGGTTAAGATGTCTCTCTAATGCAAGAGACATGAGTGGCTGGTTCGATCCCTGGGTTGGGAACACCCCTGGAGGAGGGCATGGCAACTCACTCCAGTATTCGTTTTAAAATTTTTTTTTTACTTTTTAATTGAAGGATAATTGCTTTACAAAATTTTGTTGTTTTCTGTCAAACCTTACTCCCGTATTCTTGCCTGGAGAATCCCATGAACAGAGGAGCCTGGCGAGCTACAGTCCTTCGGGCCACAAAGAGTCAGACACGACTGAAGCAACTTAGCGCACACACACACACACACACACACACACACACACACGAGCCTTTGTTTAACAAAATAAGCTTTGTTTTTCACATTCAATCAGCAGACTTCCTGAGGATTTACACTGTGAGTGCTGTGGGAATAAAAACTACTGACATAGTTCCTGTTTGCAGGGGGCTTACAGTTTGTAGCAGAAAGCTAATACACCCATCCAAGCAGCCACAGAACAAAGGAGAACGTGGGTCATGGAACGAGAATGCTTAAACAAAGTGTCCTGTGATTCAGGGATGGGAGTGGTCACTTCCTGCTCCTGGGCTTAGGGAGGTTGTCATTAAGAGGTGGCCTTTGTGCTGAAGGATTTAGACAACCAGAGGTGGAGGGAAGCTGGTTTTATAGGAGAGGACACAGACACACTCACTGATGGGGCTTTAATCATGAGGGTGATGCTGGTGTGTCTTAATTAGGAGACGTGGTTGTCAGGGGCAGAAACTCAACCCAATTCCTCATAAAGGCAGAAAAGGAGATTTTTGGCTTGTGGAGTTTGTAGATTTTTAAATTTTTATTTTTATTTATTTATGTATTTTTGGCTGTGCTGGGTTGTCGTAGCTATGTGCAGGCAGAAAGCACGGTCTCTCTTTGATGTGGAGTTCTGGCTTTCTCACTGTGGTGACTTCTCTTGTGGAGCACGGACTCTAAGTGCAGGACAATCTTAAGGCATGAGGGCCATTCAGAATCTGTTGTTTTACATACTTAAAAAAAAAAGTATTTATTAAATTTGTTACAATACTGCTTTTGTTTCTTTGGTCGCAAGTTCTCTGCATAAAAGATCGAAAAGGCACCTCCTGCATTGGAAGGTGAAGTCTTAACCACTAGACTGCCAGGAAAGTCCCTCAAAATCTGGTCTTAAATCAATTTTCTGGGGGAGGGCCGAGCCACACAGCTTGCAGGATCTTAGTTCCTCAACTAGGGATTGAAAGCAGGCACCCTGCAGTGGAAGCTCAGAGTCTTAACCACTGGAACACCAGGGAAGTCCCCAGGTAAAAAATTTTTTTAAACTTCTTTCCATTTGTACCCATTTGGGTCGATACATCAGATATTTATTCTTCTATACTTCTGCCTGTGCTGCTTCTTCTATGTGAACATATTGGCCGAATTCTACAATTTTGAACTTAAAACCAACCTCCTTTCCTAAAATATTCCCTCCCTTCCCCAGCAGTGCTCATTCTTCTGGGGGCTGTCTTAAACACACCCTTGGAGTTCGACACTTGGTGATGACCTTTTCACATTTGCATGCTCAGACCCCCGCGCAGAAACCCAGTTGCAATCACAATGAGTGTTTCCCCTGTACCTAAAATAATGATTAAATGTCTCCATAAATTTGAAAGCAATGACACAAAGTAGGCTCTCTTGATTACAAGGGATCCCCAAACTCCCATTCCGCCAACTATTGAAGATTAAATTTGCTATAATCAGATGCTGTGAGAGGACACTCTATTCTAACACCACCCATCCAGCTTTTCCAGAACTCTGATGTGGTTCTCCCTTTGACTGACCCCTGAATCCTACTCTCTGCCATTCATGCCTGCAGAGCCCAAATTCTAGCCCTTGGAACTTCCGGAAGTACAGTCAGACTTCCCAAGTCGGACCTCGTGATTTGTTCTTCAGACTCAATATCAACCGTTCTTTCCAGAACTCTTCAGAATGCAGGATGTGAGGCTGTGAACGTGCTTCAGCCTGTCTGGAGCAATCTGGATATGTGGCTCCAAAATGGCACGTAGCACCCAGGTGTGGTCGGATCGGGAACAGGACATCGACAAGGAATGAGCAAGAAGAATCGCCAGTGGTATTGAGGGCACAGTTGAGATTGCATTAACGTGCTATAGTTAGTCATAGCAGTGTTCAGCAGCCCATGACCAAGAATGAGACAGGTGTTTGTGTTTATCCAGGGCTGGAGACTGGCAAGGACAGAGTCCTTGGACAGAAGAGGACTCCCTGGTGGTCCAGTGATTAGGTCTCTGAGGGGCACAGGCTTAGTCCCTGGTTGGGGAGCTAAGATTCCACAAGCCACATCGCATGGCTAAAAAAAAAGTGAATTTGTTCAGGTTTTCCTCTCTACATTCTCAGGACAATTGGTATATATTTTAAATCTATTTCTCCTTCTTATTTGGCACAGCAAATGATAAGACACCTTCCACATTATTTTCCTTATATGTCGCTGAAAATTGGATACATTCATGATCCCTTTAACAGAGACTGCACAAGAGGCTATAATAAACTTTGTCTCCTCAGACTTTCAGAACTAAAGTGCAGTTTTTTCTAAGTCATCTATGACTAGGGCTCTTCTGTAAGTATGTGAAAATCAGGCTCCCAGGTTGGGTGCCATGAAGGATAGGAATGGGCCTTCTAGATCTCTACTCTCGGTTGGAAGAATATGGGGGGTGGGGACTGGGGTGCGTATATAAAACCCTCCCTTACTAGATTGACCATTTCAAAGAAAAAGAATGGTGAAAATTAAAGCAGGAATAATTTGTTCATCATAAAGGAAAAACGTCTGGCTATCAGAGTCTTTAAACAACATCACAACAAAGCCAAACAGTGATGTTCTTTGAAAAAGCAAACTGCACCTGACTAGGAAATAATGCCCTTCAAGAGGGTGAGACCACTACACATGTCACAGGGACAGTATGACCATATCAGAGGGCTTTTGACTGAATTTAGAAGAAGAGGGAAATGGAGTTTCTGGTGGTCCAGTGATTAGGAATCCATGCTTTCACCACAGAGGGCTCAAGGAACTAAGATCCTACAAGCTCTGTGGTGTGGCCAAAAAAATAAATCAATAATAATTTTAAAAAAGAAGAAGAGGAAGACAAAAACAGAAAACCTGTGAAAGTGGTTACTGTGGAAGACAGGTTCAACGTATACAGAAAGAACCATGTGATTTACGTGAGACTATTATTTGAAAGATTTTATGTGGTATTGGAGAAGACTCTTGAGAGTCCCTTGGACAGAATGAAAATCAAACTAGTCATTCCTAAAGGAAATGACTTCTGAACATTCATTGGAAGGACTGTTGTTGAAGATGAAGCTCTAATACTTTGGCCACCTGATGCGAAGAGCTGACTCTTTGGAAAAGACCCTGGTGCTGGGCAAGATTGAGGTCAGGAGAAGAAGTGGGCAACAGAGGGTGAGATGATTGGATGGAATCACTGACTCAATGGACATGAATCTGAGAAAACTCCAGGAGATGGTGAAGGACAGGGAAGCCTGGCGTGCTGCAGTTCATGGGGTTGCAAAGAGTTGAAAATGAGCTAGCAACATCGCTAAGATATATCCAACTCTTGTGATCCCATGGACTGTTACCTGCCAGGTTCCTCTGTCCATGGAATTTCCCAGGCAGAAACACTGGAGTGGGTTAATATTTCCTTCCCCAGGGGTTTTTCCCAGCCCAGGGATTGAACCTGAATCTCCAACGTCTAATGCATTAATAGGCAGATTCTTTACCACTGAGCCACCTGGGAAGGCTCGATATGGATCACAGTAGAGTATAATAAAGGCAACCTTGCAAGAATAGGGTGATTTGGTGTGATAGGAACTCAAGATATGAATATGAAGATTCAAAAGCATATACACTTTTTAAGTGACCATTATATGCGAAATTGGACTAGTGCTATAGACTCACAGAGCATGACCATAGACTGAGGGCCAGGAACTGACCGGGGCCCTGAAGATATGGTGATATTTGAGACAAACATGGTTCCCGCCCTCTTGGAGGTTCCAGGCTAGTGGGGCTGAAGGTAGAGAAGGTAGCATATTTAAGGAATTGAGAGAAGATTCTCATGAGGTAGGGCATGATTAAAGACAACGTTAGAGAGGATAAAGAACTCAGAGGCCATATGAAGGAGTTCAGGCCTTACTCTCAAGCCGGAAGGCAAGGGGCTGCTACAATCTCAGCCCCAGAGATGGCATCTTCCACCAAACTGTGAGCAGGCTCCCAGCTGCTAATCTCATCTTCCTGAGATCCTGGGTGGTTAACATCTTCCAGGAGGGTCGAAGCCTGAGATCAGCTCTCCAGAGGAGACATACAGCATGGCATGCCTGAGATGGTGCTCTTGCAGTGCACCCGGGAAACCGAGTGGTTGGGACTAGGGAGGTGATTAAGATGCACGGCCCACCTGGGACAGTGCGCTCACCAAGCACTTGGTTGCCTGAGCTGCTCAGACCTGGAAAGGGCAAAAAGCACACACCCAACCCACAGAGACTGAGCCAGAACTGTATCTGAGTGTCTCCTGTGGAGGTGCGGGTCAGCAGTGGCCTGCTGCAGGGGCTCTGGGTACAGGAGACCTGGGTATGGCATAAGCCCTCTTGGAGGAGGTCACCATTAACCCCACCATAGAACCACCAGAACTCATACAGGACTGATGAAACAGACTCTTGGAGGGTATAAACAAAACCTTGTGTGCACCAGGACCCAGGAGAAAGGAGCAGTGACCCCACAAGAAACTGATACCCATGAGTGTTCAGGAGTCTCCAGTGGAGGCGTGGGTCGGCAATGGCCTGCTTCAGGGTCGGAGGCACTGAGTGTTGCAATTGTGCCTGGGACCTTTCGAAGGAGGTTGCCATTATCTTCATTACCCCTACCATAGTTTGGCTTCAGGTCAAGCAACAGGGAGGGAACACAGCTCCACCCATCAACAGAAAATTGGATTAAAGATTTACTGAGCATGGCACTGCCCATCAGAACAAGACCCCATTTCCCCCTTAGTCAGTCTCTCCCATCAGGAAGATTTCATAAGCCTCTTATCCTTATCCATAGGAGGGCAGACAGAATGAAAATCATAATCACAGAAAGCTATCCAAACTGATCACATTGACCATAGCCTTGTCTAGCTCAATGAAACTATGAGCCATGCCGTGTAGGGCCACCCAAGACAGGTCACGGTGGACAGTTCTGACAAAACGTGGTCCAGTGGAGAAGGGAATGGAAAAACCATTCTTGCCTTGAGAACCCCATGAACACTATGAAAAGGCAAAAAGGTGTGATACTGAAAGATGAACTCCCCAGGTCAGTAGGTGCCCGATATGCTACTGGAGAAGAGTGGAGAAATAACTTCAGAAAGAATGAAGAGACAGAGCCAAAGCAAAAACAACACCCAGTTGTGGATGTGACGGGTGATGGAAAGAAAGTCCGATGCTGTAAAGAGCAATATTGCATAGGAACCTGGAATGTTAGGTCCATGAATCAAGGTAAATTGGAAGTGGTCAAACAGGAGATGGCAAGAGTGAACATCAACATTTTAGGAATCAGTGAACTAAAATGGACTGGAGTGGGTGAATTTAACTCAGATAACAACTATATCTACCACTCTGGGGAAGAATCCCTTAGAAGAAACGGAGTTGCCATCATAATCAACAAAAGAGTCTGAAATGCAGTACTTGGATGCAATCTCCAAAACGACAGAATGATCTCTGTTCACTTTCAAGGCAAACCATTCAATATCACAGTAATCTAAGTCTATGCCCTGACCAGTAATGTTGAAGAAGCTGAAGCTGAACTGTTTTATGAAGATCTACAAGACCTCCTAGAACTAACACCCCCAAAATATGTCCTTTTCATTATAGAGGACTGGAATACAAAAGTAGGAAGTCAAGAGCTACCTGGAGTAACAGGCAAATTTGGCCTTGGAGTACAAAATGAAGCAGGGCAAAGGCTAACAAAGTTTTGCCAAGAGAATGCACTGGTTATAACAAACACCTTCTTCCAACAACACAAGAGAAGATTCTACACATGGACATCACCAGATGGTCAATACTGAAATCAGATTGATTATATTCTTTGCAGCCAAAGATGGAGAAGCTCTAAAACAGTCAGCAAATGCAAGACTGGAAGATGACTGTGGCTCAGATCACAAACTCCTATTGCCAATTTCTGACTTAAATTGAAGAAAGTGGGGAAAACCACTAGACCATTCAGGTATGACCTAAGTCAAATCCCTTACGATTTATACAGTGGAAGTGACAAATAGATTCAAGGAATTAGATCTGATAGACAGAGTACCTGAAGAACTATGGACAGAAGTTTGTGACATTGTCCAGGAGGCAGTGATCAAGACCATCCCTAAGAAAAAGAAATGCAAAAAGGCAAAAGGATTGTCTGAGGAGGCCTTACAAATAGCTGCCAAAAGAAGAGAAGCTAAAGGCAAAGGAGAAAAGGAAAGATATACCCATCTGAATGCAGAGTTCCAAAGAATAACCAGGATAAATAAGAAAGCCTTCCTCAGTGATCAATGCAAAGAAATAGAGGAAAACAATAAAATGGGAAAGACTAGAAATCTCTTCAAGAAAAATAGAGATACCAAGGGACCATTTCATGCAAAGATGGGCACAATAAAGGACAGAAATGATACGGGCCTAACAGAAGCAGAAGATATTAAGCAGAGGCAGCAAGAATACATAGAAGAACTATACAAAAAAGATCTTCATGACCCAGATAACCACGATGGTGTGATCACTCACCTAGAGTCAGACATCCTGGAATGCGAAGTCAAGAGGGCCTTAGGAAGCATCACTACAAACAAAGCTAGTGGAGGTAACGGAATTCCAGTTGAGCTATTTCAAATCCTGAAAGATGATGCTGTGAAAGTGCTACATGCAATATGCCAGCAAATTTGGAAAACTCAGCAGTGGCCACAGGACTGGAAAAAGCCAGTTTTCATTCCAATCCCAAGGAAGGGCAATGCCAAAGAATGTTCAAATTACCGCACGATTGCACTCATCTCACACACTAGCAAAGTAATGCCCCAAATTCTCCAAGCCAGGCTTCAACAGTACATGAACCATGAACTTCCAGATGTTCAAGCTGGATTTAGAAAAGGCAGAGGAACCAGAGATCAAATTGCCAACATCCATCCATCAAATTGGATCATCGAAAAAGCAAGAGAGTTCTAGAAAAACATCTACTTCTGCTTCATTGACTACACCAAAGCCTTTGACTCTGTGGATCACAACAAACTGTGGAAAATTCTTCAAGAGGTGGGAATACCAGACCACCTGACCTGCCTCTTGAGAAACCTGTATACAAGTCAGGAAGCAACAGTTAGAACTGGACATGGAACAACAGACTGGTTCCAAATCGGGAAAGGAGTATGTCAAGCCTGTATATTGTCAGACTTGTATTGTATATTGTCACCCTTCTTATTTAACTTATATGCAAAGTACATCATGTGAAATGCCAGGCTGCATGAAGCACAAGCTGGAATCAAGACTGCTGGGAGAAATATCAATAACCTCTGAGATGCAGATGTCACCACCCTTATGGTAGAAAGTGAAGAACAACTAAAGAGCCTCTTGATGAAAGTGAAAGAGGAGAGTGAAAAAGTTGGCTTAAAACTCAACATTCAGAAAACTAAGATCACAGCATCCAGTGCCATCACTTCATGGCAAATAGATGGGGAAACAGTGGAAACAGTGAGAGACTTTTCTTTTTGGGGTTCGAAAATGACTGTAGATGGTGACTGCATCCATGAAATTAAAATATGATTGCTCCTTGGAAGAAAAGCTATGACCAACCTAGACAGCATGCTAAAAAGCAGAGATATTACTTTAACAACAAAGGTCTGTGTAGTTAAAGCAATGGTTTTTCCAGTAGTCATGTATGGATGTGAGCACTGGACTATAAAGAAAGCTGAGTGCTGAAGAATTGATGCTTTTGAACTGTGGTGTTGGAGAAGACTCTTAGAACCTTAGACATCAAGGAGATCCACCCAGTCAACCCTAAAGGAAATCAGTCCTAATATTCATTGGAAGGACTGATGCTGAAGCTGAAACTCCAATACTTTAGCCACCTGATGTGAAGAACCGACTCATTGGAAAAGACCGTGATGCTGGGAAAGATTGAAGACGAGAGAAGAAGGGGACAACAGAGGATGAGATGGTTGGATGGCATCACTTATGCAATGGACATGAGTTTGAGTAGGCTCCAGGAGTTGGTGATAGAGAAACCTGGCATGCTGCAGTCCTTGGGGTTGCAAAGAGTTGGACACAACTGAGCAACTGTACTGAACTGAACTCATGTCAAGGGGAAATCACCAAAAGTTTCAAAGCAGGCATATGGCATGATCAGATTTTATGTGGGACAGGAAATGAGGCAGAGGCTAGAAGCTGAGATTGCAATCTAGGCAAGAAATGATTATAGCCTGGGTTAAGGTGGGGATAGACTCAAGGCTAGTGAGAAATTAGAACCAGCAATACCCAAGTCAGTTACAAATAGAAAGTGAAAAAGAAGGAATCAAAGAAAATATCAAAATTTCTGGCTCTAGCTTCTTGGCTGTGCCATTCACGGTGTTGAGAATATAAGAGGAGTGCTGGCTCAGTGGAATGGGGGCTGGGGAAAATACCGAGCTCAGTTGTGGACACATTGACTGGAAAGGCTCTATGGATCAATCAGATGGAGATGTTTGGAAGGCAAGGGGAAGAAGAGCAGCTTAAAGATGTGAGGTGAGCAGTGGACTAGTGTTCAAGATAATCCAGAGAGAAAGAAGCTCTCAAAATGATAGCATGCATTTGCCTATGTCTGTGAAAGAGAATTGGAAGCTGACTGCACAGTAGGTACCTTTTTTATATTTTAATTCTATTTTGGCTGTGTTGAGTCCTAGTTGCAGCACGGGGGAACTTTCGTTGCAATGCACGTCTCTAACTGTGGCACACAGGCTTCAGAGCACTCAAGTTCGGTTCCCCAGCCCCCACCATGTGGGATCTTAGTTTCCTGACCAGGGACTAAACCTGAGACCCTTGCATTGGAGGGCAGATTCTTAACCACTGGATTACCAGCGAAGTCGCAAGTAGGTACCTATTTTAATATTAATTCTATTCATACTCATTCCACAACATTTTTTACTTTAATTTTTAAATTTTTAATTAATTTATTTTTGCACCATACCAGCATGTGAGAACCCTCCCAGGGATCAAACCTGTGCCCTTGCAGTAGAAGCACAGATTGTTAACCACTGGACCACCAGGGAAGTCCCAACCTTTTTGGTTTTTTTAGTAAGTAAAGCTATAGGGTTCAGTGCTCTGGAGGTTTTAGTCTGCCAAATTAAGAACATAATTGCCTTCCTGGGGGACATGGCAAACATCAAGAGCTAAATGGAGAATGGGGATGTCTATTAGTATTTCAACAAAAGTTGATTATAAACATTGGTGACCCAGTAATGGATGGAGAAATAATGGACCTTAAAAGTGTATATCCCTGCATCTTCATTTTTCTTTCTCTTCTATTCAGGTTGGGGAAAATCTTTTCCTAGCATTTTCACTCACATAGATTTTCAGAGACTCAAGGAACTGTAGAGGATCTAGCCGCTTTCTTTTTTTTTCGGTTGCAGCATCCTAACCACTGGACCATCAGGGAATTCCCTCCAATCTCTCTTAGAACTGCCAATTGGTGATAAGTTCATGTGCTGTAAAGACAAGGCACAAGAAATTCTCTTGATGTATCAAGACTCTTAAGAATGCATCTCATGGTCTCCTGGGTTTAAGCTGTATCTCAGAAATTAGTGGCATGCAAATTATTTGACTTGCCTGTTTGCATAAGATGTCCTTGCCATGCTTCAGGGCATACCAGACACAATCATACCATAATTACAGGGGAGCTCTGGGGACTGGCTTCAATTAGCCAAGTTGCTTCTCAGTTATCATTATATTATCCATATTTATAGCATTTGACATTTCCACAGTGCTCTTTAATCATATTGCATGTGGGTTGCCTTAATCTAAATCTTTCAGCATACTTGTGACGCTGGCTGTTCCTGTTCTCTGGATCTTCCAGATGGAGAAAGTAGGCAAGGACCAGTATCCAGTGATAGAACCAGAGAGCTCCAGTCTCAGGTCTTCTGGGCAGGCCAGTGGTGGTTATGCATTTATTCTAAAATTCAAAGGCCTGCTGGATAAGTTTGGGTAGGTCAGTGGGATGATAAGACACTGAACTAAAGGCAAAGACACTGTATTTATTTATTTTTAAAATATTAATTTCTGTATATTTATTTGATTGTGGTGGGTCTTTGTTGCTGCAGACTGGCTTTCGCTAGTTGGGTCAAGCAGGGGCTATGCTCTAGTTTCAGTACATAGACTTCTCATTGCTGTGGCTTTTCTTGTAGCAGAGCATGGGCTCTAGGTGTATAGGCTTCAGTCCCTGGGCTTGTAGTCCCTGGGCTCAGTATGTGGTTCAGAGGCTCTAGAATACAGGCTCAGTAGTTGTGGCATACAGGTTTCCTTGCTCTGTGGCACGTAGGATTTTCCCAGACCAGGGATGGAACTGGTGTCCCCAGCATTCCAAGGCAGATTCTTAACCACTGGACCACCAGGGAAGCCCAGAGACACGCTCTTTAGTCCACAGGTCTGAGGACTGGACTTGCCTAGAGCAATGCAATCTCTGAAGCTGAGTGTCCTAGCAACCACTGTTCTATCAAGACAAGATAGGGTTTCTACTACTGCCAGGCTGAGTTAACTCCAACTTCTTTGGGTCTAACAGTTCTCTAGTCTCTCTTGGTTGGACAGTTTAGCTTCAGCAGGGCAGAGAGGGTGGTCTGAAACAGAGATACCAAATATAGGACCCCACCCTCTTCTGTCTGCTGCTTCCTCCCACAACTTGAGCCTGGACTCTAACTGCAGAGATTCTGACAGTCTTATGTCTGTTTATGAATGGATAATCTTACCACTCTGATCTGCATGCAGCAGAAAACATTGACACTACGCACATTACACAGTTGTCACGTGGAGTTTGATATGCATACTTTTGCATGTAGATCTATGACTGTCTTTGGCCAGTTTCCGCCAGATCCATCTAGAAATGACTTCCCTCTGTCATTCCACATCAGATTCATAAAGAAGACAACCACTCCTCTCAACTCTCCAACATTTCTCTCTTTCACTGTAAATCACAAATCTCACATCGAAGTCTATAGATATAGAAATCATTTGATTACAGGGATGAATTTGCTAGAAAGATTTTTTTGCACTGAATGTGAAACCAAATGAATGTTAAGTTATGTGATTCTCCCCCTCCCCGATTTAATCAACATTATGCTTAGGTTTTGCTTTCTCTCACCAGATGAGTAACTTTAAAGAAGAATAACCTGTCTGAGATTCCTTCCTAAAGCTCAGTGTTTGATCAGGCACCGCAGGCTTATTTTGTAAATGCCATTACTCAGTCAAGTGTTTTTTTTTTCAGTGAATGGCTTTCCCAGAACCTTAACCAGGTCCCCACGCGACCTATAGTCACACATTGTCACACACTCCAAGGCCATGTTCCAAACCTCAGCATTCTTTATTTTTAATTGGAGAATGATTGCTTTACAATGTTGTGTTGGTTTCTGCTGTATAACAACGTGAATCAGCTATAAGTATACATATATTCCACCCCCCCTTAGGTCTCCATCCCACCCCCAGTTTTCCTTATTAATCCATTGAATCCTTTGGAGGGAGATAACTACCAGCAAAACTTACTGACCAGCTGAAGAACTCCTTCAACCCTCCTACTCATGACCTCACACTCTTCACGTAAATACATTTCTTCTCTCATTCACGACTGATTTTGTAGATGAAATATCCTTTGTGTTCTTGATTCTCTTCTGCACTCAACCTCCTTTACCAGTGGTCATGTACAGATGTGAGAGTTGGACCATTAAGAAGGCTGAGCGCCGAAGAATTGATGCTTTTGAACTGTGGTGTTGGAGAAGACTCTTGAGAGTCCCTTGGACTGGAAGGAAATCAAACCAGGCAATCCTAAAGGAAATAGTGCTGAATAATATTCATTGGAAGGACTGTTGTTGAAGCTGAAGCTCCAATACTCTGGCCACCTGATGTGAAGAACTGACTCATTGGAAAAGACCCCGCTGCTGGGAAAGATTGAAGGCAGGAGAAGAAGGGGACAACAGAGGATGAGATGGTTGAATGGCATCACCGACTTGATGGACACGAGTTTGAGCAAGCTCCAGGAAATAGTGGAGGACAGAGAAGCCTAGGGTGCTGCAGTCCATGGGGTCACAAAGAGTTGGGACACAACTGAACAACACAGACCGCATCATAGACCAACTTCTCCTTCTGTCCAATTTGACGTCCTTCACATTTCCTGATTCCAAGCGCTCTCCCTGACAAACTTCCCACATGTAAACCTCAACTCACAGTCAGCTTCCCAGGCAACACAACCTACGACAAGTCCTTATCTACTGGCTAGCATGGAGGTAGGGCTTTATAAATGTGAATGCTCTCCCTCCAGATGCTGATTGACTTCCTGGGTTGCAACTTCAACTGCCTGTCCCTATACATTCAGGATATTTTCTTTTGCTCAAAAGTCACCTTCCTGGGGACTTCCCTGGCAGCCTGGTGACTAAGACTCTGTTTTTTCACTGCTGAGGGCCTGGGTTCAATTCTTGGTTGGGAAACTAAGATCCCACAAGCAGTGTGGTAAGACCAAAAAAAAAAAAAAAAGCCACCTCCTCCCTGAAGTCTTTCCTGATTGCCTGCTTCATGGGGCTGGAGTTTGATTGCTTCCCTGTTGCTTCACAGCATTTTCTATTTGCCTCTATTAGCACTTGCCTGACTAGGCTGGCACAGAACAGGAACTGAATGGATGCTGAGTGACTAAGCGAGTTCTGCCTGCCCAGCAGGACATTCCCCTGTTGTCAGAAACCGGGGCCACCCACTTGGAGCCCATCCCAGATCAGAGAATGTGTATCATTTATGGTTTCCAGGTCCTGTCTCCACTTTGTTTATTATGTCTCTCTAAATCCATTTATCTAAAGAATACAAAGTTCCAGTTTTGTTAGCAGCCACAGTGTGGAAGCAGTACAGGCATCTGGTAAGATGGTTCTTTGGGACACTAGTCCACCACCCTCTTGGTCTGTTGGCTTTCAAAATAAAGTTGCTATTCCTTGTCCCTACAACTCATCTCTCGATTTATTAGCCTTTCAGGTGGCAAGCTGCATGAGCTCGGGCTCGGTAACAAAAACAGTTTTTAAAGTGATTAGATCTTGACATCCCAGCTCTTTACTGATCTACATGGCACAGAGTAGAGGCTCAATAATATTTTGCTAAATATTTGCTCTAACCAGGAAAGTGAAAGTGTTAGTCATTCAGTAAGTAGTGTCTGACTCTTTGCAACTCCATGGACTGTAGCCTGCCAGGCTCCTCTGTCCATGGAATTCTCCAGGCAAGGTTACTGGAGTGGGTAGCCATTCCCTTCTCTAGGGGATCTTGCTGACCCAGGGATCGAACCTGGGTCTTCTGCATTGCAGGAAGATTCTTTACTGTCTAACCAGGAAAGAGGGTTAGCAAGTGGGCACAGCAGAGACACAATACATATGATGAGGGTTGCATACTAAGGTTTCAATGAAAACATTATTGACATGACTCACTGTCCATAAGACCAAGGTCAGGGGAACTCTCAGTGGTAAGGACTCTGCACTTCCACTGCCGGGGCCTAGGTTCAATCCCTGGTTGGGGAACTAAGACCCCTTATGCTGCATCAGTTCAGTCAGTCAGTCAGTTCAGTCGCTCAGTCGTGTCCGACTCTCCGCGACCCCATGAATCACAGCACGCCAGGCCTCCCTGTCCATCACCAACCCCCGGAGTACACTCAAATTCATGTCCACAGCTTTTGCTCCATCCCTTTATTCCTTCTATAGTTATTTCTCCACTGAGCTCCAGTAGCATACTGGGCACCTACTGACCTGGGGAATTCCTCATTCAGTATCCTATCATTTTGCCCTTTGTTACTGTTCATGGGGTTCTCAAGGCAAGTATACTGAAGTGGTTTGCCATTCCCTTCTCCAGTGGACCACATTCGGCTGTGGTCCATGTGATCAGATCGGCTAGTTTCCCGTGATTATGATTTCAGTTTGTCTGCCCTCTGGTGCCCCCTAGCAATACCTACCGTCTTATTTGGGTTTCTCTTACCTTGGTCGTGGAAAATCTCTTCACAGCCGCTCCAGCAAAGTGCAGCCGCTGTACCTTACCTTGGGTGAGGGGTATCTCCTCAAGGCCGCCCCTCCTGACCTTGAACGCGGAGTAGCTCCTCTCGGCCCTCCTGCGCCCACGCAGCCACCGCCTGTTGGACGTGGGGTAGCTCCTCTCAGCCGTGGCCCTGGCCTCAGGCGTGGGGTAGCTCCTCACGGCCGCAGTGCAGCCAAAAGAAAGAAGAAATAAAAAGGACCAAGGTCAGGACAAGCATTCTAGGCTGTCCAATCAAAGAAGGAGTGGGTAACAAGAGAATTTGCAAGAGGTTCAATGAGAGGAAATAAGAGAGGTGACAGAATAGGAAATTGTAATCAGAAAAAGGAATTGCAACTTCCAGGGAATGACACAGTGCCATATGATAACAAGGTTCAGGTAGTGGCAACATTTGCCTATAGTTCAGTGGAGAAGAAAAGAAGGCAATGGCACCCCACTCCAGTACTCTTGTCTGGAAAAGCCCATGGATGAAGGAGCCTGGTAGGCTGCAGTCCATGGGGTCTTGACACAACTGAGCGACTTCACTTTCACTTTTCTCTTTCATGCATTGGAGAAGGAAATGGCAACCCACTCCAGTGTTCTTGCCTAGAGAATCCGAGGGATGGGGGAGCCTGTGGGCTTCCGTCTATGGGGTCGCACAGAGTCAGACACGACTGAAGCGGCTTAGCAGTAGCAGTGGAGAAGAAATGAAAACATCAGGAGGTGTGAGGCAACAGAGAATTGTAAAGTCAGGCTCTTCACCTGGTGGGGCCTCACTGAGAGAAATGACTGCCTCATTTTTAGGAAAAGGAAGGTAGAGAAGGGAGGAGAAGGAGAAGGTAAGCACACTGCCAAAAACAAAACAAACACTCTGAGCAGAAAAGCATAGTCCTGTGCTAGGCAGGTAGCAACATTGTGAAAGCCCAGGCAGCCAGATACTATAGACTCCAAGAGAGAAGAAGGATGGTCCTTGAGGGTGGGGTGTGGGCTATTTTGTTAATCTTTGCATTTCCTGCAGAAACCACCACATCTCTGGCACATAGTAAGTCTTGGTAGAGCTTCGCTCAACTCAATTATGGTAAAATTACTTCATCCTCATGTGAATGAGAAATTATCTTTGGGAAGTTAATTTTTGAAGAATCTCCAAGTATCCAGGAGAACATCTTCATTATTCTAAAATACTTTCTTTCCTCTTTTTTTTTGGTTTGGTTGATAATAACTTACTCATTTTAAATTATAAAATAATACACACCTGGAACTTAAAGAAAATACTCAGAAACAATCAACCAAACCCAAACCCCCAAAATCTCATTCATCAGTGATTTTTTTTTCCTGGGTTTAAACTTTTAAAGTATATTTATTGATACATGTTGTACACATTTTGTGTTGCTTTCACTAGACATATTCTGGATATTTTCCTATGATAACAAATATGGCCCTTTCATCTCAGTTTTAATGGCACATATTGGTCTATTGTCTGGATGTGCTATCATTTTCTTAGACTCTGATGTTTTCAATTTTTTGTTTTGCTTTGTTTGCCATTACAAACTATACTGTTACAAGCATCCTAGTATTTAAAAATCTATGTGCAAAATGGATTATTTCCTTAGGCTAAATTTCAACTTGAATTACTTGATTACAAGTTTGATATATTTTTCCTTGATAGTATATTAAAAAGCAGAGACATTACTTTGCCAACAAAGGTCCGTCTAGTCAAATTATGATTTTTCCTGTGGTCATGTATGGATGTGAGAGTTGGACTGTGAAGAAAGCTGATCGCCGAAGAATTGATGCTTTTGAACTGTGGTGTTGGAGAAGACTCTTGAGAGTCCCTTGGACTGCAAGGAAGTCCAACCAGTCCATCCTAAAGGAGATCAATCCTGGGTGTTCATTGGAAGGACTGATGCTAAGGCTGAAACTGCAATACTTTGGCCACCTCATGCGACGAGTTGACTCACTGGAAAAGACTCTGATGCTGGGAAAGGTTGGGGGCGGGAGGAGAAGGGGACGACAGAGAATGAGATGGCTGGATGGCATCACTGACTCTGTGGACATGAGTTTGGGTGAACTCCGGGAGTTGGTGATGAACAGGGAGGCCTGGCGTGCTGTGATTCATGGGGTCGTGGAGAGTCGGACATGACTGAACGACTGAACTGAAGTCTTCTGACATATATTGTGAAGTTTCTTTCCAGAAGGTTGTCCCAATTAGTATTTCCACCAGAAAGTTGTATCTGAGAGTGCTTACTTTTCTAAATCATGTCCAACAGAGCCCTAGTGGTTTTTATTACATTTTTTCAAAAAATTTGGGTCAGTGCAAGAAAGTTAAAAATAAATTTTTTAAATTTACTTTTAAAACTGAGTCTAAGCTTTTTCTCCTATGCTGCTGCTGCTGCTGCTAAGTCACTTCAGTCGTGTCCATTTTCTCCTATACTTATTGGTTATTTGTATTCCTTTTTATAAAATGCTTGTTCATATATTTTATCCATTTTCCCCATTGGGGTGTTTTGTCTTTTTCTTTTTAAATGAATTGATGGCAAATAGTTTGGCTTAGATTGTTTCTCAAAATCCTAAAAATTAAAAAAAAAAAATGTAGATTTTTTATTATGGAAAAGTTCTAATATATACAAGAGTAGAGAGAATTGCATATGAAACCCCCATGTACTCATCAACTCAAGCCCCAGATTCAACAATTATCAATTCCTTATTAATCAATCTTGTTTTTTTTTTTTTTGCAGCAGTTCCTCAACATCATCTCATTTCATCTATAAATTAATTTCAGTATATAGAAGATTGAAAATTATGTGGTCGAATCACTAACTTTTTCCTATGCGGTTTCTACCTTTGGTATTTTGCTCAAAGATATATAAATCTTCATCTATATTTTCCAGGTGTCTTTTGGTTTCTTTTTTAAAAAATCTTTGATTTTTTTTTTATCTATCAGAATTGAACTTTATCTTTTTTCAAATATTTAGCTAATTGCTGAAATAAGTTAGTATAATCCTACCAATTTGAAACATCAAATTTATTACATGTGAAATATTCACAGACAGCTAGATCTGTCTGGTCTTTTGCCGGTATTACTGTTTTTTTGAGTATGTCCTTAACATTCATTATTGTAAATTCCCTAGAATAACACTACAGATCAATCATTCATGGACAGTTTCAATGTGCAGCTATCTGAAATTCAACAAAAAGAACACCTTAAAATTGAAGCCATATTGTTCATTATCACCATAAAACTAAATTTGCAAGCTCAGCATATAAAAGGCTGTGCCTTCTCACTTCCCATTTTAAAAAAAATCACTTCTATAACCTATTACATGTTTGCACATGAAACAAGCATTTAGTGATTATTAGAAATTGAATTCCAATAACCAATTAAGTCTGTTTAGAGTTCCTATTATGTGCTAGGACATAAGGTTTTATGAAGATTGTGTAGGTGAAACAAGTTCTTATCTTTAAGCAGCTCAGCAAGTCAAAATTCTGAGATAGATTTTGGGGACTCTGGCCCTCCCATTAAGAATCCGTGAATAGGAGAAGACCAGTAAGAAATGTAGGTCTGAGGGCATAATCAACCATGCAAAGAATGGAACTGTGAAAGAACCGATCTGTGGGTGGTTGGTGTTTGATTTCTCTCAATCCTTATTTCTGTGGTGCTTTCTCAGCATTTCATGGGTCTCTGAGCTCTCCCCAGCTGGGGCTCCAGTGACCTCATTTATAACACTCTTGATAAGAGCCCTCAGGCTGAGAGGTTCTAGGAAAAAGATACTTCACCTCCAAAAGCTTTCAGTTGAAAGCTTACCCTAATGAGCACTGGCTCAGATTTCCCAGAATGGCAGCAAATGTCAACTAAACTATCTTCAAAATTATCGGCTTGATTTTCTTCACTTTTCCAAAGGATTTGTTTAATAGCTATCTCCTCAAAAATCTACCCCATCTTTAGTCATATTTTAATAATTTTTTTTAAATGGAGGAAAAAGCAGCCATAGCTATTCCACTGTTATCAACAAAATATTCTTGGACTTTATTGAGAAAGCAGTTAAGAACAATGTTTGGATCTTTCGTTTCTGTTTCCTGAATCAGATTCCTAATTACTGCATTAGGCTACAGGTAACAAAATACTCAACTATTAATACAGTTACATAAAGTGACTTATTGTTCTCAAATAACAAGAAGCTTGGGGACTTCCCTGGTGGTTCAGTGGTTAAGACTTCAGCCTTCCAATCCAGGAAGCACAGGTTTAGCCCCTGGTTGGGGAACTAAGATTCCACATGCCTTGTGGCCAAAAACCCAAACAACAAAAGAGAAGCAATATTCTAACACATTCAATAAAGACTTAAAAACAAAGTAAAAAGTCCAGGTGAAGGCAAAGCTGGGCAGTTGTTCGGCAATGTCATGAAGGGCCTAAAGGCCTAGACTTTTCTCTTGCTTCTCCAACATCTTCAACTATGAAATTCACTCTCATTGTGGCAAGGTGGCTCTCATAGCTCTAGTAATAATAATGCCTGCAACCCAAGTGGGAATTAAGGGACAGGAAAAGAGAAACATGCCAGATGAGTTCGGTTAAGTCTTTCTAGAAGCTTCACTTAGAGACTATTGGCCGGAACTGTGTCCTGTGGCCTGTGGCCGTCTTCACAGCAGGGGAGGCCAGGTGACTATGTGTCTTAACTGGGAGCATTGTTGCCCAGAACAAACCCGATCTTTGTTATCAGTAGTAAGAAAGATGGGGAGAATGCCACAACTTCTTAGCCAGCGGACATGTGTAGTCTATTCCTAGGGGGATGCTGGCATGGACTTGGGCTTCTTTGTGTCTTTCTCAAAGCCTGCACTCTGACAATACTGTCTGAAAGAGAAGGAATAATCTTGGTCTCTTGATGCGTTCACTAAATCACTCACTCATTCTTTAACTGATGATTTAATTAATATTTGCTGAGCATCTTCTTTAAACGAGGCACGGAGGAAACAGTGACCAAAACAGACATCATCCTAGCCTTCACAGAGCATTCAGTCCTAAATTTAAAGAAAGAAAAAATAAAACAGGGCACTCTATTTTTTTTTCCCCCTCTAATTTGGTCATGTTGCTCAGCTTGTGGGATCTTAGTTCCCTGACCAGGGATTGAACCTGGGCCCTGCAGTGAAAGCACCAAGTCCTAACTACTGGACCACCAGGGAATTCCCAGGGGTCAGTGTATCTTCGATCTCTCTTTACCTTCCACTGAAACAACCATATCCAGTTTTGAAGCATAAATATCCTCTGATGGTCAGTGAAAAATGCTGACACAAGTGGGGTGATCTTGAGCAATTCAGAATCAGGCAGACTGATCTGGAAGAAAAATTCAATGTGCAAAAAGCCAATATTAAATAATAGAGACCAGTGCATTTAACTACTTGGAATACTGTTCAGTTTACTGACCCAGAATGGCTTAGCAGGATGCAGTTATTCTGTGTAGCAAATCATTCAATGAGCTTGTTGAGGGCAGGAGGAGCTGTCTTAGCCACCTCTGCATTCCACAGATTGACTCAGTGACCAACTCATGCTAAGTACTTAGTAACTATGTCTGCTGACCCAGACTCAAAGTTTTACCTTTCTCTACTAAAATGCAGGAAGAGCCAAACAGACATTCTTTAAGATCAAAGTGATCAGTTAGTAATCCCTGACCTTTGAAAATATATTTGCAAATATATAGGGCAAATTTATTCTTCCTGGGCTGCATATTGAAGTTCTGCAACCAGTATGCCAAGGCAGGCTGCCACCTTTGTCTTGGGTGTGAGAGGTGTGGCAGAGATATTAAACTCTGCCTCCTGGTGAGGGGCATTGTGTTGAGGGGCTACATAAATTTGACTATGACTTGAAGAGGCATGAGGTGAGGAAGTTTGGGGAGCTCTATTCTATAGCATACACTAAAACTTTGGTTTGGGATGTGAGAGTTGGACTGTGAAGAAAGCTGATCGCCGAAGAATTGATGCTTTTGAACTGTGGTGCTGGAGAAGACTCTTGAGAGTCCCTTGGACTGCAAGGAGATCCAACCAGTCCATTCTAGAGGAGATCAATCCTGGGTGTTCATTGGAAGGACTGATGCTAAAGCTGAAACTCCAATACTTTGGCCACCTCATACGATGAGTTGACTCACTGGAAAAGATGCTGGGAGGGATTGGGGGCGGGAGGAGACAGGGACAACAGAGAATGAGATGGCTGGATGGCATCACCAGCTCGATGGACTTGATTTTGGGTTAACTCCGGGAGTTGGTGATGGACAGGGCGGCCTGGCGTGCTGTGATTCATGGGGTCGCAAAGAGTCGGACACGACTGAGCGACTGAACTGAACTGAACTGAAAACTTCACCAAGTGTGAATAACTTAAAAATAGACTTCAAATACATAGTCTGAACAGTCTTCGTCCACCAGATTTTCTTTAGCTAACTTTTTGGATAGCTCATAAACATCTAAAAATCACTTTTGTGAAGACAGTCTTTTGAAGCCAGGTCCGAAAGGTTACTGGAATCAGTATGGGCAAATTCATTTAAAAGACGTCTCAATTTAATATTCCCACAAACCTGAACCAACATACTGTCCAGGGAAATAAATACTCTTTGAATCCACCTCTGTGTAAGAGGATGAAAATAAAAACCAGGCTTTTATTTACTTATGTATTTATTGGTATTACACTGCATGATGCTCCACAAATCCTTTAGGAATGTAAATAAACAAATATTTTTCTTTTTGGCTGGGCAGCAAGTAGGATCTTAGTTCCCCAACCAGGGATGGAACCTGCACCCCCTGCATTGGAAGCCCAGTCTTAACCACTGGACCACCAGCAAAGTCCTCCAAATTCTATTCTAATCTTGAAAAGATTAGGGAGGTACACACTTGGCTAATCATCTTAACTTCCCACAGAAATATCACCACTGAATCAGGATTCAAAACCATTTCCTTAGCTTTTGGGGTTTTGGTTTGTTCCCTCTTTTTTTTTTTAATTCACAGGGGAAGTGTTCTGAATCTTCTGCCAATACTCTAATTAAACTGTAAGGTGTGTGAAAGCAGAGACTGTCTTCTCTTTATAGTTTCAGCCCAAAAGTTCTAACATCTTAGGTACTGTGAACATAATAGATGCTGAATACAAACAGTATTTTTGTATACAGTAGCAAGTTATACAGCTTTTTAGAAAGGGAAACCTAACCTCCAGAAGATAAAAATTTGGTTTTGGGGCCTTCCCTGGGGTCGCAGAGTCCGATACAACTGAGCGACAACTGGAGGTCCAGTGGTTAAGGGTCCACGATCACAATGCAGGGGATGCATGTCCCATCCCTGGTTGGGGAAGTAAATGCCACATGCTTCAGCTAGCCAAATACATTAAAAGAAAGAAAGAAAAAAAAAAATGGTTTTAGGTGAAAGGTCACCAAGTGTGAATAACTTTAAAATAGACTTCAAATATTTAATCTGAACAAGCTTTGCTAACCAAGTTTTCTTTAGCCAATTTCTTGGATAGTTTCAACAACATTTAAAATTTATTTTAGTGAACAAATAATCTTTTCAAATCTGGTTCTGAAGGTTACTGAAATCAAGATGGGCAAATTCATGCGGGTGCTCAAAAATAACACCTTTCACAAAAGCCAGGAGGAAAGTCTAAATTCTCCTGGACATCTGTGAGTTAACACAAGAGACCCAGAGTGGTGATGCTGCCAATTTCCTTGTCTCTAGCTGCCCTGCTGGCAATCAGGAAGGGTATCTCCTGTCAATTCCTGAAAGGGAATTCAGCTGCCAAATCAGGAGGAAAAAGGAAGTTGTGGAAGGCTCTGTGAAATTGGCACCAGGGCTTACTCAGTTGCAAGGCACCGAGAGTAATATTTGAAAAAAAAAAAAGTCACTTAAAGTGAGTGCCAAGATTATAAGGGATTTAAATCATTGTAAAATCTTTCCTGATTAAGACCATTAAAAATACTAGATTCCAGAAAGAAGTCTAGAGGAACTAGGGCTGTAAAGGACGCCTAGTTACCGCTAGAAAATCTACTGCCCTTGAGATGAGAAACGACAGTGGCAATGTAGTATATTACTAAATATACAGAGTGGCCCTGTTTTAATAGCTGACTTTTATAGACACAGGGGTTTACTGAAGGCCCAGTCATGCTCCTAGGAAAGTAATACTGTGGCTGTAGTTTAGTTGGTAAATTGTGTCTGACTGTGACCCTATGGGCTGGGGCCCGCCAGGCTCCATGAGATTCTCCAGGCATAATACTGGAGTGGGGTGCCATTTCCTACTCCAGGGTATCTGCCCCACCCAGGGATCGAACCTGGGTCTCTGCACTGGCAGGCGAATCCTTTACCACTGAGCCACCAGGGAAGCTCAATACTGTAGCTACATAGGCAAAAACAACCTCCTGTAACAGGGAGATGCAGCAATCCTTCGACACTCTATCCTACACCACCAGTTCCCCTGATGGTCCTGAGACTTCGGTAAGAGCCAGCTCAGAAAGCACCAATGGACACAAAAAGCCAAGAATTTCAGGTTCATTTCAAGTCTCTTTCATTCGTTAATTCTTCAACAAATCCCCAAGAATCTCCACGCATGAGAAAACTTGGATTTAGGGAAGGGAATTCCAGGGAGAGGGCAGAGAGAGGAAGAGTCCGATCCGGGAGTATACCTGCTCCCCTTCCATTGTCCCCACCTTCCACCGTCCCCCGATCGGCCCACGTGCCCCCATGCCTAACTCGGAGCGCTCCGCTGCTCCCGGCCTCTGCACTCCCGGAGTGGCCCTATCGGCCTCATGTCTTGCTTCCCAGGGGGGCAAAGGTGCCCGCGTCCCCTCCCGGAACCCCTCTGGGGATCTGCCCACCTGCCCCTGCATACAGACCCTAAGCCGGGGCGCCCCGGTGCTCCGGGCGCCTGGGCGTCCCGGGGAGGAGGACGCGCTTTCCAGGCCAGAGCAGGTGCCCGCGCCCCGGCGCGCGGAGTCGGGTTAGGCGGCCGGGCAGCCCCGCCCAGACGCCGGCCCGGCCCGAGTCCCGGCGGGGGCGCGGGCCCGCGGTAACCCGGAAGAGGCGGCGGCGGCGGCGGGCGTGCGGGAGCCGGGGGGCGGGGGCAGGGCTGGGGGCGGCGCGCTCCAGCCGGCATGGCCGCCGCCGCCGCCGGCTTTGTGTGCCGCGCGCGGGCCCCTGACGCCCGCGCCTCTGCCGGCCCGCGGGGCCGCCGCTGACCCGCCCCGGCTCCCAGCGCCGCGCCCGCCGGGCCGGCCCCGCCTCCCCCCTTGCGCCTCCCCGCCCCCTCCTCCAGCCGCCGGGCGGGCGGGCCGCAGCCGCCCTCCGCTCGCCCGCTCCTCGCCGCGCGCCCGCCCGCCCTCGCTCCCCAGCCGGCCTGCCTGCCTGCCGTGCCGGCGGCGGCGGCGGCGCGCTCCAACCGCCCCGATGCCCGAGCCAGGCCCCAGGATGAACGGCTTCTCGCTGGGCGAGCTGTGCTGGCTCTTCTGCTGCCCGCCCTGCCCAAGCCGCATCGCCGCCAAGCTGGCCTTCCTGCCGCCCGAGCCCACCTACACGGTGCTGGCGCCGGAGCAGCGCGGCCCCGGCGCGCCCGCTCCGGCCTCGGCCGCTTCCACCTCCTCCGCCTCCGCCGCGGCCCAGCCGGCGCCGCAGCAGCAGCCCGAGGAGGGGGGCGCGGGGCCCGGCGCGTGCAGCCTGCACCTGAGCGAGCGCGCCGACTGGCAGTACTCGCAGCGCGAGCTGGACGCCGTCGAGGTCTTCTTCTCGCGCACCGCCCGGGACAACCGGCTAGGCTGCATGTTCGTGCGCTGCGCGCCCTCCAGCCGCTACACGTTGCTCTTCTCGCACGGCAATGCCGTGGACCTGGGCCAGATGTGCAGCTTCTACATCGGCCTGGGCTCGCGCATCAACTGCAACATCTTCTCCTACGACTACTCCGGCTACGGCGTCAGCTCCGGCAAGCCCTCCGAGAAGAACCTCTACGCCGACATCGACGCCGCGTGGCAGGCGCTGCGCACCCGGTGAGCCCGGCGAGGGTCGCCAGGCCTGGCCGGCCGCTGCGAGGGGGCCGGGCTGTATCCCCTGGGGGCCTCTGGGGAGGCCTGAGGGGAGAGGGACCCTCCTTCGGGGCTGTGGGCGGGCAGAGATTTCTTTCCCCCCACGCGCACACACACCCCTCCGCGGCCGTCGTGGCTTCTCTTTTCTTTTCCATCCCTGGCTTTCTTTCACCCCCTTCAAGAGCCCCGCCAGCCCTCTGGTTCCTGGAGAGTTCAGCTTCGCAGGGTTTTGCCTGCTTTGGCACGCCTGGGTGCCCCCGATTTCCCCGGCTGGGTCTTTTGTGGTTCTGGGCACCACAAGTGGCAGGCATGCTTAAATACGGGGCAGAGACAACTTGGTTCGCGTTGAGTTTGTGTGAGCCGGCGGCCAGAGGCTGGAGGGCCTCAGGGTGAAGTGACCTTGGGCAAGGCGCATGATCTCAAACCTCTTGTTTCCTTCCTTGTAAAGTCAGGGGGCGCGGTGGGACGGCTTCCAAAATACGTTCCGGTTGTAAAGTGCTCAGCGGGGCCACGTCTGGGCGGCCTTGGAGGGAGCTGGAAGGTCGGGTGGTGTGAAGTTGGACATCTGGAGCTGAGTAGCTGGCACAGCGGTCAGGAAGTTTAGATGATGGTGGTGGGCCTGGTTTCAGAAACTTAGTTAAAACAAAAACAAAAACCCAGGAGGAGTTCGAATCTTGTGCTTAAAGGGCTTGGGGAATCTCTTGACCTTGAAGTAGCATTCACAGAAGGACTAGGAAGTGTTTACTGCCCTAGGGAGTCTTTTATGTGCAAGGCACAAATTGGGGGCTTGGTTTTGGGGCTAGACGTCGTTAGACCAGCAAACCAAACTTGAGTTTCAGTCTCTAGTTACCCAAAAGTCTGGTAAGTGGGCAAGTCACGTCCACCTGTTTGTGCTCCAGTCTGGGTATCTGTGGCTTCACCCCAGCCACCTGGTAGCAGGATGGTGAAGACACCTGAGGTCATGACTTCTCTGACATCGGATTGCTTCAGATGAGAGAGCCCCCAGAATAGGTATAATTGGCACTAAGCTACTGACAGGTGTAGTCTTTATCTGAAATGTGTTTGCCTGGCACTTGCAGACTGCCAACATTAGTGATTTTTGTCCTCATTCCTGTTCGTGAATATGTTCATAAATTATTCTGTGCCTTTCTGGGAAAATGGCCTATCCAATAGGGAAATACTTAGGATTTCATACGTTGCTTATTCACATTCTTCTCCGGAAGTCTTGAAGGACTTCGTTTGGATGAAGCTTCTTGAAAGTGGTTTAGGCTGAAGTTGTACAATTGTTGAGACCCCCATGGACTGTAGCCCACCAGCCACCTCTGTCCGTGGGAGTCTTCAGGCAAGAATACTGGAGTGGGTAGCCATTTTCTTCTCCAGGGGATCTTCCTGATCCAGGGATTAAATCTTTGTCTCCTGCATTGACAGGTGGATTCTTTACTGCTGAGCCATCAGGGAAGCCCCTGAATCAGAATCTACAAGTAGTTAAAAAGTCACCTGTTTCAATAAAGAGTTTCAGATACATGTTTGTCACACATGATCGATCGCTAGTAGCTGCTGTTGGTCAAGGTAGTAAAATTAAGGGTTGGCATTAGATCTTAAAGTGAAACATAATCTCACCTTGAGTAGGTTATTTGGTGAAATTTCTGTAGAAAAGTGCTCCTATATGTGTCTAGATTAGAATGAAATTTTTTCAGACGTGAGGCAAGTCCTTTGCCCTGAATATGCAGGTGTGTCTGTGTTACAACATACATGAGACATAATTATTTCCCGGAGACATGTGTCATATGTAATTAAATTATGGGCATGGCTTTGGGTAAGGTTAAATTTTGAATTGTGTGATGGGGTGGTGCTAGTGGTAAAGAACCTGCCTGCCAGTGCAGGAGACATAAGAGATGCAGGTTCAATCCCTGTGTTGGGAACATCCTCTGGAGAAGGGCATGGTAACTCACTCCAATGTTCTTGCCTGGAGAATCCCATGGCCAGAGGAGCCTGGTCGGCTATTATGGTCCATAGGGTCCCGAAGAATCGAACACAACTGAAGTGATTTAGTCCACACAGACACACAGCACATGGTTGAGCACATAGCTCACCTTTTTCCGAAATTTATTTGGTTTTATGCCAGAACTCACATCAAGGTTGATTTACTCACCTGTTAAATAGGTTAGAACTTAAAGGCTAAATGGCAATCTTAGGATCTGAAGAAACCGTACACACCTTGTTCTTTTCAAACTTTTTTGATTGTGACCCCACAAGAAGGAACATATTTTATGTTTCACATCTAGATCAAGCACACATACACATCTGTGTCTATATATCTGAAGCAAATGTCTCGCAAAGCAGTAGTTTTGCTTGTGAGCACTACACATGTAGACTATGTTCTCTTTTTCTTTTTTTAAGAAGAAGAAAAAGAATGCAGGCTGGGAAGGACTAAGTTAATTTACCTTCTCATTTATGGACACTGTCCTTATGCACCCTCTTTTGACAGAGGCTCAAGGAAGATCAGGAAGCTCTCCTGATTGCTAGTTTAGGACTGTTTCCACATTACCATGCAGTCTGATTTATTAGATTTCTCTAGACGTCCGTATACGTGTTGCAGTTATTCTGATAGGCTAGGAGTTAACTTAACTCTGAAGCTAAGCAATCCCTGAACAGCCTCTCCCCTTGGTCTGCTGTCTGTAGATTTCTGTTCTACTTTGCCTGGAAGATGCCCTCTTCTCCACCCATTTATGACTCTGTTCAGGTCATGGCCCTGGCAGCAGTACCTCCCACCACATGTACCCATTGTTCTGTGGCTGATTAGCTCAGATCCCCTTTTCTTTCTTAAAGTGTTCTTTATTTTATTCTTGGCTGTGCTGGGTCTTCGTTGCTGTGTGGACTCTTCTCTAGTTATGGTGAACAGGGCTACTCTAGTTGCAGTTCACGGGCTTCTCATTGTGATGGCTTCTCTTGTTGCAGCTCCCAGGCTCTAGTAGTTGTGGCACATGGGCTTAGTTGCTCCACGTCCTGTGGGATCTTCTGGATCAGAGAGTGAATCAGTGTCTCCTGCATTGGCAGGCAGATTCTTTGTCAATGAGCCAGCAGGGAAGCCCCTCAGGTCCCCTTTTCTACCCTCAGTCTTCGTGCCTTCCTTGGGGAACTTTCTCTTTTCGGATCTCCTGATGAACCAGGCTGCTCAGAACTCTGATTGGAAAGCCAACCCCATCCTAAATCATTTCCATCTCTGCACTTACATTGTTCTCTGATTGTGTCAGTGCTATGCAGCGCCCCCCGCCCCCCGCCCTGAAGTACCCTGCCTAGTATTTGCCCTTCCTTCTGGGGCTCAGCGGGCCTTTTGTGTGGGCCCTTTTCCTCCACCTCTAGTTCTCCATCCCGACTGGATCCTGATTGGGTTCGTGAGCCCGGAGTGTTCCTGTGCAGGTGGTACTCTGCTCCTTCACCTGCACTAATCACACTGCTGCTGTCCTTGTTGTTTAACTGCATCTCACTGAGTTGGAAGTTCCCTGAGGGCAAGGACTTCCTGTTTTCTGTATTCCCAACAACAGGCAAAATACCTTAAGAAAATAGGCACTCATTAAATATTTGTTTAGTAGTTTGCACACATGGGCGCTCCATAAATAAATAGATTCAAATTTTCCTAATTTTCTGAAATTGAGTTGCATCTGTTTTCCCTCTAGGATCTGGTATCCATGGGCATAACCATAGGCAAAGAAAGGGGTTACAATGTATTGGCTCAAAAAAAATTGTATTGGCTTAAGGTCTGATCCACTTTGTATCCACTATCTCTCATGCTTGCAACCTTGAAGCATCTCTGTTGAACAGCTGAGTAACAGTAACCCTTTTGTATTTCTCTGCATCCTTTTTCCATGCTGATTGGCCAAAATGTTTGCTTGGGTTTTTCAAGATGTTATGGAAAAATCTGAACAAACTTTTTGGCCCACCCTCTCTGCGTGCTCTAGCGATGGGCCCAGTGCTTGATGGAGGACTTCAGACACAATCACTGCCTGGTGTTTCCATAGGTAAAGGTAGCACATCCCCTAAGGAAGTAGGCAAGTCATCTAAAGTAAGGGTTTGGGGAGAAAGTAAACTTGAAGGCAAGAAAGGTGGGTCATTGCTAATTGTTCAAGAGGTGATTGTTTTAAGCATTTGAAAAATGACTGAAAAGTGTGTAGAAGAGAGGTTGGATTTGAAAGGAGGGTGTAGACTGAGCTTAGAAGAAAGAAGCCGATGTCTTATAAGGTTCAACTGCTATAGCAAAGTACCGTGGAGTGAGTGGCTTAAAAGCAACACAAATTTATCAGTGCTGGAGGCTGAAAGTCTGAGATCAGGGTGTCAGCATGGTCAGGCTCTGGCAAAACCCCTTTTTCTGGTTGCCAGCTTCTCGTTATGGCCTCACAAGGTGAAAGAAGCAACGGAGTTTTCTTGAGCTGGTTTATAAGGACTTCCCTGGGGGCTCAGTGGTGAAGAATCTGCCTGCAATGCAGGAGACCCAGGTTCGATCCCTGCCTGGGTCAGGAAGATCCCTGGAGAAGGGAATGGCAACCAACTCTAGTATTCTTTTTTGGAGAATTCCATGGACAGAGGAACCTGGCAGGCTACAGTCCATGGGGTCACAAAGGGTCAGACACGACTGAGGGACTAACAACACTTTTACTTTTCGTAAGGGCACTGATCCCATTCATACGGGTTTCACCCTTAAGACCTAGTCACCTTTCAAAAGCCCCACGTCCCAAACATCACCCTGTGGGTTAGGTTTCAACAGATAAATTTTGGGAGTGGGACACATGCTTACACTCACACATACATAGACACGTTCAGCTTACGGGCAGTTGGTATTGGAACAGTGAGAGAGACAGTGGAGAATCTAAGCATGGTGGAGGCCTTGAAGGTTGGGACATGTTTTACATTTGAGTTACTGATGCCCTTTACAAGCATCTGTGTAGCCAAGCAATTGAGGGAGTGAATTGGAGTCACTTAGAAATATCTGTAGAAAGGACACTGAAAATCAGTGTAACCTTATTGGAGGGCATCGTTGTAATTTGGGCTGGGGGGAAGGGGAGTGATTAATCTGTGCAGGAAAAGCTGCCTGTTGGTTAAGGAGGGATTAAGTAGGTGGATTAAGCCTCCTCAACACACATCCTTTTTGGATGTGAGCAGCTTTAGGCTGCAGAATTGGAGCTTGTGATTCGAGAGGGAGTGAATCAAAATCAAGCTGATTTGAAGGTGTAAACCCAAACAAGCAAATAACTCAGAGAATGAGGTGTAAGTAAAGTGGGGAGAATTTTAGCTGAGACATTTTCATCTAGAGAAACAGGAAAGTAAGGGCATTTGTGAGTCAATTTGTTGTTAGTGTTTACCGTCACCATCTACAGAAGTTGCTTCATGCAAAAACTGTGGAGGAGAGAGGCATTTGGTAACATTCATTGTCAGAGAAAACAAATGCTGAGAGAGGAAGGTAAATAAGAATTTTTAGGGAATTGCCTGGTGGTTCAGTGGTTAGGACTCTGTGTTTTCACTGCAGGGGCCCGAATTTCACCCCTGATCAGGGAACTAAGATGTTGCAAGCAGAGATGCTGGGGGACAAAAGAATTTACCGTGTCTAGGTACAAAAGTATTAGTTGCTCAGTTGTGGCCTATTCTTTGCAACCCATGGACTGTAGCCCACCAGGCTCCCCTGTCCATGGAATTCTCCAGGCAAGAATACTGGAGTGGGTTGCCATTCCCTTCTCCAGGGGATCTTCCTGACCCAGGGATCGAACTTGGGGTTCCTGCGTTGCAGGTGGATTCTTTACGGTCTAAACTGTGACACGTTACAAACGACTATTTCCCTTCACTCATTCCTTCTTTCAACTAATGAGCCATTAACCATCAAACACACATATTTCGATACTGTGCTTGTACTGGCCACTAAGATAGTTTCCCTTGTGTATTGTTAACGTGAAACTTTCCTTTTTGTGTGTGAGATGGATTAGATTTTAGAGACACTTTAAATGTGTAGCCATGTGTTGCTCTTTTATAACTTCCCTTTGTGATTTAAAGGATGCGTATAATTGGAAAAGCTCTGTCTTGGGAAGGCTGTAATGGGGTAGCAGGGTCTTGAAAGGCACCTGCTATTGGTTGTGGATGTTGTTTACATTTATGAGTCAGGATGGATTTCTCCTGGGAAGAGTCGACTAGTTTCCCAAGCAGGTTAAAGTTAATGACCTAACTTCTTTGTTCTCAGTTTTCTCAGAGGGAATTCTACGGGAGGATGAAAGGAAGAATGCTAGTGTTTCCACCTTAGTTTCACTGATTAAAGACAGAGTAAACAGAATGTTCTGTGAATGGTGTGATACTTGAATGCACATGATCTTCCTAGAATGGAAATAGAGTAGCAGCTTGACATTCAAGGTAGTCAGCATGCAGATATCCCATTAATAAGAATGTAACTCTTAAGAGCAGACCGGTTGAAACTGACACAGGTGCAGTGTGTTTCCCTGGTTTGCTGTGGCTCCACTCCCCTCCTCCAGTGCCCTTGGACTGTACCTGGTTCTTCAGTCCGCCCTCCCCGATCCGTCATTGCTGGGTTTCTCTCTAGCACAACCAGATTCTGAGCTGTCACCCTTATCCCACCAAACCTCACTTTCCCATGGTTCTTTTTTTCCCTAAAATATTTATTTCTTTGGCTGTTGGGTTTTGGCTGTGGCATGCAGGATCTTTGTTGCAACCTGTGGGATCTTAGTTCCCTGACTAGGGATCAAACCGAGGCTTCCTGTATTGGGAACTCAGAGTCTTAGTGACCACCAGAGAATTCCCTCCGATGGTTCTATTTTTCAAGGGGTCTTACTTTCCTCTAGTAGGCCAAGTACCAAAGATCTGACTAGCATTTTCAGTTTCTGTGTTAATGGTCAATTACTCCTTAATGGGCTTCCTTTTCTGAGCATACTTGTTTTTATTTAGGGCAATATCAGAGGCTCAACCTTATCTAAAATTCAGTCTGAAAACTCTACTGGTATAATGGAATATTGATGGAAGGCCTTCCCCGCACCCCCCTTTTTTCCCCTTGAAGTCATTTGAGTGATACTGTCCTGAGGTCACTTAGAGCAAATCCTTACCATCACTCCCAGCCTTCTGCTACTGCCTGCCTTTCTGTCCCTTTCTCAAAATTGATAACTACTCTACTCATATGAGGGCTTCCCAGGTAGCTCAGTGGTAAAGAACCTGCCTGCGATGCAGGAGACCCAGGTTCAATCCCTGGGCCAGGAAGATCCCCTGGAGAAGGAAATGTCAACCTACTCCAGTATTCTTGCCTGGGAAATCCTATGGATAGAGGAGCCTGGCAGGCTACACTCCATGGGGCCTCGATGGAGTCAGACACGACTTAGCAACTAAACAACAACAACTACTCATATTAATAACCCCATGTAAGACTCTAGAATCTGCCTTCAGGGATTGTGCTGTTCATGGTGGTGGCAGACTTATTCCATCTATTGGATTTTTCTTAAGGGAGTGTTGAGGCCATAATTCTGCTCCACTTTAAGAAGCCTTGGGTACAAGAATCTGAAGTCTCAACACAGCTGTACTTCGGAGATCATTATTTGTGTATTAGAATGATTTCTGTCCCCACCCAGGATTGCTTTAAATAATAGGCTTGCTGATTCATAAAAGCTTTAATTTGCAAAAGTGAGATGAACACAAAACCTTTTGAACTAGGGAAATTAGTTTTAGTTCCACAGTCTCTCTAATCCGTGTTGTCACCTTGCACAGGGAGGCACTCCACACTCCTGAGCTTTACATTGCATTGTTTTCAAAACAAGGGATGCAACACAGTAAGTTCCCTACATACGAACCTTTAAGCTGGGAACTTTCAAAAATGTGAACATGCGTTCCATCAACTTCAGGCAGGCATGACCTCTCAGCTTGCCCTCTGTCTCCTATTGCTGATGACCCTTCAGCTCTACCATCTCCTACCTCCTCTCTCTCTTTGCCAGCTCTGTGTGCAGCTTTGTACTCTACTCCTGAACTCTTCAAGGTACTGTACTGAAGATTTAAATGTTTTATTTTTTGTGTTTTTGTGTGTATCATTTGTGTGAAGAGTATCATAAACTTATGACAGTACAGTACTATATAACCGATGATGTTAGTGTTGGGTACCTAGGCTAACTTTGTTGAACTTATGAATGCTTTCCGGAAATGGAACTTGTTCATATGTAGGGGACGTACTGTACATGTCTTCTGAGGTGCCTTCTTTAAGTAAGGCTGTGTTTCGTGATTTTTAAGGGAGAGTACCTAATGTTTCTGAATTTGCTTCTCTTGACTACTACACTGAGAAACGTGGTGGACTCTGTCTCTGCAGTGAATCTCAAGCCTAGCTGCATCTCAGCAGCCCTCGGTAGATATTTTTCTTGTGTGTGTGTGTGTGTATCTAGACATATGCATGTATGTGTGTCTGTGTGTGTACATGTATAATAGCACATGAATTCACATGTGTGTGCACATGTGTATGCTTGCATACAGCCTTGGTTGAGTTGCACTCGCCTAGAGACTATATTTAAGGATTGGACTCTTTTCAACCTCATGGACTGTAGTCTACCAGGATCCTCTGTCCATGGGATTTCCTAAGCAAGAATACTGGAAGGATTGCAGTTTCCTTCTTGAGATCTTATCGACCCAGGCATCGAACCTGGGTCTCCTGCGTTGCAGACAGATTCTTTACTGTCCCAGCCACCAGGGAAGCCCCCCAGCTGGTTAAGACTTGAAGAAAAATGAATGCTAGGGAAGATTTTTTTAGTACACTTATATAGTTAGTTTTAGTCAAAGGTCTTTGGTGGCTAGGAACCCGCTCGTGTGGACCATGTGAGGGCACACAGCCACGCTCATACTTGCAGGATTCCTGAGCCTCATGGGGACTGAAGCTGGGGCTCGGAAGCCATCAAGACCCTGGATTCCCACCCTCTCAGCTTCCTCTTTCTGAGCTGGTGTCTCCCGTCTCCTCTCTGCGTACCTGCTCCCTCTTTCTACAACAGACCTCTTCATGCTTCTGATCTCAGGGCATCACCTCACCCCCCACCCCCCAACCCAGCTGTGCTTATTACCTTCCCTCTCCCCACTCATCTGCCCGGGAGCTGGCTTCCCTCTGGCTCCTAGACCCTGTTCCCATGCTTGACTCCCTGTTTGTACCCCACTGAGACTGTGTAAGTGGACAGGGCTCCTACCTTGGGGATGAGGTGGGGCCATGGCCAGGACCATCAGCTGGCACTTCGGGGCCTCAGTGAGTCCTGCCCCAGGTGGAGAGTGTTGTGCAGGGCAGTTTCCACTCTCCACTCAGCCCCTGTGTGCCCCATCGTGCATCTGACCAGAGAGCATGGGCCTTGAAGAACAGATCATAATTAATAGACCTTAAACCAGGTTAGTGGAGCAGTGACGCAGGTGCCTCGTGACCAGCCTGTGGCTCCCTGTCTGAGCCTGGGAATGGAAAATTGTGAACCGATAGGACTCCCCTCTCTAGTCACCCTTCTTCTCTCTGCCCTGCTACTGGTGCTGCTGTGCCAAGTCGGTCTGTGGTGTGGGGACAGAATTCTGCACTGCCCGTGAAGCACCCAACTCTGCAGGGTCCTGTGTCTCAGGAGCAGAAGAGATGCCCCGCTTGGAATGATGGGATGACTTAGTCCTTCATTTAGATGATTTATAGCCAGAGCTGATTTCTGGCTCTTCTGTCAGAGTAGCTCAGGCAATGTTGTCTCAAGGGGAACCTGAAGAGGGATGTGACTGCATGCCTTCACTTTCTCTGACATCATTGATAGTTCTGGGCAGAGATTTTGAAGTCAAACAGGTATAAGTTCAGGTCCTGCCTGGGCCACTTATTAGCTGCTTGACCTCGGGCAAGTTTCCTAACCTTTTGGAACCTCAGTTAAATTTTACCAGGGTGCAGAGTTGACCACTTCACTTCCTGTCTCTTCAGCATCAGGATTATTTGAGGCTGATTATTTTAAGAAACCGCAGACTCAGGAGAAGCTTTGGAAAACCCAAGTAGATGTTGTTGTTCAGTTGCTCAGTCCTGTCTGGCTCTTTGCGACCCCATGGACTGCAGCGCGCCAGGCTTTCCTGTTCTTCACCAACTCCCAGAGTTTGCTCAAACTGTGCATTGAGTTGGTGTTGCCATCCAACCATCTCATCCTCTGTCGCCCCCTTCTCCTCCTTCCCCAGCATCAGAGACATTTCCATGTACAAGGGAAATCTCCATTTGTAAGGGTGTCTTCCAGGCTGCACCTGGAAGTTGGGGGGAGGTGATCTTCATCTGAATGCAGAGCTCTCATCGGTGAGGAAGGTGATAACTTAATTTGCATTACAACCTCACCTTTGTTTTCTCTGCTTTTTCTCGTGACCTCCCAGAGAGTATCCCACCACCCTATTTTTTTGCTGTAGCTGAAGAAGGCATTTAAGGTGAGGGCTTCCACCGTTTCAGTTAGTTTTCCTGGGTCTTTCCAAGATACACATGTTATTAAACTTGTTTGCTTTTCTCCTGTTAATCTTTTATCAGTTTAATTATTAGACCAAGTTAAAGAACCTAGAAAGGAAGTAGAGAAAACTCTCCTGCACCTACAGTGATAACAGTAATAATAATAACAATGAGCTTATGTCATATGCTCTTAGCACAGTGTTTCCCACACAGTCAGAGCACAGCAGTCGGGATGTTTCTGTTGTTTAAGATTCAGTGAGCATGAGTTTGAGCAAATTCCTGGAGATAGTGAAGGACAGGGAAGCCTGGTGTGCTGCAGTCCTTGGGGTCGCAAAGGGTCGGACACGACTGAGCGACCGAACAGCAACAACAACAGCATTAATCACCAGATGCTCAGATCGTACTGTAGACCACATGCTTTTTTGTAGTTGTAGTTTAGTCGCTGAGTCATGTCGACTCTTTAGGACCCCATGGAGTACAGTACGTGGGTCGCCATTTCCTTCTCCAGGGATCTTCCCCACCCAGGGATCAAACTTGCGTCTCTTGTGTCTTCTGCATTGCAGTTCTTTACCGCTGAGACACCCGGGGAGCCCAGACTGGACACTTAGATCAGGTGTTAAGGAAATTGCTCCCTCTCCAGAGATGTAAATAATACCCCTGTCAAGGGAGCTTGGTGGGTGTGGCTATAAAAGAACTATGAAGGAGTGTTAGTTTTATTTGTGACAAAGGGGAAGGAGCCTCTCTGAATTTCTTCCTGTGGTCTCGAGGGCTCTAAGTATCATGCTCTGGCTTTGGAGAGTGGTGTGCATTAGTATTTTAAATCAGATAGCACTTCATCTACTGAGGTGTTTATATCCCTAAAGGAGATCTTAAAAAGAGAGGAAACCTTACTTGTAATCCAATACCTCACAGTTACTTTGCCAGCACTTCCTCTGCTCTCTTTCCTCACCCTGCTGTTTCCAGGCTTAGCTCTCAGTATCGGAACTTGCATTCTGGGGGAAACAAGATATTTCCTCTCTCTCCAGCTCTCAGGACGTTCTGGTTGCTCTTTATTACTGGGACAACCTTTGATAGATTGTTGTTCAGTCACTAAGTTGTGTCCTGCTCTGCGACCCCATGAACTGTAGTATGCCTGGCTTCCCTGTCCTTCACCGTCTCCATTGAGTCATTGATAGCATCCAACCATCTCATCCTCTGTGCCCCGCTTCTCCTCCTGCCTTCAATCTTTCCCAGCATCAGGGTCTTTTCCAATGGGTCGGCTCTTCACATCAGGTGACCAAGGTATTGGAGCTTCAGCTTCAGCATCAGTCCTTCCAATGAATATTCAGGGTTGATTTCCTTTAGGATGGACTGGTTTGATCTCCTTGCTGTCCAAGGGACTCTCAAGAGTTTTCTCCAGCACCACAATTCAAATGCATCAATTTTTTGGCACTCAGTCTTCTTTGTGGTCCAAGTCTCACATCCATGCATGACTACTGGAAAAAACACAGCTTTGACTATACAGACCTTTGTTGGCAAAGTGATGTCTCTGCTTTTTAATATGTTGTCTAGGTATCAATATATAGAGTTATCTTTGTTTCCAAAAGTTGGTCTAGGGACCTGAATGCACAGATTTCCTTCTGAAATATGAATGCTCCCATGATGCCTTGTACCAGAGATCTCATATGGAGTTTTCAAGGCTCTGTGAAATGGAGCTCATTGATATCTTCCACAATATTGATTTATTTCAGAGTGTTAAAACCATGGCACCATGGTGAAACTGGAGACCTGTTTCCAGAAAGCCTCGGTCATACGCATTCAGTGCTCAGACTAACAGTTAACTGTTGCGTGTCATTGATTCACTGGGTCACTGAGAAGAGTCAGTCACCTGAAGATTACTTGTTAACCGAGCACTGCTTAAATCCTCGGATGGAAAAGGAATGCAGAGAACCTCCGATGCTGATTATTAGTTTGTTCCTTTAGTTTATGTTTTTATATCTAAAAAAAATAATTTTTTTTTTCTTTTTTGGCTATGATGCTTGGCATCTGGGATCTTAGTTCCCTGACTTGGGATCCAGCCATAGTCTCTTGCATTTGAAGTACAGAGTCTTAACCACTGGACCACCAGAGAAATCCTCAGTTTACATTTTTAAATGGGCAGTTACATTGGAGGAAAAATGCAGAGCAAGCCTTTATTCAGAGTATATTCGCAAAGAGAGAGTTTGCAGACGGTAATTATAACTGCTGGCTAACACCTCCATTATTATGGTTGGTAATCACATGAGAATTCTAACTTACCCAAAACTGTTCTTAGTGATTGTCATGGACAGAACCAGACCATATGCAGTGATAATTATATTGACTACGAAGGTCTGTGATACCAGAACAAGATTCTTATACGTCGGTTTAACTAGAACAACTTGATTTATCCCTGTTGTCATAAATAATGCAAGGATATTTCAGGATCTCTGAATTCTGGAATTCAGAATTTGGTTGATTTTTGGTTGCTATGTTGTTTAATGATTACTGTTGTCTTAACATTCATACCATTTACGTATACATATATATATAAAGCCATTCATGTGTTAAATCATGTCTATGTGATGGACAGGGAGGCCTGGCGTGCTGTGACTCATGGGGTCGCAAAGAGTCGGACATGACTGAGCGACTGAACTGAACTGGAGTCATATTTAATTGGGATGTATTAGTTTTTTCCTACTAAAAACATCAAGAAAATTCTAGAAAGTTATGTTAAGAACATGTGAAGCTAGAATATAATTGCAAAAGAGAAAGTAAGATAGTTTGAGCTGTCACCTAACTGCAGAGGTTCCCCATCTCTGTCTCCTTCCCTAAAGTCCTGAGGTTCTGGCTGCTTCGGGTCTACACCCACTGGGCAGTCCTGTGGGACCTCCCGACTCATCATATTGTAATTACAGCTCTTCAGGGCTCTGACCTCTCAGCATACTTTGTTTACCTAGCTCCCAGTTGCAAAGTCCCCACTGGTTCCTTCCTCCCCATCTGTTCATCACCCACAACTATCTGTGCTTTCTTCTCTTGCTGTCTTGCTCCTGCAGTACTTTAGATATGTGATGATGGGGGCTTGGACCAGAGTGGTAACAGCAGAGGTGGAGGGACGAGCTCCGATATGGGTGTTTCTTTAAAGGTAGAAGCAGCAGTATGTGCTGGTGCCTAGTGAGCAAGGGAGTGTGTGGCTGACGCCACTAGAACAGGAAACTTAGAGTTGCAGTTGATTAAGGTTGAGGGGGTGTAAGTAAGTGGTTCAGGATTGGGGGGACGGGGAGGTCAGGAGTCTAGCATTGGATCCAGTGAGTCTGAGGTGCCTATCAGACTTCTTTTTTAAAAAAATAATTTTATTTATATGTTTATTTTCATTTTTGGCTGTGTCTTTGTTGCTGCGTGGGCTTTCTCTAGTTGTGGAGAGCAGGGGCTGCTCTCTAGTTGCTGTGCAGACTTCTCTTGTTATGGAGCAGGTAGGCTCTAGGACCCGTGAGCTCAGTAGTTGTGGCTCCCAGGCTCTAGAGCACAGGCTCACTAGTTGTGGCACACAGGCTTAGTTCCTTGTGGCATGTGGGATCTTCCCTGATCTGGGATGGAACACGTGTCTCCTGCATTGGCAGACAGATTCTTTACCACTGAGCCACCGGGGAAGCCCCGCGCATCAGACTTCTCAGTGGAGATGATGAGCAGACAGTAGGGTGTAAGTCCAGTTCAGGAATGAAGTCTGGACTACAGATAAATTTGGGAATCGTTCCTTCAAAGAGGGAAAGCAGTTAAACCAAAAACAAACGTGAGAGAACTGGCATTGTCCCTAGGGTAGCCCTGCCTCTGCCCACCTCCTTGCCAAGGTCACCCCATAACAGCCTATTTAGTCCTTTCATCTGGTTTTGCCAGGCCCCTGAACAAACCCAGCATGGGAGGGTCAGATGTTCTGGTGGATGACTAGTCTCCCCAGGAGACTTGGGCTTCCCTGGTGGCTCAGATGGTAAAGAATCTTCCCATAGTGCAAGGGACGTGGGTTTGATCCCACGGCCATGGGGTCGCAGAAGAGTCAGACATGACTGAGCGGCGAACAGTCTCCCCAGGAGACATCACCGTCACATCAAGCTGTATGTGTTCTGCTTGCTTGAGTTGTGGCTCTTTGGTCACTTTCTGTCCCTGGGGGTGATCACTGATCTTGCCTGCCATCTCTTCTGGGAGAGCAGCTTGATGGCTCCGAGCTTGCTGAGCACCCCTAGCAGCCTACAGAAGGCTCTGCCTGCTCCTGTGGTCTGTGATCCTCCCAGGGGGCCCATCATTACCGTCTGCTTCCTGGCTTCTCCTGGACCATCTTCTGAAAACCCTGATACTGACTCAGATGGACCCGAGTTTACACATCTTGTGTAAAATGTGAGAGTATCATAGTCACTTTAGCAGGATTAAGTATGGTGAAGATGACAGTTTTAATTTGCATAATCCCTCCGCCAATCTATTTCCACTTATTTTCTCTCTGAACTGAAAATGGAACAAGAATTTCTTTTCTTTTTTAAAATAAATATTTATTTGTTTATTTGGTTGTGTTGGTTCTTAGTTGTGGAGCTCAGATTTCAGGGCATGTGGGCTCAGTAGTTGCAGTACTAAGGCTTAGTTGCCCCACGGCATGTGGGATCTTAGTTCCCCAACCAGGGATCAAATCTGTGTCCCCTGTGTTGGGAGGCAGATTCTCAATCACTGGTCCACTGGGGAAGTCCTTGAGACAAAAGTTTCTTGGGGACATTTATAGACATATTTAACTTCTAAATTCCATCCTTGTATTATTTTTGAGTCATTCTCCCATCCTCCCTTTGACTAAAGGATTGCAAAGCTAATTAATTCACACCCCAGACAACTGGAATCTAAATCTTTTAGGACATGTCTCTTCCATGAGCACCTCTTTTCTGAAAAGTGCTACTTGGAATAAAAGACTATATGTTTATGGGAGAAAAACATGTCTTGACTTTTCTGTGTCTTTATCTGGTACGCCCTTGTCAGGCCAGCACAGGCTGTTCAGAATCCACCCCACCCCACTCTCACTGACTGGTCTCCTCTGCACAACCTTGCCAACCAGGCAGCCAGCCCTCTCTCTGCTCCCAGAACTCTGATTATACGTCTGTTCTAGGTCTCATCACCTGGTCTTTGGTTTGTTCTGTCTGACTCCTGCAAGAATATAATCTCCTTGGGATTTCCCTGGCAGTCCAGTGGCTAGGACTCCACACTAACAGTGCAGGGAACGTGGGTTCCGTCCCTGGTCTGGGAAATAAGATCCTGTAAGATGTGGCAAAAAAAAAAAGAAAGGAAGGAAGGGAGGGAGGGAGAAAGGAAGAAAGAAAAAAATGCGATCTTCTTGAGGACAGAGGCAGACTGACTTTTGCTTGCACAGAGACCCCAGTACAACACTCCTTGTGTTGTACCAAAGACCACTGAGTGTCATCAAAGCAGTGAGGAGAATGACGGGGTGCAGGAGGGGGTGATGGGTGGGCGGTGTTTTTACTGAGGCCTCTTTCTTTGCAGGTTTAAGATTCAGAGTCTTAATCTCCTTTGCTTGCACCACCGGTTATCCGTGACCGCCCCAGCTTTCCCTGGAGAAGGGCACGGCAACCTGCTCCAGTATTCTTGCCTGGAGAATCCCATGGACAGAGGAGCGTGGTGGGCTACAGTCCTTGGGGTCGCAGAGAGTCAGACACGACTGAGTGACTAACACACACGGCTTCCTATTGAGGTCTCTCTTTGAGGTCTCTCTCCTCAATAGGAGAATTCTCAATAGGAGAATGGGGTGTGAATGTCCACCACAGCCCACCGTCCCCTCCTTCACATGACTGGCCCTGCTTCTGGAAGACAGAGCTGCCTGCAGGGGCCACCCCAAGAGGGTAACAGGAGTACTTCGAGGTGATAGGGGGACGTTTGTTTGTCTTTCTTATTGTTGATGGGCCAGGAGTGGATGCAAGTCTACCTGCTGTCAAATTGCGTGCCCCCAGTCCTCCATACATGTACTGATGACCAGCTCATGTTTTTAAAAGACTTGGAGAACGTGGTTATGGCTGCTATTGTTGAGAAATATTTATCTTTTTCATCTCAGCTGACAATTAAGAGAAAGCAGAGTGGGAGAGAAATGTCCATCCAATTCCACTGACTGCCTCCCTGTTTTCATTTCCGCAGGTCCTTGAGACTTCTACACCAGCTATTTTTTCCCCCTTGCCATTTTTTTTTAAACTTTATTATGATTGTTGTTGTTCGGTCACCAAGTTGTGTCTGACTCTTTGCCACCCCATGGACTGCAGCATTCCAGTCTTCCCTGTCCTTCACTATCTCATGGAATTTGCTCAGATTCATGTCCATTGAATTAGTGATGCCATCCAACCATCTCATCCTCTGCTGCCCTGTTCTCCTATTGCCTTCAGTCTTTCTCAACATCAGAGTCTTTTCCAGTGAGTGGGCTCTTGGTATCAAGTGGCCAGAGTATTGAAGCTTCAACATCAGTCCTTCCAATGAATAGTCAGGGTTGATTTCCTTTAGGATTGACTAAATCAATTTGATCTCCTTGCAGTCCAAGGGACTCTCAGGAGTCTTCTCTTTATTATGATATACAAGGCAAATAAAATATTAAACGCCATGTCTTTCTCACCCACCTTCAACATTCTGCCATTGTAGCGTCTGCATACTTCAACCCACGCTCCATCCTTACTCTTTTGTCATTATTTTATAATAGGTCTCTCTTTTTTTTTTTTTAAGGAAAAATCTGCATCTTTGAAGTGCACCAATCTTAGCTGTCTGCCTCCCAGTAACATCTTCTTGCTGTCTGCATCAGCCTGTGATGAGCTAGTTGCAGACACAAGCTTTTCCCGGTATGCTCTGGTATTGTACCATCTTTGGAGCATGGATTGCCATGTGAGAATAAATTTAAGGAAGATATTAAATAGATTTAATACCAAATATTTATCAAAGGAAAGGTTTTGGAGTCTTGACGCTTGGTTTCAACACCAGTGTTGTAAAGATAGAAAATTTGGGGACCCCAGAGTGTGTTCCATTTATCTAGAAATAGTAAGTTACAGTTAATATATATATCTTTTTCCTTTTTTGGCCACAACTTGTATCTTGTGGGATCTCAGTTTCCAAACAAGGGACTGAACCCAGGCCGTGGCAGTGAAAGCCAGGAATCCTAACCTCTAGGCCAGCAGAGAACCCCCTAAGGTACAGTTAAAAGATCACTGATCTGGAGCTAAGAGATGCTGGCTTGTAGGCCACCATTGAGATATCCAGTTCCATGGCCTGGAAAGTCAGGTAATGTCTTTGAGCCTCACTTTTTCTCCATGTATAAGAAGGTGGTTTGCATTAAATGTCAGTTCTGGTTTAACCATCATTCCTGGGTTGTCTGTGTTGTGCTAAGCATATTTCACTCAGTACATTGTTTTAATCATCAACATATCTATAAGGTGGAAACTGTTATCTCCACTTGCAGGAGATCCAGATTCAATCCCTGGGGCAGGAAGACCCCTTGGAGAAGAAAATGGCAACCCACTCTGTCTAGATTCTCTTGTCTAGAGAATCCCGTGGACAGAGGAGGCTCGCAGCCTACAATCCATGGAGTGGCAAAGAGTCGGACATGACTAAGCAACTGACACACACCAAGATTTGAAAACTGAGGATCAGAAGGGAGGAATGACTTGTCCCAGGGTCACACGGAGACACAGGTCACACAGAGACAGAGGGTTACACAGGGTCACACAGAGATGAGCCAAGATTGTGGATCCATCATCTTGACTCTGGGGCTCTGGTTCAGAAATCACAGTATTATCTGTTACATCTACCAAGGTGATGGGTGGGGTAAGCATCATCCAAGATGCTCAAGACTTGTACGTTGGGATGTGCAAAGAAAATACCAGAACTTATATTTCTGCTTGCTGTTTATTTATTTGTAATTTTTGTAATACAATGTTGTATTAGTTTCTGCTGTACAGCGAGTATGCATATATCTCTTTTTTTGGATTTCCTTTCCGTTTTGGTCACCACAGGGTACTGAGTAGGGGTCCCTGTGCTATAAAGTAGCTTCTCATCAGTTATCTGTTTTATACACAGTAGTATGTATATGTCGGAGAAGGCAATGGCAAGCCACTCCAGTACTCTTGCCTAGAAAATCCCATGGATGGAGGAGCCTGGTAGGCTGCAGTCCGTGGGATCGCTAAGGGTCGGACACAACTGAGCAACTTCACTTTCACTTTTCACTTTCACACATTGGAGAAGGAAATGGCAACCCACTCCAGTGTTCTTGCCTGGAGAATCCCAGGGACGGGGGAGCCTGGTGGGCTTCCGTCTATGGGGTCACACAGAGTTGGACACGACTGAAGTGACTCAGCAGCAGCAGCAGCAGTATGTATATGTTGGGCTTCCCTATGTGAATCCCAATCTCCCAATTCGTTCCACCTCTCTTTCCCCTCCTTGGTGTCCATACGATTGTTCTCCATGTCTGTGTTTCTGTTTCTGCTCTGCAAATAAGATCATCTATACCGTTTTGTTAGATTCCTGCTATTTTTCAATGTATGTTTTTGTTTCAAATGTTCATAGGATCTTATAGTTTTAAAACTTGTATATATAAGTTTTTATTTATCTACACACGTGCACCAGGAGTACATGTCCTCATTTTTATGAAAAAGGATGCATGATGAAGAATGTGGACAACAGTGCTCTAGATTAACATGGTTACTTAATAGTTTTTGGATCTCTTTTCTCAGAATTGTAGGATCTGAGCATGATGAGAAATTAACATTTTTAGAAGTGACAGTTCTTGGGCAAACTGAGTGTCTGATGTGTGTCAGGTGTTTGGCTGGACACTTGGTACAGTCTTGCATTGTTACCAGATCTTCTACTTCTACACTGCCGGAAAATCTTTATTTGGCGTTTAAAAGATGACTGAATACCCCCAGAGAAGTGATTCACTCCTCCCTCCTCCCCGCCCAACGTAGAATTCAGTGCTTTTGTCTAACGGCATTCTGAAGACAAAAAAAGGAAAAACCCTCCTGAACCTTTGGAAATCAAATGAAAGAATAGAAATGATTCTTTCCTATTGAGATGTCCACTCAGGTTCTTTTCAGCACTTGGATTGGATGGTCCTCACTATTTCACTTTTGTTGTATGGATCCTGCCAAAGTGAAGGTGGCTGAGGGTGAGGAATCAGAACCTGTGGTAACTCGGGAAGCTCCACGGTGCAGAGCAAGGACAGTGCAGCCCCACAGCCTGGGTTTGACACCTACCTGTGCGTTTCTTCTGTGACTTGGTCTCCTCTTCTGTAAAATGGAGAAATGATAGTTATATATGCAGTCGTGTTTGTTATGAGTAGTAAATCAGTAAATGTAAAGTGCTTGTATGTAAGTTTGTTCATATGGATTTTTAAAAATCTGGAAAGAGAGAAAGAAAAGGAAAAAGTTTATATCAATAGTAGATATCCTTTAAAGATTTAAAAAATATCTTACTGTATTTCAGGGTTTTGTAATCTCCAAGTACTATCACAGACACTGCCTTTGTTCCTGAGAATAGTTCTATGAGAAAGGCGGGAGAGACACTGTTATCACTACTTCATACAAAGACAGAAGGAAGTGAAGGAGGAGAAAATGACTTGCATCACCCGGTGTGGCTGTTAAGTAGCAAGTGCTTACTTTCAGTATATTTCTTTTGACTTTAAAAGTGTTCAAGGGCTCCCTCTTCAATTTGTTGCCGTTAGGAATTACTTCCATGGTTGTTTTCTAATGATTTTGTCAGCTGTGTGCAAATATTCCAGCAACATAGTCTTCTCATGTTTGATGTCACCCCCCTTTTAAAGATATTTTTTAATGTGACCATTTGAAAAAAACGAAGTCATTATTGAATTTGTTAAAATAGTGCTTCTGTTTTATGTTTTTTCTGTCTGCAAAGTATGTGGGATCTTCGGTACCGACCAGGTATCGAACCTCACCCATTTCGTTGGAAAGAGAAGTCTTAACCACTGGACTGCCTGGGAAGTTCCACCCCACCTCCCTGCCTATTTAAAGCACTATTGAGCTTTCTTTCTCATTCTTCTCTTTAATTTCATTCCCAAAATTGGTTCTGAGGAGCCATTATGACCTATTTTAAATAATAGAACAGTGTTTTATTCCTGAGTTTTTTAAAGTTGAACCAGTTTTTCCAATGGAATGGCAGCAGTTCTCTTTAGATGGCAAGTGAAAATCCTTAAAAACCCATCTGAGATATATGGACCTGGCCTGGAGGGATAACTACAGAGTGGTTATCCTCAGGAGCTTGAATTATCATTGCAGATGGTTTCCTGGAGTCATGTCCCCTGCTTTCCCCCAAGGATATAGGGTGTTTATCACAACCAGCTGCTCAAGAGCCTACTACTTGGCAGTTTTTAATAAGGGTTTACTGATTTAAGCCCAGACTGGATCTGGACAAGCTTCTGTCTCAACAATCACGGGACAACAAGTATTAGTAAGATAAGTCCTCTGACCCTATTGGAAATCTCTCTGCTTTATGAGTTCTTATCAGGCTCTAGGTCCCTTATAATTTCTTGGAAAGGAGAGGTCTCTGACCCTAGGAGACGCTCTTACAGTCGAAGAATTATATCCACAGCATTATAGATTTCTTGGCAGAATGGATCCCTAGTGTAAGACTGCATTCATAAGGAAAATCATTTTCAATCCTTTCCTTCTCCTTTCATGCCACTAAAGTTTAGTCTTCTTAAATTATGGCTGGAGATATTAAGCAGCTTGATCATTTCTCTGGTTAACTGTGCTGTGTTCTATAAGTCCATTACATTTCTGTGTGTGTGTGTGTGTGTGTGTGTGTGTGTGTTAGTTGCTCAGTCATATCCAACTCTCTCTGTTCCCATGGACTGTAGCCCACCAGGCTCCTCTGTCCATGGGATTCTCCTGTCAAGAATACTGGAGTGAGTTGCCGTTGCCTTCTTGGGGAAGGGAATCTTCCCGACCCAGGGATCAAACCCGGGTCTCCTACATGGTAGACAGATTCTTCATAATCTGAGCCATCAGGTAGACCCTTAGGGTATACAGTCAGATAGATGATCCTTGGAAGGGGCATGAGAACTGAAGTGATCTGGTGTATCCCTAATGCCAGTTCACGGTGTAAGAAGACACTTTGACTTGTTCAAAGCAAAATAAGGAAAAGACAATGCAGGTTTCCAGAAGCTGAATGTATTTAAAGGTCCAATATTCTGAGATTTTTGCCACTCTTGCTTTTGTTGTTAAAATCTTCTTTGAAATTACAGTTAAGCCCCCTGCATATATGAATGAGTTCTGTTTCAAGAGTACATTTCTAAGTCCAGTTTGCTTGTAAGTCCAACAAAGTTAGGTACCCAAGTAACAATCGGCTATGTAGTATTATACTGTAATAGGTTTATAATGCATTCGCGTCTTTGAAAGTTTACAACTTGAAGGTTCGTATGTAGGGGACTCATTGTATTTTATTTGGCAACCTAAACCATTTCCCTATTTTATTGGCATAGGGAAGGAAGGGGCAGTTGGGCTCATGTCTAAAATCTAGAAATCCAGGAGCTACTCAATTGTCTAACTCATACTTCCTTTAGGAAGTTATTTTAATTTCTAACATCACATGCAAAATTTGATTCATCATAAAGTTCTTAGTACACTTTTATGATCTGCTATCAATTAATTCATCTGTTTAATGTTTGTTTTAGTAATAAGTATCCCAAAGCTTTACCTTAAAGGGTAAAAGCCAGGGAAATGACAGCAATTTACCTCTAACCATCTGGTCCCTGTCTCGCCACCCACCCCTGCCCCCCACCCCACTCCTGCCAGCAACCTCCAGTTCCCAGGTAGCCAACAATCTGAATCCTGAATTTATCTTTGCCAGTAATCCCTATTTTTATGTTTGAATGAATACCTTAATCAATATTTGCATATCAACAGTGGAATCCTTCCAAGAAGAAAAGCTTTTCTTCTGTTAAGTGCCACTCTTTTTTACTTTTCTCCCCTTGGTCCCAATTCATTCATTCTTTCTTTCTTTAATACATTTTTATTGTGGTAAAAGTCACATAATATAAAACATACTGTTGGAACTGTGTTTACCTATACACTGGCACTAAATACATTCACACTGTTGTGTAACTCTCACCATCATCCATCTCCCAAGTTTTTCACTTTTCTAAACTGAAACTCTGACCCCATTAAACACTAACTCCCCATCTTCCCTCCCATCTCACTCCCATCCCCAACCCCTGGCATTCCACTAATGTACTTTCTGACTGTGAATTTGACTGTTCTTGGTACCTCATATAGGTGGAATCAAACAGTATTTGTTTTCACCTAGTGTATACTGGAATGCATTTTTAAGAGTACCTTAATAAATGTCCTGCTGCTGCTGCTGCTAAGTCACTTCAGTCGTGTCCGACTCTGTGTGACCCCACAGACGGTAGCCCACCAGGCTCCCCCGTCCCTGGGATTCTCCAGGCAAGAACACTGGAGTGGGTTGCCATTTCCTTCTCCAATGTGTGAAAGTGAAAAGTGAAAGTGAAGTCGCTCAGTCATATCCGACCCCTAGCGACCCCACAGACTGCAGCCTACCAGGCTCCTCCATCCATGGGATTTTCTAGGCAATAGTACTGGAGTGGCTTGCCACTGCCTTCTAATAAATGTCCTACAAACAGGTTATCCCTTCTCCCCCCAGCCCCGTGCTATACGGTATATTCTCATTAGTTATCTATTTTATACATCAGTAGTGTGTACATGTCAGTCTCGACCTCTCCATTCATCCTGCCCGCTCCTTTCCTCTCTCAGTGTCCGTACGTTTGTTCTCTTATGTCTGTGTCTCTATTTCTTCTTCGCAAATAGGTTCGTCTCTACCAGTGTTCTAAATTCCACATATAAGCATTAATGTGCAATATTTGTTTTTCTCTTTCTGACTTCACTCCGTTTGACAGACTCGAGGACCATCCATGACTCCTCCTTCCCTCCCTCACTCCTTTCCTTCTTTTTCTTTATATTTTAATTTTTTTGGCTGCGTGGCATGCAGGATCCTAGTTCCCTGACCAGGGCTTGGACCTGTGTCCCCTGCATTGAAAACGTGGAGTCTTAACTACTGGACTACCAGAGACGTCCTTTGGTTCCAGTTCTTGCTTGTCATTCCACCCAACATCTGTCAGATACTTGGGCACCACGATCAGGTAAGCTCCAGGAGGGTAGTGATGGCATCTCCTTCAGATCTGAATCGCTTGCAGCACCTAACACAGGTAGAGCCTCTGTCAGTGTCAGCTGAGTTAAATTCTTCTTGTACTTGCTCTGCTCTTTAGCAGGCTAAGTATCCCCAGGTCCTTGGAGCATGCTTTTTGTGAGCTGGATTCCTCACCATCTGGGTCATCCTCTCTGAATGCATTCCTGTTTAGTGACTTGAGAGACCTTGAGTTACAAGAACAGTCCATTATTAGATGTGATTTGACGGGAGGGAAGTACACTGGTACTGTCCCTCCCAGGTCCAGACTCGTTGGGTGACACAATCTTAACTATGAACAGGCAGCCCACTGTTCATACATGTGCTCCGGATTAAGTTCAGTGATGGTCTATGTTATATGGAAGTTTTCATTCTTTGAAAGTTCATTTTTAAAAATTATATTTCCCAATTATATCTCAATTTCCAGATAGTCTTTAAAATGACATTTATTTCTAGCTTCTCATGTATGCTCTTTAAGTGTTCTTTTTCCTTTACAATTGAACATACACTCTCAGTCAGAGGCCAGTGGGCATTTGATAGATGCCAAAAAAAAAAAAATCCAAGCTTTTGTCCATCAGATACTTTTCGTCCTTGCCTCAACCATATGAAATTTATGATACTTCCCACTTATTAATGTTAGCTCTTTTCATTTTTTCCATTTTCCACTCATTTGATGAAATATAAGCAAAGCAGAGGTTTGAAAATCCTTATTTGGTAGCTGACCCCTTTTTCCTCAGAGCAGTTAAGTTGAATCCAAGTAGGAAGCCCCACCCTCTTCCCTTGTCTGGATTCCTGAAGAGTTTAAGATGCCCTCGAACAGAGTCCCTAAATGGTTGCAATGAAACATCCAGCTGATTTCAACAATGGTGCTGAGTACGGTTGCTGCTGTCCTTAATGGACCGCCAGCTGGTATCATCACCATTTAGGATACAGATGTCCACATAGGTGGTCTGGCAGGAAGGTGGCTTACATTAGGAAAGTGACATTGTTCCTGAACTGATCAGAGCCTTCAGAAGCATTCTCCCCAGGGACTTTCCTGGCTCTACTGGTTAACGCTCCACTGTCCAATGCAGGGGGCACAGTTTCAACCCTTGGTTGGGGAACTAAGATCCCAGTTGCACAGTGTGTGTGTGTGTGTGTGTGTGTGTGTGTGTGTGCGTGCGTGCGTGTGTGTTTGGGTTAGTCGCTCAGTCATGTCCAACTCTTTGAAACCCTATGGACTGTAGCCCACTAGGCTCCTCTGTCCATGGAATTCTCCAGGCATGAATACTGGAGTGGGTTGCCATTTCCTCCTCCAATGCTTTGTGGTATGACCAAAATTTTAAAAATAAGTTGTCTCCACAGCCCCCTCAGAATTTTTTCCTCATTTCAATCTTTTGATCAAATTTAAGACCCTCCCATCAATTTTTTTTTTCCACCTCACATGCACACCAGACCAGGTGTCTAGTTTGTAGTTTCTTTTCCTTAAACTACCTTTGAAGTTTTAAAAACGACCTATATTCCTTTCTTCCTGTAAGTGTAAGCCCCATGCCTTACCCCTCCGTATCTCCTTGCCATTGACCTTGTTAATATTCAGTCTTGGTTTTTAGATCCAGTTCTTAAATGTGATGGCTGCAAATTAGCATCCAGTGGCTCGGAGGATGGCGGCACAGGGCCAACGCAGTGTCGTCATTCTGCTTCAACCAGAAATGTGGCTGATTTGGAAGGGGCAGAGTGAGGTACAGGAGGGATGGAATAACTGAGAACCAGTATGAATCATGTCTGTGTTTCAACTCTTCAAACCACACTCCTCATTTATTTTAAAGAAAATGCCAGTGGGGTGCTCATGGAGAGGATACCACAGTAAGTAACGTAGGATATCTCATCAGGCACCGAGCTATGCCAACATGCTGGGGAGAAAACTTGGTAATGCATGACCCTAGTGGCAAATGACATTTTAATGACAGAATTTAATATTTTTATTCAATAAAATGCATACAATAATAGATCAGGAGATTATGACAGAGAGTGATAGTAACCCTCTTCTTCCTTACCCCCAGCACCCTGGGGTAACTCTAGATAGTATCTATTGACTTTCTGTGGATAAACATGGGGGATTTTTTTTGGTTGTGCTGGGTCTTAGTTGCTGCTTAGGCTTTCGTCTAGTTGTGGCAAGTGGAAGCTACTCTCTAGTTGCAGTGCACAGGCTTCTCATTACAGTGACTTCTTTTGTTGTGGAGCAGGGGCCCTAGGCATGCGGGCTTCAGTTGTTGCAGCTCCCAGGTTCTAGAGCACAGGCTTGATCGTTGTAGCTCGTGGGCTCAGTTGCTCCGAGGCATGTGGGATCGTCCCAGATCAGGAATCAAGCTCCTGTCTCCTGCATTGACCGGCGAATTCTTTACCAGTGAACCACCGGAGAAGCCCCCAATGACTTCTTGCTATTTTTAGTGTCTGATAGTTACTTCTGTTTCTTCATGGGCCATGTTCGTGATTTTAAATTCATAAATTTAAAGTTTATGTCCAGCTCCATCCACTGTAGTCGGTGTCTGAACTCCATTCACCTTCCTGTACCCTCAGTTCCCACTTGCTGTCAGTTCCACGGGAAGTCCTGTCTGTTCCTTCAGTCCTCAAGGTTGTCCATTGTCACAGCTCTCTCTGAATATGGCTTCTGTTATACCAGTCTCTTGGATTTTATTTTTTCTGTTGTTGCTCGTGGTCTCCCTCTCTTTGTCTAGTTTGGTGTCCTGGGAGGTCTCTTCAATTTTATTTTCTAACCTGTGAGTTAAACTTTCTCGTTTAGCTGTCACTTTTTTTTCTCTTTGACTTTCCCTTTTTCATAGCATACTGTTCTTGTTTTATGAATATATTTTCTCAGATTTATATCTCTTTTTTTTTTCTTTTAGTATGTTTTTGAAGCCTTAAATGCTGGTCCCTTACTTGCCTGTTCCTCTGAGGACATATTTGGGTGTCTTGTCTTTTTGCTGTGCTATGTGACACATGGGGTCTTAGTTCCATGACCCAGAATCAAACCTGTGTCCCTTGCAATGGAAGCACGGAGCCCTAACCACTGGACCACCAGAGAAGTCCCAACAGTTGGGTTTTTTGTGCTGCTTGCGTTCCTTGTATTTTGGTAGTTTAGTGGTTAAGAGCTTAGCTTGGTCTCTGGCTCAAACTCAGGTTGAATCCTGGCTTTAGCCTACCAATACAGGAGACATGGGTTAAATTCCTGGGTCAAGAAGATACACTGGAGGAGGGAATGGCAACCAACTCCAGTATTTTTGCCTCGGAAATTCCATGGACAGAGGAGCCTGGCAGGCTATAGTCTATGGTGTCAGTTCAGTTGCTCAGTCGTGTCCGACTCTCCGTGACCCCATGAATCACAGCACACCAGGCTTCCCTGTCCATCACCAACTCCCGGAGTTCACTCAAATTCATGTCCACAGAGTCGGTGATGCCATCCAGCCATCTCATTCTCGGTTGTCCCCTTCTCCTCCCGCCCCCAACCTTTTCCCAGCATCAGAGTCTTTTCCAGAGAGTCAACTTGTCGCATGAGGTGGCCAGAGTATTGCAGTTTCAGCTTTAGCATCAGTCTTTCCAATGAACACCCAGATTGATCTCCTTTAGAATGGACTGGTTGGATCTCCTTGCAGTATAAGGGACTCTCAAGAGTCTTCTCCAACACCACAGTTCAAAAGCATCAATTCTTCGGCGATCAGCTTTCTTCACAGTCCAACTCTCACATCCATACATAACCACTGGAAAAACCATAGCTTTGACTAGACGGACCTTTGTTGGCAAAGTAATATCTCTGCTTTTTAATATACTATCAAGGTTGGTCATAACTTTCCTTCCAAGGAGTAAGCGCCTTTTAATTTCATGGCTGCAATCAGCATCTCCAGTGATTTTGGAGCCCAAAAAAATAAAGTCTGACACTGTTTCCACTGTTTTTCCATCTATTTCCCATGAAGTGATGGGACCAGATGCCATGATCTTTGTTTTCTGAATGTTGAGCTTCAAGCCAACCTTTTCACTCTCCTCTTTCACTTTCATCAAGAGGCTTTTGAGTTCCTCTTCACTTTCTGCCATAAGGGTAGTGTCATCTGCATATCTGAGGTTATTGATATTTCTCCCAGCAATCTTGATTCCAGCTTGTGCTTCTTCCAGCCCAGCGTTCCTCATGATGTACTCTGCATAGAAGTTAAATAAGCAGGGTGACAATATACAGCCTTGACGTACTCCTTTCCCTATTTGGAACCAATCTGTTGTTCCATGTACAGTTCTGACTGTTGCTTCCTGACCTGCATACAGGTTTCTCAAGAGGCAGGTCAGGTGGTCTGGCATTCCCATCTCTTTCAGAATGTTCCGCAGTTTATTGTGATCCACACAGTCAAAGGCTTTGGCATAGTCAATGAAGCAGAAATCGATATTTTTCTGGAACTCTCTTGCTTTCTCCATGATCCAGCAGATGTTGGCAATTTGATCTCTGGTGCCTCTGCCTTTTCTAAAACCTGCTTGAACATCTGGGAGTTCACGGTTCACATATTGCTGAAGCCTGGCTTGGAGAATTTTGAGCATGACTTTACTAGCATGTGAGATGAGTGCAATTGTGCGGTAGTTTGAGCATTCTTTGGCATTGCCTTTCTTTGGGATTGGAATGAAGACTGACCTTTTCCAGTCCTTGTGGCCACTGCTGAGTTTTCCAAATTTGCTGGCATATCGAGTGCTGCACTTTCCCAGCATCATCTTTCAAGATTTGAAATAGCTCAACTGGAATTCCATCACCTCCACTAGCTTTGTTCGTAGTGATGCTTTCTAAGGCCCACTTGACTTCACATTCCAAGATGTCTGGCTCTAGGTCAGTGATCACATTATCGTGACTATCCTGGTTGTGAAGATCTTTTTGGTACAGTTCTTGTGTGTATTCTTGCCACCTCTTCTTAATATCTTCTGCTTCTGTTAGGTCCATACCATTTTCTGTCCTTTATCGAGCCCATCTTTGCATGAAATGTTCCCTTGGAATCTCTAATTTTCTGGAAGAGATCTCTTGTTTTTCCTATTCTGTTGTTTTCCTCTATTTCTTTGCATTGATCGCTGAGGAAAGCTTTCTTATCTCTCCTTGCTATTCTTTGGAACTCTGCATTCAGATGCTTATATCTTTCCTTTTCTCCTTTGCTTTTCACTTCTCTTCTTTTCACAGCTATTTGTAAGCCCTCCTCAGACAGCCATTTTGCTTTTTTGCATTTCTTTTCCATGAGGATGGTCTTGGTCCCTGTCTCCTGTACAATGTCACAAACCTCCGTCCAGAGTTAATCAGGCACTCTATCTATCAGATCTAGTCCCTTAAATCTATTTCTCACTTCGACTGTATAATCATAAGGGATTTGATTTAGGTCATATCTGAATGGTCTAGTGGTTTTCCCTACTTTCTTCAATTTAAGTCTGAATTTGGCAATAAGGAGTTCATGATCTGAGCCACAGTCAGCTCCTGGTCTTGTTTTTGCTAACTGTATACAGCTTCTCCATCTTTGGCTGCAAAGAATATAATCAATCTGAATTCGGTGTTGACCATCTGGTGATGTCCATGTGTAGAGTCTTCTCTTGTGTTGTTGCAAGAGGGTGTTTGCTATGACCAGTGCGTTCTCTTGGGAAGACTCTATTAGCCTTTGCCCTGCTTCATTCCATGCTCCAAGGCCAAATTTGCCTGTTACTCCAGGTGTTTCTTGACTTATGGGTGAATTTAACTCAGATGACCATTATATTTACTACTGTGGGCAGGAATCCCTTAGAAGAAATGGAGTAGCCATCATGGTCAACAAAAGAGTCCGAAATGCAGTACTTGGATGCAATCTTAAAAACGACAGAATGATTTCTGTTCGTTTCCAAGGCAAACCATTCAGTATTACAGTAATCCAGGCCTATGCCCCAACCAGTAACACTGAAGAAGCCGAAGTTGAACGGTTCTGTGAAGACCTACAAGACCTTTTAGAACTAACACCCCCCCCAAAAAAAAGATGTCTATGGTGTAGCAAGAGTCAAATGAGACTGAGCACGCATCCGCCAACCCCCTACCCCACCCACACACACAGTCAAGGGGAGAGAATAGAGAAACACACTTTTACTTTGCCAGTTTTTATGGCAGTTCTCATTATTAGTCCTTTAAATCCTGTACCAAGTAGTGTTTCCTTGTTAGCTTAGTTACATAACCACTGTTATTATGTTTTTATACTCTAGTTTCTTGGAGAATTTGTTGTTGTTCAGTCAGTAAGTTGTGTCCTGCTCTTTTCAACCTCATGGACTGCAAACCGCCTGGCTCCCCTGCTGTTCACTCTCCTGGAGTTTGCTCAGACTCATGTCCGTCCATTGAGTTATTCTTGGAGAATAACCAGAGTCAAATAGTCAAAGACCTGCAAAGAAGAGGCAAAGAGGTGGAAAGGGAAGTGTCTCACGAGCACCTTAGTCTGTGGGTGAGTTTCATGAAGAGGTGCAGGTATATACAGAGAATATTCTCTGCAGTTTCTACAAATTAACAGACTGTTGGAATAGAGATCATTTACAGTCTCTTCCCTTTAAAAAATTTTTTTATTTGTCTTTTAAGCCATAGCATGCAGCATGCAGGATCTAGTTCCCCAAGCAGGAATCAAACCCATGCCCTTTGCACTGGGAGCTGGGAGTCTTAACCACTGGACTGCCAGGGAAGTCCCTATCTACAGTCTCTTCTTCCTTAGACATTCTGGGAATGATGGGCTCTTGCAGACATGCTGTTAGTGAGTATGGATACCTGCATGTTCTTAAAGCTTTGAATTCTGTATGTTAGTTTAGCATTATTATAGGTTTTGGTTATTTTGATGGGCAATGCATTGATGAAGATTTTATTGTTATTTTACCTTTCAATAACCTTGTCTATCATTGTGGTTTTGATTTCTCCTTTGATTCAATTATTGTGTAGAAAAGTTTATATAAAAGAGAATGAATTTTATGTACATAAAATGAATATCATGGACTATTCCTCCTCTCAGTTAATTGCTTTGTGAAATGGAATATTTCCTGCCATATCAGTTAACAAGGGATTGTTGAACCGATGAGGCCTAAGGGAATTCAGGAAGGAGGAGAATATCTTCTATCTAACAGCCCTGAGGTTGCAGCCACTCCCTATGGAAGAGGGGATCTGAAGCTTGTCCCAGATAGCTGAGATACAGATAAAAGGAATGATTTCTCTAAGCCCAGATACTCAACATCTTCCCATTCGTAGAAGAGGGCTAAATTCCTCTCCTTGAGATATCTGGTTTTCCTTGAATAGCAATAATCTTTGATGTTCAGATTACCTGCCCTTTGTTATGAGACTTTTATGTAACCTGGCTACCCCACCCCTCACTCCCACCACCACCCCTACACCAACAATTTCTTTCAGGGCTACTTGAGATGCTCCCTCCCATGCTTGAAGTCCTAAGAATTTACCACCATATAAAACCTAAGTCTTAACTTCTAGGTTGTGACTTTTTTAAGTCGGCAGTTTTCTATTTCTGTTGTTAAAGTGTAAAATCAAAATATTGTTGACTCATTTGAAAATATTCTAGTGGATATGATGAATTCTTAAGAAGACTTGCCTTGATGTCTTCCAGTCCTTGAGGAGCTTAACTTTCTTCTCCCTTGAGGCAAGAGATTAGAATTGCTTAATGTGGTTTGGTGGTCCATGCACTTAAGCCGGCAGTTTGCCAGCGAGGGTGTGTTGTAGTGTCTGGTTCTTCGAGAAATTCAAACTGGTTGTTTGGCAGCTGACTCTTCTCATTTTCATTGTACCTTTGCTGAAGAATGTCTTTTGTGCTCAGTTAGCCTCTGCCTGGAAGGGTTGAATAGTTTGCATTCTTCTGAGTCACTCCCAGTGCTTGAACAGTCCTAGTCCTAATGGAGCATTCTTCTAAAAATTAGAATAGAATCAGTCTCCATAAGTAGAGATAGCTTTCCTGACCAAACTGGGAAGATACTGGGTGAGAAAGGAGGGAGGAAATGAAAGAGCACAGGTAAGAACGGGGTCCGCAGCATCTGAGTCTCAGGTTTGCGCTGTGTGTGGTCTGAGCCTTTCTGCGGTGGTGGAACCAGTGACTGGTCTGGCTCTGCTGATTTCTGCTGCACCAGGAATTCCCAGGCCTCCAGTAAGGTTTTGGAGCTTCATGATATAAAGATAAGAGTGTGGAGTTAGGGGAAGGGCCAGGTGACATACTTAAATACTTCTGTGAAGGGGTCATTAGGCCTCTTGCACTCCTGACTTCAACTGGCTATCAGGGTACTGTGAGGCTGTGACCACCCTTCCCTAGCTGTTGTGAGTCTCAGGGCAGAGGGGCTGAGCTCTGGAGGCAAACATCTGATGTGAGGTCAGAGCCAGGCTCTCCCTATCAGCTTCAGTCATTTCGTGCATAGCTTCATGTGTGTGTGCTCAGTCTCTCAGTTGTGTCTGACTCTTTGTGACCCCATGGACTGTAGCCCATCAGGCTCCTCTGTCCATGAGATTTCCCAGGCAAGGATACTGGACTGGGTTGCCATTTCCTCTTTCAGGGTATCTTCCCGACCCAGGGATCAAACTCCTGCATTGGCAGGCAGATTCTTTACCACTGAATCATCTGGGAAGCCCATCAGCTTTATGGCCTTTGGTAAAAACCTCCAGACTCCCAGAATTGCAGATTAAAAGAACTGACAATAGCAACTTAATGGCACCTTGCAGGTTGTTGTTAGAATTAGAGATAAAGTATTCCACAGATCATCATTGCCTCTGAAGCTGAAACTAATACTTTGACCACCTGATAGCAAGACTCTTTGGAAAAGACCCTGATGCTGGGAAAGATTGAAGGCAAAAGGAGAAGAGGGCGACAGAGGATGAGATGATTGGATGGTATCACCGACTCAATGGATATGAATTTGAGCAAACTCCGGGAGATAGTGATGGACAGGGAAGCCTGGTGTGCTGCGGTCTATGGTGTCTCAAAAGAGTCGGACACGATTTAGCGACTGAACAACAATAATAAAAATCATCCTCAGCCTCCTCCTCGTTCTCTTTGTCATGCTTCATCCCGGGTCACCCTTCTGTGTGCCAAGTACCTTGACATGATAAACAGCAGTGAGCCCCGCAGTGGTTCCTGGCTGTTGTTCACAGGTCGAAGGGAGACCCACCTCCCCTGGGTTAAGCACCTCTAGGCTGGCCTGATCAAGTGTGGTTTGTGACCTGAGTCTGCAGGGCAGAGTAGCAGTGACTGGGGGGTGGGGGTGGGGGTAGAGGAGGCTATTAGGAGCCTAATCCCCTTGGGAAATGATGTCAAAGGGCCTGAAATGCCCTAGGAAAATGCCTGGAGGCGTTGAACGCAAGGGGCCATGAGCAATGCAGTAATTTACTTTGGATTTCTGATCTGTCAAGTGAGGGGACTGAATCAGGCCTAGATCTGCCTCCCCAAATCTTTCAAATCAGGAACTCTTATTCTGACGTTTATTTATTTTTATTTATCTAACTGTCTGTGCCAGGTCTTAGTTGCAACACTCAGGATCTTTAATCATCACTGAGGTACATGGGATCTTTAGCTGTGGCATGCGGGAGCTAGTTCACTGACCAAGGGTTGAACCCTGGCCCCCTGCATTGAGAACGCGAGGGTCTTAGCTACTGGACCACCAGGGAAGTCTCGCAGCCACTCTCAATTTGGAATAAAGAGAGTGTACATAATCAGACCATTAGACTATAAGCCCTAGGAGGGCATAACCCAGATCTTTTTTGTTCTTTACCCTTAGCCTGTATCACCATAGATACATAGAAGTCCCACAGTGATTATTTGAGAAATAAATTATCCCCTGTGTTATCTCTGTCCTGGGATAGCACCCAGTCAACATGGACGTATATAACCAGTGGGGTGTGGGAGAGGTGGGGGCCAGCTCACCTGATGTATTTCTTATACAATACTCGACTCAAATATTCAGTTTATGAAAACTTATAACCTTGCCCATAAATTTTGCTTTGTGCCAGAGAAGTAGCAAGTCTGAAATTATAATAAAGCCTTAATATTTTCATGAACATTTTGACTTTACTGTTTCACTTTTTTTTTGGCTGGGCCATGTGGCATGTGAGCTCTCAATTCCCCAACCAGGGATTGAACCTGCACCCCCTACATTCAAAGAGCAGAACCCTAACCACTAGACTGCTAGGGTAGTCCCTGTTTCACTTTTGTTTTTTTAATATGAGGAATTCTGATATGTTGTGAAAGATGGTGAAAATAAGCTTCTTTTTGAAGGTAAAAATGCATGCAAACAGAGCTATAGTATTGAAAACGTTTGTTAGTACTTCATAAAAGGTTTGTATATTTTTATTTCTTTCCAATTTTGAATGGAAAAAAAATTGTTCTTTTGATGAACTTTGCAATTCTGGAGTAAATACTCTCCTTTATCCAAATTGCCTTAACTTAATGGGAACTCTCAAACCATGGGAAATTGTCAACAGGGAGTCAGATGTATTAGAAATAATAACATAGGAACATTCCAGGACTGAGGAGAGAGATTTGAAAGTTTAATATGTTAAAGTACCCGTTGGCGTCCTGAATGGAATTTTGGAGAGACTGAGCCTGTTCGAGGTTCAGTGGACTCAGAGAGAGGACAGGACCCAGCTAGGGAAGCCAGTTTGGAACAGGGGCCCGTTAGAGTGAGGGGTGAGCGCCAATAAGCAGACATCTGGAGGTTGTTGATCAGCCTTGCTCAGAGGGTGGAGTACATTTATGATGCTCAGAACGAAGGAAGAGAAGATGGTCCAGTAGCAGATTGCCAGAGCATTGCCGGAATTAGAAGACTCCTTACTGTGTCTGACAATCCACTCTTGTTTCATTTCCCATCCTTTGGGGTGTATGTGTGGGTGAGCATGTGGGTGTGCTCAGTTGTGTCCAACTCTGGGATCCCATGGACTGTAGCCTGACAGGCTCCTCTATCCATAGGATTTCCCAGACAAGAATACTGGAGTGGGTTGCCATTTCTTTCCCCAGGAGATCTTCCTTACCCAGGGACTGAACCAGCATCTCCAGCATTGCAGGCAGATTCTTTGCTGCTGAGCCACCAGAGAAGCCCATCTTTTGTTTTAGCATATTTTCAAAAATATTTATCTATTTGGCTGTGTCAGATCTTTGTGGTGGCCCACAAGATGACTCGAACTCTTGATGTTTTAGCATCTTAATCCCGGTGTCTGCCAGTGGGTCCTAAAGACCCATGTTCCATGTAGCACATGGAATTGGCTTCTTCAGGTGACCTGGCCTTCTCTGCCCTCCCTGAATTCCCATTGGATGGGTGAGGCTGCGGGTCACCCTCACCGGGCTCCTTACTCCACTGCCTTACATTGGACTTCTCTGGTAGCTCAGACGGTAAAGAATCTGCCTGCGATGTGGGAGACCTGGCTTGGATCTCTGAGTTGAGAAGATTCCCCTGGAGAAGGAAATGGCAACCCACTCCAGAATTCTTGCCTGAAGAATCCCATGGACAGAGGAGCCAGGCGGGCTACAGACCATGGGGTCACAATGAGTTGGACGTGACTGAGCGACTGTCACATTCATTCATTCATTACGTTAGATGCCAAAGACTGGTTTATGAGGATATCAGAACAGGTTGGATGGAGTGTATGGAATGGAATGTGGTGAGCTGAGTATTTTTGAGTTATTAATATTATGGTACATGATGTTCTTAGTGGGCCAAATAAAGGCTTCCTGTTTAATGATAAATAAGTGCATGGCGTTTGCCTCTGTGTTTATAGGCTGTGTAGTATTTTAATTAAAATGTAATGTTGAAGTTACCTCAAGGCCGTATTTTAGACGGACTGGAAAAGGAAATGAAGGCTCCCGTGTGGGTAAGACCTATGAGTCACATAGACGCTGTCTGGTGTTTGGAGGCTGCAAGGCTGGCTCCGCCACCCAGAATCCCAAGTCCTCTGTCCTTGACAGCCTCGGGGGTGATATTTCAGAATGCAGCCAACCTCTCTAACAGCTGCCCTTGAGTATTTAGATAGAGAATTGGAATTCTGTGCTGGTGTTACTCAGACGAAAGGTGCCACTGAGAAGAGAGGCGTCTGTCTCCATCACCCCGTCCCGCACTGGCCTCATCTTGTGATGTCCCTGAGTGAGTCCTTTCATATCCCCAAGAAAAAGGATGGCAGAACTGGTGGGCTGTGCTAAGGAGTGGTTATCCTTTGTTTTGCTTAAAAAAAAAAAGAAAAAAAAATTCAGGCAAGGTGGAGAGATAATGGAAAGAATAAGAAGGTCTTTGTGATTAAGTAAAACAGAACTGTCAGCCCCATCCCACCTTCGTAAGTGCCACTGAGCCTCCCTGAAGCTGCCCTTGGAGATGGCGCATGAGTAGAATGTTCTACCAGATTTGTAAAAGAACACAGTATTAGTGACATGCATATCTTTAGAATCTTCTTCCTTTAAAAAAAGTGAACTATATTTACTATTTTATTTTTGTAGTAAATATCTCTCTCTCTCCATTTTTTTTTTGGGGGGGGGGCTGTACCTCATGGCTTTCGGGATCTTAGGTCCCCAGTCTGGAATGGAACCAGGGCCCCGGCAGTAAAAGCACCTAGTCCTAGCCACCGGACCACCAGGGAATTCCCTAAAATCTCATTTGGACTTCAGGAGAGCTAGCCTTTCTCCCTGGTATGCTCTAATAAGGAAATAATTAGTAGAAGTCAGATTTAAGAGGATTCTTGTCCCCCATCTTTTTGTGACCAGATGTCCATAACATGAAATGGAGTCTTGGGACCAGTTTTAAGTGGACAGTTCTGGGGCATCGAGTCTGTTCACATTGTTTGGAAACCATCACCACCATCTGTGTCCAGAACTTTCCATTTTCCCAGATGAAAACTCTGTGCCCCTAAAGCAGAATGTTCGCATTTTAAAGCATGGTTTATTTACTTCAGAAATGCTTAGATTGGGTGTCTGGACATACTGATTCCAAATCGTTTTACATTTGTCTTGCAGGGGGATGATAAAAAACATGACCGAGCAGTTACACACCACCCTAGCCTGGATAAGTAGGAACCCATGGAATGCTCCAAACAACTAAAGCCTAGATCATGACTGATAATTCTGCCTGATGCTGAACCTATGCTGAGCCCCCTCCAATATACCTGTGCTGGTTTGGCTGTAATTTGTGCGATTTACAATTCTTCCCCAGTTTGTCCATATTCCGGAGCTATAATATACTAACAGCAGTTATCTTGGTACTTCCAATTCAGAGTGAAGTTTTAACCTTTCTCAAAGCTTTCATTTCCTTGTCTTAGAGTGACCCATCTGTGTGATCTCTGAGGAAGGGTCTTTCCATCCACCTGTCCTGTGAGGAAAGTAAAGTCACTCAGTCGTGTCCGACTCTTTGCAACCCCATAGACTGTAGACTACCAGGCTCCTCTGTCCATGGGATTTTCCAGGCAGGACTACTGGAGTGGGTTGCCATTTCCTTCTCCAGAGGATCTTCCCAACCCAGGGATCGAACCAGTGTCTCCTACATTGTAGGCAGATGCTTTACCATCTGAGCCACCAGGGAAGTCCCAAACTGTGCTGTAGTTCTAGTTATTTCCATAATTGATGTTGTGAACTTACTATACTTTTAAGAAGGAGGAAGGGGGAGCAGATGGAAGGTTCTGGAAGTCAAAGGAAGAGTAGAGAATACAAGGGAAAAAAGACAGGCACAAAGAAGGAATGGGACCGAAGAGAAAGGAACTGAGATGTCATCAAGGAGGGACTCGGGACGTCACTGGGTTTGTCCCAAGGAGGATGTTTATTTAACAGACTTCCATTGTGAGTGTACACGAAACATTAGGGAGCAAACAGTACCAAGCCCACGCTGATGGGAGGGAGAGAACCAACATTCTGGTTTCAGACTATGTGTCATCTTGTGTCCTGGGGTCACATTCAGTCTCCACTGATACCACGTCTGGCTGTGGACACATGAAAGCGGCCTAGAGGGGGGACAAAAAGGGAGTCCATGGGGTTTCACTCATTACCTCATTTAATTCTCTCTGTAGATCCAAGGCAAGGTTACACCCCTTTAGAGCCCAGGAAACAGGACTGCTGGTCACTGGGACCTCCCTGGTGTTCAGTGGTGGGACTCTGCTTCCACTGCACGGCAGAGGGTTTGATTCCTGGTCAGGGCACTAAAATCCTTCATGCTGCCCTGTAGCCCCCCCAAAAAATAAATACAAATTTTTTAAATTAAAAAAGATCAGATCACTGAGCGTGGCAGAGCTGGGCTCCAGTCCTTGAGTTGTCTAATTCAAAGCCTACTCTTTCCTCTAACCCACTGTGTAAATCTCCACCGTTCGTCCACGCCCCAGACCATCACACAGTTGTGACAACATGCTCTGAGCTGCTCACAAAAGGCTAATGTTAGCCCAGATTCACAAGAGAATAGCATAAGCTCCACCCAGGTCAAAACTCCAGGAGCCCTATGATCGGGTGCTTCACCAGGTTTGGGACCTCAAACGGTAGCTTCAGTACTCAGCTCACTTCTCTCAACTTTGCTTTCTTGGGAGGATTTTTTTTTTTTTTTTTGCTCTACTGCAGGGCACGTGGAATCTTAGTTCCCCAACCAGGAATCGAACCTTCAGCCCTTGCAGAGTCTTAACCACTGGACCTTCAGGGAAGTCCTGTAGTGATTTTGAGGAGGTTCTTTCTGAGCAGTGACAAAGGTGATGCTTGGCAGAAGAGGGCACAGGTGTCCTGGAAGAACTATTGACTGGTCTTGGTTCTAACTCTGCTTCTTCTAGAAGCAGTCACTCTGGCCAAGGAGGTCCACCTTGGGCTTGTGTTCATACCTGCAGCTCCAGGGTCAGGAGAGAGATGCTCTGAAGATACAGCAGTATCTGTATCTTCAGTGAAAAGCTTTCAGTCAGCTGTGGGTGCCCATCCATGAATGTCTACTGGACATCTCAGCAGTTGTCATGTAGGAGTTAAAGGGCTTTTGTTGAACTCCATTTGTGAGTCTCTGTGAGGCAGGGCAGACACTGACCATGTCTTGTGTGCTGTGGTTGTTGGGAGAACTCACCTTACAGTGAGATAAAATAATTAGAAATCGATTCTTGGGTTTCTAGTTCTAAGAAGTGACTTCGGCCCTCAAAGGGATAATTAAATAAGATTAAATATATATATATATATATTTCCCTGTCCCGGAGATTTCATGAGCTCTGTCTTTTAATTTCAGCTGTGTTTCTTGGGTATGAAGTAGGGAGATCCTTTAAGCCAGAGGTCCCCAACCTTTTTGGCACCAGAAACTGGTTTTTTGGAAGACAGTTTTTCCATGGACCGGGGATGGGAGATGGTTTCAGGATGATTCAAGGGCTTTACATTTACATTTATTTCTATTATTATTACATCAGCTCCACCTCAGATCATGAGGCATTAGATCCCAGAGTTTGGGGACCCCTGCTTTAAGGCTTTACTTTGGTCTTGTGTCTGTTTTCAATCTGTATTTGGTATGAATGGTACTGACATACGTTAAATGCCTTTTTTATCAGATGCTTGTGACTTACATAAGCCAGCTTATGTAATCCTCTCAAAAACTGTAGGGTAGGTGGCATTCTAACCGTTTCACAGGTATTTATGCAGCTGTTGGTGGGGGGAGGCTGGGGTGGGGAAGGGAAGACAGCATTTCTTCTGACTTTTCCAACATGTTAGATAATTACAGAATGCCAAAAGAGCCCCAATTATCATTAGAACAATTTCATGCACAATTATACTCAAACAAGTTCAAGCAAATTATTCTGTTTTAATTGTAACAGAGCTAAAGAGGTGATTTTCGTATTCTTTAGAACTGTTAACTTTTCCTCTGAAAAGTAATTTTTGTAAAAAAATTAAGTTATGCCAAGTCTTGTTTATTTTTGCTTCGACACAGAGAAAGAGTATTGTAGGGGAGAAAGCAGTCTCTAATGTCACAAAGAATCATGTTGTTTTGGGACTTCCATGGTGGTCCAGTGGTTAAGACTTTGCACATCCAAAATTTATCTTTTGGCTTGGCCAAAAGATAGAAAGAGAATTGTTTGGAAGGTGGTTTTAGACCTGGCACAGATAGTCGATCCCTGTGCTATCATTTGGAAAGAAATTTCTAACACCTAGGACAGAATGAAATCCCATCCCTGAGGGTAGATGCTACTTTACAAAAATTGGATAATGCTTTTTTTTTTTTTGGCTGTGCTGGGTCTTCATTGTCATTCAGGCTTTTCTCTAGTTGCGGTGAGTGGGCTTCTCATTGCAGTGGACTCTCTTATTGCAGAGCGCGGGCTCTTGGGTACCTGGGCTCAGTAACTGTGGCTCCTGAGTTCTAGAGCACAGACTCCGTAATTGTGGCGCACAGGCTTAGTTGCCCCACCGCATGTGGGGTCTTCCCAGACCAGGGATTGAACCCATGTCTTCTGCATTGGCAGGTGGATTCTTTACCACTAAGCCACCAGGGAAGCCCCCTTGTTATTTTTTGAAATGCCTGAGTGCCTGTGTGCATTGCCACACCACTGCCTCCTGGTGAGTTAGCATTTGCTGGAATGCCCTCATTATGTGTGTTGTGTCATTGTCATCAGTCTAGTGAAGAAAAGGACACATTACCTTTTCATTTACGGAAATAAGCTGTGATGCATCTGGTCCATCTGTCTCCATAGGACCTGGGCCATGTTGTTTCTCCCAGAGCCTCTGCTTGTGGCTATCTGTGCTCCTACAGCTGCTGGCCTGGATGGACACCCCAACCCTCATCCTTCCAGCTGCTGGGCTTCCCACACCCTGGCAGGAGGCAGGAGTACCTCGAGGCTCGCCTATCAGACATTGACCTCAGTGTGATTCATAAAGATTTTCCTTATCAGGAGCCCTGAGAGTGTGACTCACATGTGTCTTCCTGGGATGCTCCACAGTTACCTGGAACCCACTGTCTTCCCAAGCTGAACGTATTATTTTTTAAAATAATTTACTTATTTATTTGGCTGTTCCAGGTCTAAGTTGAGGCATCCAGGATCTTTTCGTTGCTGGGATCTAGTTCCCCAACCAGGGATCAAACGTGGTCCCCTGTTTTGGGAGTCTTGGCCACTGGCCCACCAGGAAAGTCCTGAATGTATTTTCTAAAAGCCGAAATTCCAGCCACCCATGAAATCCTTCTCAGCATCTCTGTGTGTGCCCATTTCCTGTCCCTTCACTACAGAATCATCTTCATGTCTGTCCCTTCCCCACCACTGCTTGCTGCACAGACACGTGATGTGAGCCACTCAAAACATGTCTCACCCAGCCATTCTTTTCCTTCCGGTGGCACAACCTGTCACGTCTCCATCCTCTGGGGACCGTGTGCAGATTCTCCAGATGCTTTCAGAGTGGGTGACACTTCTTTGGATGGCCCTGTGCTTTCCGAGGTGAAACTCTCACCCCTACCTGGACAGGCTGCCCTCCGTGTTCTTAGGATGCTCATCTTCCCCTTCAGCTCTTGCCTTCCTTCCCTTGTGTTTTCAGATTTCCCCTCCTGAGTGACTGGCTTCAAGTTTCTGCTTCTGTGCTTCCCGATTTCCTGGCCCCAATTGAACCGTTCGCTTGCTGTGCTCTGATGAACTTACTGACCGTGATGGTCATGTTGCCTAAGCTTAGCTTGGTTTTAGTGTTATTTCTTGGTTTGAACCTCATTTCCTTCAGTTCCCCAGAGACTTAATAACCCAGGAGCTCATATTTATTCTTCTTACTTTCACTGATGCTTCGGGTGAAGGAGGCTAGTTTAAATGTTGCATTTGGCACACTTTATTTTGTAACCAGTGTTGAGAAGGATACCATGAGCACTGGCTCAGAGTTTTGAAACTTTCAATTACCATCATCTTGCTTTTCAGTGTCCCTTTTAGCCACATTTCCTTGGTCAGAAAAAAGGAAACAATCCACTGACATCGCTTACCATTAAAATTTTTAATTTTCTCAAACAGCACCCATGCAGCAGGTACTTTAAACTGTGTTTCCTTTGCTTTTGCCACTAGAGTTAAACGACCAGTAGAAATCTGTTTGTGAAGCATCAGTATAACATTTAGAAAGCCTAAACCTACAAAAGTGCATTTTAAAAAAGGAAAAATAAGCATGTTTCAGGGAATGGATGCTTTTTTATCTTCCTCATAATTAAAGTATAAATCACACACTTGTGGGTTTGTTTGTTTGTTTTTTAGCTTTTTAGTTTGTATTGGAGTATATAGCTGATTAACAATGTTGTGATAGTTTCAGGTGGACAGCAAAGGGACTCAGCCATATACATACATGTATCCACTCTCCCCCCAGGCTCCCCTCCCATCCAGGCTGCCACATAACACTGAGCAGAGTTCCCTGTGCTGTACAGTAGGTCCTTGTTGGTTATCAATTTAAAATATAGCAGAAGTCACACATTTGTTAAGCTCTGGCTACAGAAAGTAAAAGATGGATTTCCCATTTCTGTGGCTGAAGGTGAGTGTTCCCAGGTCATCTATGTTTTCTCCAGGGCCGTGTTTACCCACCTACTTCCCTCCCAGCCAGACCTTTTACTCTGAGGCTTTGCTCTGAAGTTTATTAGGGCTTTTCAGTATCCTCAGACCTCATCCTTCAATTAACTTTCATGTTACCTTTTGTATTTATCTTTGTCCTATGTCTAAAAGTATTTCCACTATAAGTCCTAGCTCTGAAATAGTTAAAATGTTGACTTCAAAGTTGGTGGAACTGTGCCAAGCATGCTTCATCTGAAGATAAATGGAAATGCCCTTCACGCAGGGCAAAACCAAGGCCCGTTAACTTAAACAGGATGCAGTGTGTCTCAGGGAGGCTCAGCTTGGCCATGTTTGTAGACAGAAAGGCAAGCTTTATGTTAAAACGAAAACATTTTCTCTTATCAGTGAAGTGAACATCCCCACTGGACGCGGTCCCCCTGGTACTCTCAGCCTCCTCCATGAGCACCTCCTGCCTCAACTCCTGCTACCATGCCCTCGGGTATGGGGGTCAGGGCAGTGGGGGAGGGTGTTCTGGGAACGTGTCCTGTATGCTGAGTGGGAACCAGAACTTAACATTTTTGTTGTTGATCTGAGCTCAGCATAGCTGGTGACTGCAAGAAGATGCTAGACATTTGAAAGAAGCAGAGAGCAAAATTTGTAGGTTTCCAAGGGGTTACCATACACATGGCATTGCCTGCTGTGCAAAGTAATCATTCAGGGTCATGACTTTCCCCTAGCAAACATTGGGAGACCTTATTCCTTGTGTTGTATTTTAAGTAAATCTTAATTCCCTGACCAGGGATCGAACCTGTGTCTCCTGCATTGTTAAGCACAGACTCTTCATCGCTGTATCTCCAGGGAAGTCCCTGCACTGCATTTTGAGTTTTCTAGTATGTTTTCTCAGAATCCATCCTGACTTTGGCCCCATTCACTCTGTGTCTTGCAAGTATTTCTACGAATTTACAGGTGAGTGGCTACTGGAGTTTGTCTCTAACTCAAGTCTTTCCCTCTGTGGGCAGTTTCTTCCTCCTTTTTAAACTCAGTGCTCTGTGGTGACCTAAATGAGAGGGAAATCTAGAAGGGATATATGTATATATGTAGCTGACTCACTTTGCTGTACAGCAGAAACTAACAGCATAGTAAAGCAGCTATATTCCAATAAAATTTAATTTTTCTAAAAAAGCAGGATGATCAGGATGTCTAGGATTCTGGGGGTTATAACACTGGGGATTGAAGATCTGATGGACTGTGCTTGAGCATGGGACTTAATGGAATCAGAATTTTGGCCCGGGTGAAATTTGAGGGATCCAGTCAAAGAAGGGTTAAGGGGCAGTGGAGACTGTAACCCGAGAGGAGACCCAGATGCAGAGGCTGGTGTTTATGAGATGCTCATGTTGAGGATGCTATGAAACTCAGGCCTCTGAATGGTCCTCTGGCAGGCCAGGGACTCTGATCATCAGCATCAGGACTTCCAGGCTCAGGTATAGCTACAGTGTAAATACAGGTCTTGGCTGTTCAGTCTCTCCACGTGCCAAGGGTCAGATCTGAGTGTCAGAACCTGCTGTGGGTTCCCGGGGCCAGCTGTGGCAGGCCTGGATGCACCCTTGCAGGAGATGATATTCTGACAGGAGACTCTGCTGTGAAATGAATGCATGGACTCTCGCTGTCTAAGAGTGGCTTTTCCCTAGAGATCCATGTGCAGACAGTACCTTCTTGCATATTTAAGTCAGGACTGAAGATTTCGTGGGGAGGTCCAGAGAGAGTCTGATAAGAACGTGTGTCTGTCTGACATGCAAATGGAGCTGCCGTTGGCTACAAGCAAATGAAGTGCTTTGTTCACATGGCTTTGACCCTGCCTGACCTTGAATTTCTTGCCTCATCTGCTGTGACATCCTGTGTCCTAATCACTCATCCTAGATTTAGATCTGGCTTCAGCTTGTCCCACACCCAAAGCTTTTGTATGCATTCCTTGCTTCCCCAGCTAGACTCTAAGTTGCTCGCACCCACCCAGTGTTTTATGTTCATCTTTCTGTACCCCCAGAGGTTCTGTGCTTAGTCGTTAAGGAGGCATTCAGCAACTATTATTTTTAATGTATTATTTTTAAAATAATAAGTGACATCTTCCAGGTGTAGAAACTAGTCCCCTGTTTGCATAATCACCAAGCTAATCGGTCACTGCCAGAATAAGTTGAGATCTTTAGCTGGATTTCTTATGTGATGGTCCACTCCTTTCCGTAATTTATCTTTGTTTTCATCCTGACTTTGACTGCTATGTTGGAAGCATTGCCAGCAGAGTTAACAGTTGAGGCATGGATTCAGTAAAGTCCTTTGGAGAGAATATGTAAGAGTAGTAGGAAGGCTACGTCAGGAGGAGGGGAGCCAGGAAGGGGCCAAGGCTGTGGGTGGTGGGGCTGGGGGAGGAACCAAGAGTGAATGCAGAAGAAGGCCTCATGGGCTCCCATGGTGGTCCAGCAGTTAAGATTCTGTGCTTCCATTGCAGAGGGCACAGATTCAGTCCCTGGTCAGGAAAGATCCTGCATGCTGCAGGTTGTGGCAAAAAGAGAAAAGGAGGGAAGAAGAGAAGGAAAAGAAGAAGCAGAAATTGGATGAGGAGTTGGGGAGAAGGAGTTGCATCCGAACTTCTGAGAGCAGCTCGCTCGGCGTTCTGTTGGCAGGGAGTGGATTTCAGGGGCTTCGTTGGGGACGAGGATGTGGTGGGGAAGGAGGGATAAGAGATGGGGCTGTCACTTAGAGAAGCTCCCATGAAGATGGGCTCTTTCTTAGATCCAGAGACTTGGAGATGTGTGTGGTGCTGGGATTAAGATTGGTTTTGCATGGGTGGGGATGAAAATTTCAAATTTAGGGGAGGGTGAGGATCCAGTGCTCGGGTGGAAGGTTAGCCCTGGAATGGAAAAGTAGCACCTCTTCCAGACACACGAGGGAGGAAGAGGGAAACAGCAGAAGAAGAGAGCTGTTGGGCGTAGGAAGGAGGAACGGCCTCCGTGTCTCCAGGTCTGGTGTGTTTATAGCTGAGAAACGCGGAAGTTTACTTGTAAAAGCCTTTCTTTGGGGGTTGGACACACGGAAGGAAAAAACATTGTTTGTGGACTGCTGTAAGAAATCACTTTTGATGTTTTGCTGTCATGATACCCAAAAATAGCAAATTATAAGTAAAAAAGCAAAAAATCCTGCCTGCCTGTGTTGTGCCACAAAACTGTCCTGTCCAGGATGGAAGAGCTTAATTAACATCTGTTTTACTTTAGGATAAAGGTTTTGGACTTGGGGATTGTTGATGTTTTTGGGGAAAAAAAAATTGTGTATATGTGTGTGTGTGTCTGTGTCTTAGTCATTCAGTTGTGTCTGACTCTTTGTGACCCCACAGACTATAGCCTGCCAGGCTTCTTTGTCCTTGGGATTCTCCAGGCAAGAATACTGGAGTGGACTGCCATTCCTTTCTCCAGCGGATCTTCCTGACCTAGGGATCGAACTCTGGTCTCCTGCATTGCAGGCAGATTCTTTACCAGTTGAGCTACAGGGAAGTCCTGTTTTATATATATATATTTTGTTGTTGTTGTTGTTGTTGTTAACTTAATCCTAAGAGCTATGATCTTCAAATGCCGTGAATTTCACCCAGACTTAGTAGCAGATTCCATTTACCATCTCTCTTTTTATCCTTCATCTTTTAATTGAATTTGAGAGCTAAAAGCACTTTAGGATCTGGTTTGACACTTTTTACTCAGTCCAAACCAGTGGTTAGTTTGAAGAATCAGCAAACACACTGGAGTTTTTAAGTATGGAAAATTTCTTAAGGAATTTACATTCTTTAAGATTCCCAAGACATTCAGATACTTCTTATTTTGGAACCATTGGTATAGAGGTCATCAATTGTGTACCTTTTTTTTTTTTTTTCCATCAAAAACAACATCTTAGTGGTACCATAAAAAGGACCCACTTCAGCCTCCTCATCTGTAAGAGGCGGATGTTTGACCAGAAACCTCTTAGAGTTTTCCTGAAAACATTCCATACCTTCAAAGAATTAGCCGCCCCCGAACCCCATCCATACTTCCCAGGCTTCTCGTTTGTTGTCAGACAGTATAATAAACAGGGAAGAGTCCGTAATGTAATACTAACAAATCTGAACATTTCACTAGCACTTCAGTTTTCAAAGCCTTTTCAAATACAGACACTGTAAAGAATGCTTGCTGACTCCATGCAAAACCTTCCAGCAATTGCGCTTCCTTAATTTATTCATTTTAACAAATCATTACCTAATAATTATAGGAAATTAGAAATGAACGTTTGAAAGAAGAAACATTACCTGGTTCTCACTACCTGGAAATAACCATTATTATCATTTTAATAGGTTACTTTCAGGTCCTATTTCCATATAGATTTTGTTTGAAGGACTGTAACTGTGACCTGTTTTCTGTTGGCTGCTTTTTGTGGAACATTTGAACATGAGTTTTCCCCACATTAGCTCTTGATGAGATGTAATTTCTAATGGCCTCATGTTTCTTTAGAAGGTTTGTGTTTAGCACAAAATCTATCATGATTCATAACAGTTTCCAGGAGGGCTGTCTCCATAACTGAAATATCTGGTGAGCTTTTAAAAAATATTTACTGTTGTGAAATATAATAGATAGAATGGTAGCCAGTAATGTTCGTAAGATTGTAAATGTTCCACTTAATGAACTGTAAAAGGAACAGTTGTGACAAGACTTAGACTATTAGGGACTTCTTTGGCAGTCCAGTGGTTAAGACTTCATGCTCCCAGTGCAGGGGGCCCCAGTTAGATCCTTGGTTGAGAAACTAGGATCCCACATGATGTGCAGCTCAGCCAAAAAAAAAAAGATACAGACTATATCCAGCGATCCATAAGCCTCCCCAAAACAACATGCTTTTTCCCAGTCATAACCTATTTCCCCCTCCTCCTGTCCTTAACCACTATCCTGGTTTTTTAGAGCTTCACTTCTTTGCTTTTCTTTCAATTAAGTATCCCTAAGGTAACCCACTCCAGTATTCTTGCCTGGAGAATCCCATGGATGGAGAAGCCTGGTAGGCTACAGTCCACGGGATCGCAAAGAGTCGGACACGACTGAGCGATGGAACGGAACGGAAGAACCCCTTTGGGGCTTCCCTGATGGCTCAGATGGTCAAGAATCTGCCTGCAGTGCAGGTCGGGAAGATGCCCTGAAGGAGGAAATGGCAGCCCACTCCAGTATTCTTGCCTGGAGAATCCCATGGACAGAGGAACCTGGTGGGCTACAGTCCATGGTGCAGCAAAGAGTCGGACACGACCGAGCGACTTTCACTCAAGCACCCCTTAATGGATCACAGCCTTGCTGTTGCAAAGGGGCTTTTGTAACTTAATGAAGCTGTGAGCCAGGCCATGCAGGGCCACCCAGGATGAATTAGTCATAGTGGAGGGTTCTGACAAAATGTGATCCACTCGAGGAGGGAATGGAAGTCCACTCCAGTATTCTTGCCACAAGAACACCGTGACAGTATGAAAAGGCAAAAAGATATGACACTGGAATATGAGCCCCTCAGGTCTGACGGTGTCCAGCATGCTACTGGGGAAAAACAGAGGACAGCTACTAATAGCTCCAGAAAGAATGAAGCAGCTGGGCCAAAGTGGAACCGATGCTCAGCTGTGGATGTGTCAGGTGGTGAAAGTGAAGCCCAATGCTGTCAAGAACAGTATTGCATAGGAACCATGAATCAAGGAAATTGGACATAGTCAAACAGGAGATGGCAAGAGTGAATATCAACAGTTTAGGAATCAGTGAACTAAAATGGACAAGGATGGGAGAATTTAATTCAGATGACCATTATGTCTACTACTGTGGGCAAGAATCCCTTAGAAGAAATAGAGTAGCCCTCATAATCAACAAAAAAGTCCAAGCAGTGAAGCTTAGTTTGGGTGGGTTTAAGTTTTTTGCACATGGTGTGTTCTGTGTATCTGCCCATTCTGATTGTATCTCATCCATTCTGAACAGGATGTCTTTACCATTCATCAGCGCTGTCCTGTGATGCTCTGTGACACCCCTTGGGGCTGTCTCCAACCACCCACGAATAGTCCAGAAGATATTTCTAATCCATGGTGAATATATCTGGGGGAGGAATTGCTAGGTCCCTGGGGATGTGTCATTATTATATCTTCACTTTTACTTTTTTGCGAAGTGCTTCTATCTATCTTACATCCCCATCAGGAAAGAATGAAAGTTCCTGTGGTCACTATTTTGTCAACACTTGGTATTGTCAGCATTTCAATTTTTGTTAGTATCACGCTGTGGTTTTCGTTGGTGAAATCTCATTTCGTTTTTACTAATGAAGTTGAGTTACCCTTCCTTCCTCCCCTCTCTGCCATTTAGATGTCTTCTGTTTTGAAATAATCATTTTGTAGAGTGCTGTTTTTCTGTACTTGATCATTTTTTCCCCCACTGATGTGTTCTTTCAGTTGGGAGCCCTTTTCTGGTTCTGTGTGTGGCAAATAATTTTTCCCACTTGTCTTCTTACTTTCTTAATGATGCCTTCTGAGGACCAGAAGTTCTCTCTCTCTCTCTTTGGCTGCAGAGGCTCTTAGTTGCAGCACAGGGGATCTTAAGTCGTGGCATATGAACTCTTAGTTTCAGCGTGTGAGATCTAGTTCCCTGACCAGGGATCAAACCAGGCCCCCTGCATAGGGAGCATGGAGTCTTAGCTGCTGGACCACCAGGAAAATCCCAAAGTTCTTTATTTAATGTAATACCAGTTGTCATATTTTCCACTATTAATAGCTAGTGTTCCACATAGTGAAGTTTTCCAATGAAAACACTGAGTTGTAAAGTGTTTGTTGTTAAGGCTATTGGTGTCTGTGCATCAGAAGTAGGGTTTGTTGAGATTGGTGCCAGGTGTGTCCTGATGCCCATGAGTAGAAATTCTGAAAGCTGAGCCTCCTTCAGTGAAAAGTTTGGACTGCTCTATAAAGACATTTCAAGGAGGTCATGATCTTGGAGAATGGACACAGTCAGGACACTCAAGAAAAGGCTGTTCGAGTAACTGCACACCCACCTCTGCCCTTTGAGTGTGTGCCTGGGGCTCCTTCATTCATTCAGTGTAGCCCCCAAGGCCCGTGAAACAGGATGTAAAACGGTGTCAGGTTACTGAGAAAATGAGTTTGACTCTAATAGTAACACTCACTACTATTGGTAGGTTATCCTGTATGGTTCTCATCATTCCGCAGATCCGATCAAAGAAGGTAAGGGTTAGTCTGATGTCATTTTAATCTGGAAGTCTTTTACTTTATTCTTTTACTTTTGGCCACACCACGTGGCATATGGGATCTAGTTCCCTGACTGGGGATTGAACCCATGCCCTCTACAGTGAAAGCACATAGTCTGGACTGCCGGGGAATTCTTACTTTTAACTTTTAATATTAACCATCTCTTACTCCTCCACTTCAATAACTACCTTCGTTTTTATTTTCTTCTTCCTCTTATTGTTGTTTATTATTTTGTTGTTTATAATCGATTGCAAAATATCCTGCCACAGAGCTGGCCATTGTGGAAAGAGCCTACACTTCAAATGTGGGGTTTACAGGTAGTCTTCTCTCCAGGTGCCTTGTGACACCCTGCAATCCACTCCCCCCATGCAGTATCCAGTGGCCCTCATGCTTTGGGGTGTCACAGCCTACTTTAATGAAAATTGTGGAGGGAGAAGACCCCTAATCTTAAGTATACTTCCCCCTCCAAGAGACTTTGAACTCTCAGTTAAATCCTACTGAAATGGACCTCCCTGTCCATCAGAGAAGGAACTCAGCGGTGGTTCCAGGGGAGGGAGGTCCTTCCCAGGATAACTTCCCTTCAGTCCGAAGTGTCTCTCTGGGGGATGGTCTGCTGATGAATGATAACAGACTCCCTTCCTGACACCTCTCAAGATTTCATCCTCATTGAAGGGATTCATGTTTTAAATTTGTGGATTTAAGGCAAGAAATACTGGAGCCATGAGTTCCTTCCTCAAAACCATCCATCGAAACTGTTTTTGCTGGCCCGTCTTAAAAAAGATGTATTCATTTGGCTGCATCCGGTCTTGCACGTGGCACGTGGTGCTTCCTTGCAGCTCCCAGGCTTAGACTTTGCGGCACGGGGCTTAGTTGCTCCTTGGTATGTGGGATCTTAGCTCCCCAAGTAGGAATCGAACCTGCAGCCCCTGCATTAGAAGCCAGGTTCTTAACCAGTGGACGACTGGGGAAGTCCCACTGACCCTTTTTTTAATCACTCGTTCTTCCAACTGAAATGAATCCCAGGCAGGAATGCCAGACAAGACTTGCATCCTGGGACCCTCTTCTTCTGCAAGCACAGTTGTGTTAGATGGTGTCAAGTTCAAGGCCTGGGGCCACACAGAAAGTGGTTTTTTTTTGTTGTTTTTTTTTCTTTTATTTTGCTGCACCAGGTCTTGGTTGCAGCATGCGGGATCTAGTTTGAACCCAGGCCCCCTGCAGTGGGAGTGTGAAGTCTTAGCCACTGGACCACCAGGAAAGTCCAAGTTGTAGGAGTTTTGTGAGTTTACGACACTGTCATGTTTGGCTTCCTCACTCTCTCTGCCACGTGTCAGCTAATGGCCCATGCCCTCTGACTTCTCCAGGTATGGCGTAAGTCCCGAGAACATCATCCTGTATGGTCAGAGCATTGGTACGGTCCCCACGGTAGACCTGGCCTCCAGGTATGAGTGTGCTGCAGTGATTCTACATTCACCTCTGATGTCTGGATTGCGTGTGGCTTTTCCCGACACCAGGAAAACATACTGCTTTGACGCCTTCCCCAGGTAAGCTCACTGCTGTACCGTAAGTACTAAGACATCCAGTGACCCAACTTCAGATCAGAAGCCGCAGTTTATTGTGGGTAAACCTCTCCTGAATGCAGCCGGCCTTCAGCCCCTGTGCTGGGCTCCTCAGGGGATGGGAGGTGGACGTGGCACATGCATCGACCAGGGACTTAGGCCTCTGGGCCAGACTCATTTGTGAAAAAAGAAAAAAACCTGCCAGTTGACCTCTAAGGACCTTGCTTGTCCTGATATCCAGGATTAATTGGTTCAGCTGGATGTACAGGATTAAAAAAAACAAGTGCACACATATCTTAAAGGAACTTCTAGTACAGTGTTCATCTGTTCACTCAGATGGACATGTATTGTTGAGTCACAAGAACTGAATCAGAGGTCTAGATACTCAAGTAGGTCTTCCCTGATAGCTCAGGCTTCCATCCCTGGGTTGAGAAGATCCCCTGGAGAAGGAAATAGCAACCCTTTCCAGTATCCTTGCCTGGGAAGTTCCATGGACAGAGGAGCCTGGTGGGGCTATAGTCTGTGGGGTCACCAAAGAGTCAGATACGACTTAGTGACCGAATAACAACAACAGATACTCATATAAAAACTGCAAGCATCCCCAAGTTTGAAATTTCTCTTATGTTTTTGGTCAGACCACTAGGTAAGAGAAAAAGTGATGTTAGCTATGCTGATGATGGGCGTCAGGGACAGTGTGAGTTGTCCATACAGCCCTAGACACCTCCTGCTGCCCACCTGTGCCTGAAGCCCCCCTCCCCTGCACGAGAGCCCACGGCCAGGCCCCCTCCTGCCAGCACCCCAGGGTGGCAGAGCTCCTGCCAGCCTAGCCCCTGCTGTTTTCCAGTCCTGGAACAGAAGGAGGAAAATGGGCAGCTGTATAATACAAGCAGAAGGAGTGGGCACATTGCCTTCTTGAACACCTCTCTTTGAAAACTCTACTTTTTTTTTTTTTTCTTAATCTAAGCTGAGGAAGGGCTTCACTGATGGCTCAGATGGTAAAGAATCTGTGTGCAATGCAGGGGACCTGGATTCAATCCCTGGTTTGGGAAGATTCCTTGGAGGAGGGCATGTCATCCCACTCCAGTATTCTTGCCTGGAGAATCCCCATGGACAGAGGAGCCTGGTGGGCTACAGTTTATGGGGTCGCAAAAAGTCAGACATGACTGAGCGACTAAGCACAAGCTAAGGAAAGTATTTAATAAAGATTATTTGCCCAGGGAACATCTGAAATTCTGACAGCAGGACACGCATGGCCATGTTATAGAAAACCTCAGCAGAAGTACATACAGTTTTTGGATTTTGATCAACACCTTCCTTGCCGACTTTCTGTTATTGTTGGGGGTGAGCGTGGGGGGAGCATCATTCGGTTGCATAAACATCTGTTCCACAGATGGGCTTGTTTCCCAAGAAGAAATTTTCTCTTAACAACTTGGGTGAACTCTGTGCAGCCTGTATGAGGTTCAGCTTCATGGGAAAGTTAAGCAAGCTGCAGATTTCCAGTGGCATGGCTGAGAATGCTAAGCAGGGACCCTGTGCATCTCACATGTGACCTTATTTGTGCTGAATGGGTAATGAGAGGCCCATTTGTTGAAAGGGAGATATTTAGAGTGTTTGTGGAAAGCCACGCAAGGGGTTACCCTGGCAACAAAACAAATAGATTTCCCCCTTACTCTTAAATTAGCAGATACCTTAAAATACAGCCACAGCAACTAATTGCAGCTTATTAATTAACAGGAAACCATCATACTACTCTTAACTTGGTTTGAGTGATCTGCCAGGCATGGCTAATCATTTCATGCTCCTTATCTTAAAAGACTCATTTTACAGTGAGGAAACTGAGGCTGAGAAAGTTTAGTGGTTTAAGCAGCTTCATTAAGGTGGGTGAGTGGAAATACGCAGAAAAGGCCATTCTTCCTGTTCAGTACCATAAAGTATTAAAATGAGAGACTTCAAATCATCAGTAGTCACATGAACTGTCATCACTAACTGAACTTGAGGGATGTCTTCTTAGGGTGTCTGTTGCTACCAAATGCACACTTGTTTCTGTGTCCCTCTCTTTAAAGGAAGGCACTTTCCCATTTCTTTTTTAATACTGAAGAATAGAAATAAGGGACTTCCCTGGTGGTCCAGTGGTTAGAGACTCCGAGCTTCAATCCCTGGTCGGGGAACTATTACAGGATCACACATGCCATACAGCGGCCAAATATACATATATTTATAACATATATATAGAGAGAGAGATAAGTAATCCTAATCATTACTTGGTTGGTGGTTTATTCTCTCTTGTGAAAAAGTGAAAGTGTTAGTTGCTCAGTTGTGTCTGACTCTTTGCAAGCCCATAGACTGTTTGTAGCCCACCAGGCTCCTCTGTCCATGGGATTTTCTAGGCAAAAATAGTAGAGTGGGTTGCCAGTCCCTTCTCCAGGGGATCTTCCCGATTCATGGATCAAACCTGAGTCTCCTGCATTATAGGCAGATTCTTTACTGTCTGAGCCACCAGGGAAGCCCTTATTCTCTCTTACCTCCTTTATATTTAGAATCAAGATGGTGGCATTTAACTTAAATACACCTTCCAGGCTATAGAGAGTCCCCTAAATCATGCAGCATGGAACTGTCAGCAAATAGATTTTTAATGGGATGTAATTAGACTTTTGCATTCTGAGAAGTCACTTTAAAAATTAAGTATAAGAGGATAGGCCCGCGCGAGTCTGCCAGCGAGCTGCGGTGGCCCCGGAGGACAACCGAGTGGGCTGTGACCGCAGCCTTCCCCCAGCGCCCCAGAGCCCGACAGTGGCGGCCTCGCACGGGTCGGATCGGCGGAGACCCGCGGAGGGGCGGCAGTGGCGGCCTCGGGGAAACGGAGAATTGTCATTAATAGAGATGGAGAAAACTACAAGAGAACCACATTTTGAGGGGACGATCGGGATTTTGTTCTAGACATGTTAATCTTTCTCTAGAGTTACATATATAGAACATCCTGGAGTCCACCATGAATGGGCAGTTGGATCTGAGTGGGAAGCTAATCATCAAAGCTCAACTTGGGGAGGATATTCGACGAATTCCCATTCATAATGAAGATATTACTTATGATGAATTAGTGCTAATGATGCAGCGAGTCTTCAGAGGAAAACTTCTGAGTAATGATGAAGTCACAATAAAATATAAAGATGAAGATGGAGATCTTATAACAATTTTTGATAGTTCTGACCTTTCCTTTGCAATTCAGTGTGGTAGGATACTGAAACTGACATTATTTGTTAATGGCCAACCAAGACCCCTTGAATCAAGTCAGGTGAAATACCTTCGTCGAGAACTGATAGAACTTCGAAATAAAGTGAATCGCTTACTGGATAGCTTGGAACCACCTGGAGAACCAGGCCCGTCCTCCAGCATTCCTAAAAACGATACTGTGGATGGTAGGGAAGAAAAGCCTGCTGCTGCTGATTCTTCTGGTAAACAGTCTACTCAGGTTATGGCAGCAAGTATGTCAGCTTTTGATCCTTTAAAAAACCAAGATGAAATCAATAAAAATGTCATGTCAGCGTTTGGCTTAACAGATGATCAGGTTTCAGGGCCTCCCAGTGCTCCTGCAGAAGACCGGTCAGGAACTCCCGACAGCATTGCTTCCTCCTCCTCCGCAGCTCACCCACCAGGAGTTCAGCCACAGCAGCCACCATATACAGGAGCTCAGACTCAAGCAGGTCAGAGTGAAGGTCAGATGTACCAGCAGTACTCGCAGCAGCCCGGCTATGGCACTCAGCAGCCACAGGCGGCCCCGCAGGCGCCGCAGCAGTACGGTATTCAGTATTCAGCAGGCTATAGCCAGCAGACTGGACCCCAACAACCTCAGCAGTTCCCAGGATATGGCCAGCAACCAACTTCCCAGGCACCGGCAACTGCCTTTTCTGGTCAGCCTCAGCAACTGCCTGCTCAACCTCCACAGCAGTATCAGGCGAGCAGTTACCCTCCACAAACTTACACTACCCAAACTTCTCAGCCCACTAATTACACTGTGGCCCCTGCCTCACAACCGGGAATGGCTCCAAGCCAACCCGGGGCCTACCAGCCAAGACCAGGTTTCACCCCACCTCCTGGAAGTACCATGACCCCGCTTCCAAGTGGGTCTAACCCTTATGCACTTAGCCGTCCTCCCTTTCGTCAGGGCTATACCCAACCTGGACCAGGTTATCGATAAAGAGGCTCCGTTACACTGATGAATGTAGCTGCTAGCTGTTTGCCTCCCAAAAGACTCCAATACTATTATTTTAATTTGTATTGAAGTTCAGGAATTTAAAAAGCAGAGCATTTTTTTATGATACCATTATTGCTGTTAATTGAAAGTATAATTTGCTGGAAGAAAAAAGACCAAAATGGAAGTTTTTTTCCTCCCCTGCTTAAAAGTATAGCAGCTTCCTACTTATTTTGGAACACTACTCTTACATGTGTGCAAAGTGATTGATTTTCTAGCTTGCCTTGTCCAGAGGATATTAAAATGCTAGGTTGAAGTTCAGCCCTCTTACTTGGCTTTTTATTATTAACATGATGTACTTAAAGTAGATCCCTTTGAGAAGACTAGCTATTATGTATAAAATGTAACATTGATAGGTTAATAAAGATGATTGAATCCAAAAAAAAAAATTAAGTATAAGAGGATAATAGATTTCTAAACAAGACTCCTAATCTGCCAAATTGACTCCTGCCACTGTAGCTCTGATCTTGGCAAATGACACGGCCAGTGAGGTCTTGCATTCTTCCTGGACATTGTGAGGTGGTTGGCAACTTCATGAGCTGTTAACAAGGCTCTGTGACAGCTGTTTGTAGATCTCTGGAATGTGTGATGGATGTTAGAGCTCTGTCCTAGCTCCACAGCTTCACGCCTGTTCTTTAATAATCTTCTCCAAGCTTCAATTCCCTCCGTGGTTTAACAGAGACAGTTCCTGCTCTTTAACTGTGTCTCACTGAAGATGAACAACATTTCATATGTCAAGTGCAAAGCACCTGGTCGTGGTCCATGCTGAATAAATGTTGATGTTTAGTTGCTCAGGCGTATCTGACTCTTTGTGACCCCATGGACTGTAGCCCACCAGGCTCCTCTATCCATGGGATTTCCCAGGTAAGAATACTGGAGTGGGCTACCATGCCCTTCCCAGGGATCGAACCTGAGTCTCCTGCATTGACAGGCGGATTCTTGACCACTGAGCCACCAGGTAAGCCCTGAATAAATGCTAGCCATGACATAACAAAATGACCCCTGTGGGTAGAACCAATCGATCCTTCTGTAACTTTGGCTAGGATCAGATACAGAAGGTCAACAGTAAAGGGGTCTCTGGCAGGAGTCCAAACTGGCCAAGAGGGTCACCTCTCTATGTGTTTGTAGGGGAAATGACAGTGACCTCAAGCAGAGAAGTCACCTACGCACCCAGACTCACAAGCCTTACTAACTTCTCAGTTCCTCTTTGGGAAATGCTTTCAGAGCCTGTAGTATATTCTTTTGGAGATCCTCAAATATTCATCCTCTGTGGGTAGATTGGGCTTCCCAGGTGGTGCAGTGGTAAAGAATCTCCCTGCGAATTCAGGAGATGCAAGAGGTATGGGTTCAATACCTGGGTCAGGAAGATCCCCTGGAATAGAAAATGGCAACCCACTCCAGTATTCTTGCCTGGAAGATTCTATGGACAAGAGGACCCTGGCGGGCTACAGTTCATGTGGTCACAAGCTGAATTTTGGGACTTCCCTGGTGGGTAGATTTGATTTTTGTAAACAGAATTCATTCAGGATCCAATCTAGGCATACATTAAATTTCCAGGCTAAATAGTACAGTTTTTATTTAAGAATGAAATTTTCATTTTTATGAAATGAGGCTTCTGATGACCTTGCTTATCAGTGTTGAAGATGACTTACACACAGAGAGAGTCCTGACAACTTGTGTGGCTGTGGGTTCAGTGGCCAGCTTTCAAAAGACATTCATTCCAGTATGTTAAGTTCTAGCTTGTTTATTTTTTAAAAAAAATCCTCTCCGAAATATGAATATATCAGAAATATTATTTACCGGATGGGTAGTCAGATGACATTTAGGAGTCCTGTTTTTAATAAAATACTTTTACAAAAACATAATGGCTAACGGCATTGTGGTATTCTCAGTTGGATCCTGGAACAGAAATAGGACTTCAGTGGAAAAGTTCATAAAATTCAAATAAAGTCTGGAGTTTAGTAACATACCAATGCTGGTTTTTTGGTTTGGACAAACGGACTACGATCATGTGTGTGGTTGGCCTTATGGGAAGGGGGTTAGGAGTAGATAGGAGCACTGTGTTATCTTTGTACCTTTCCTGTAAATCAAGAATTATTGTGAAATGCAAAGTTAATTTTTTTTTTTTTTAAATGAACTACTAGAAAAGTGAGGGGAAATTCCTCCAGGGCATGTGCCTTGTTTGCCTAGGATGCTGACTCAGTTATATTGAGTATGAAGTCTGTGATCCTTCCTTTTTTTCTCCCTTTCCTGTCTTGAAGCATTGACAAGATCTCCAAAGTCACCTCTCCCGTGTTGGTCATTCACGGCACAGAGGACGAGGTCATCGACTTCTCCCACGGCCTGGCCATGTACGAGCGCTGTCCCCGGGCCGTGGAGCCGCTCTGGGTCGAAGGGGCCGGGCATAATGACATAGAGCTTTACGCACAATACCTAGAGAGACTAAAACAGTTCATTTCTCATGAACTTCCCAATTCCTGAAGACGACAACTTGATCTTACCTCATTGACTGTGAACTTGAGTCCTCCGTTTTACACATGCTTTCACTGGATAGCGGTCATGGCGTGATCACCACAAGGAAGCACGCAGCTTTTCGGGCATCCTCATCAGAGAGCCAAGGACTTCTCAGTCTTTCGTATCCACAGGTTCTACCGACTCACACATCATGTTAAACCGAACAGTTGTGACTTCCAGCTTCATTGCCTTGCAGGGCGGGAATGAGAGCTGAGTGGGGGAACCACTTTCTTGTGCTGTAGAAAAGGATGCTCACACCCCTTTCCCCACCTTACCCATCACGTAGGATGCATTAATGCAGGACTCAGCCTCTCTGCCTGTGTTCTCAGTATTTGACCTGCAGCTCTCTTTCAGCCACTGGATTCATGGGTTCAGTCCATTTGTGAAGCTGTGATAGTTTAACTGGAAACCATTGTGATGAAAATTCCTTCGTTCATTTTTATTAACATGCCGATCTTTTCCCCCAAACAAATCAATTAAAGGGTAATTTACTGGAACATTGGTGAATGGCTTCATCAACTGGAACCATATAAATATAACTGGAATATTCTTAAACAAAATGAAACTTTTTTTTTAAGTGTAAAGTTATTACTACTAGTCCACAGAGTTTTAATATTTTGATCGTCTGGTTGGTCTAACAAAGAATCTAGCCAACTTTCCTCCTTGTAGGCTTTTTTAAAGTACTGTACATATTTGCAATCACATTGTGCATAGATTCCTATTGAGTAATTTTCTTCTGTCAGGCCACAACAATGAACTGCAGATTCCTTGTTTGTAATGTAAATGATTGAATACATTTTGTTAATATGTTTTTATTCCTATGTTTTGCTATTAAAAAAATTTTATAACATTTCCAAGACAAAAGAAAAAGACAAGTTTATGCTTTGAAAAATTTATGTAATTAAAATTTCACGAAACTAATCTTTTTAGTTTAGGAGTTATTTGGATTTTGACACTGGGGTTGCACCAACAGCATCAGAAATGTAAGATGCTTAAAATTGTTACACTACTTCTGTTGATTGGGGGTTTGGGTTTGAGAGTTCTTTGGTTTTATTAAAAAAACTTTTTTTTTTTTTTTCCAAATTTAAAAGCCTTAAATGTACTGTAAGCCTCCGATTGTTGTACAGCTGGGTTGCGGGTGACTGCCGGTTTGTGTAGTGTTGCCTGGTTGCAACACAGTGGTTGGTCATGGAATAAAGGATGCATGGATCTGAAAGCGTGGGCTCGTGCCATTTATTCCTTCCTCTCTCCATCAAAGGAAGCATTTTGTCTGGATTTAAGAAGAAACCCTTGCAACTTACACATGTCTCTACTTTTCTCAAGGTGTATGCTTTTTTTCTGTGAAAGACCATAGGTTAATTTCGGAGAAACCAAGATAAGAAGCACGTAGCAGTAACATGCAGGCTGAGTCCAAGTAGAGAATGCAGTGGGTTCTGGCTATGAAACAAGGGATGCAGGCAGTCTCACTGGGACCTGGCTTGGACTGAGACCAGGCCTGTTTCTGGGGAACACCTGAGCTGAGTCTTTTCGAGCCTTTGATCACTGACCAGAAAACAAAACAACTGAGGGGTGTTTGTTTACAAGTGTCAGAAGATTACACTTCCTGGGGAGAGAAATGATGGAGGAGGACACAGGGCCGTGCTCCCGTGCTTATGCGTCCCAGCACCTTGCAAGCTATTCCTTGGCCTTAGATCAGTATCTAAAAAGGGGGGCCTTGGAGGGGCCCCACTCACCTTAGGCTGCATCAGTGGAGTTCCAGAGGTGGTATTGTCCCAGAGGTCTAGGCGACCTTGAATGGAAACACATCCAACAGCGTGCCTTTGGGGTATGGCAGCACATAACCTAGGTTTGTGTGCTGTGTGCGTGCTTAGTCGCTCAGTTGTGTCTGACTTTGCAATCCCCTGGACTATAGCCCACTGGGCTACTCTGTCCATGGGATTCTCCAGGCGAAAATACTGGAATGGGTTTGCAGAGACCAGATTTCTGAGTCCATTTGTCTGTTGCTTGCATCTTCTGTAACCGTCCCCTGCCCTTCCCCTCCTGAACTATTTAGTAAACTTTTTTTTTTTTTTAAAGAAAAGAAAAAATGTAAAATCAGCTTTTATCTAGTATATTCTTACATTAAAGAAGCAGTTCCAGTAATTAAAAGCTCAAATAGCTCTAAGGAGATAAAGCCTTCTTTTATGAGGAAGACATGTTTATAATTTGCACAATACAGTATTGTTACCTTGAGGCAGAATGTTGTATGGTAGAGCTCTAGAACTTACTTGCCTTGCATAACTGACACTAGTAAACTTGCTTCAGTCTGTCGACTTTCAGCAATGTTAATGGGAAACTATCATAAGATAATCTGGTGGCTCAGATGGTAAAGAACCTGCCTGCAATGTGGCAGACCTGAGTTCGATCCCTGGGTCAGGAAGATCCCATGGAGGAGGAAATAGCAACCCACTCCAATATTTTGCCTGGAGAATCCTATGGATGGAGCAACCTGGTGGGCTACAGTCCATGGGGTTGCAAAGAGTAGGACACAAGTGAATAACAGTTTCACTTTCAATGGGAAACTATAGTAAAACTCACAGTTGCAGAAGCTAAGGGGGGCAAAGCCCCTGAAGTTCATTGTTTTAGTAACTTGATGTAGGTGGTTTGTGGTTTATATCCATTTGAAGTGGCTCATGTCTTCTAACTCCTGACTTTTCCCCAAAAACCGAGGAAGAGGGTTTTGTCTACTCTTATGTTTGTCATGGAGACAGCCTTTCTCTGAGGATGACATGTGTGATGACAGTGGGAATCCCAAGAGAGACCCCATTCAGGACAGTTACATATTCAAAACACACTTAGAGCTAAACCTAAAAGATCTGTTTTCTGCTCTGAGATGGAGTGAGGACCAACTGTCCTGGTGGAAAAAAGCAAAAACAATCTAGCACTACTAAATACAGTGGAAAAGTCTTAGGTGCAGGAACTGGTAATAAAATAAAGATTATGTAGGCTAAAGACCAAGTAAAGATGAAGCTAGTTTTGTCTTGGAAGGAATTTGCTGAACTTAGGTTAACCTGAGCATTGCTTTTCCAGTCTGGTGGAGCTCAGGGAACTGTCAACAAACCATGGAGTGCCCTCCACAGTGGGAAGACTAATTGGAAACTGCCCTTTTTAAGGGAAAATCATATGATCTTCTTCATGCTGCTGCTGCTGCTGCTAAGTCACTTCAGTCGTGTCTGACACTGTGACCCCATAGACACAGACAAAACATTGGATGGAATTCAATGTCCCATTCATAAATAAAAACCAAACAAAACTTATCAAACTAGGGCTAGAAAGCAACTTTATGGATAGAGATATCTCAAACGAAAAAGCCAAGCATTATACTGAGTGGTAAAACGATGGAAAAATTATTCCATTTTTTGTATTTTTAAATATTTTATTTACTTTTAGATTATTTTTAAAATTTTCTAAATTTTAAAACATTTTATGGCTCCCCTGCAGTAGAAGCATGGAGTCTTAACCACTGGACTGCCAGGGAAGTTCCACATTATCCATTTTAGATTGGGAATTAGCCGTGGTACTTACCATTCTTCAGTTCAGACGCTCAGTTGTGTCCCACTCTTTGTGCCCCATGGACTGCAGCATGCCAGGCTTCCCTGTAAGTTCCAGTAATTAAAATAAAAACCCAAATACTGTGAAGAGATAAAGCCTTCTTTTATGAAGAATACATTTTTATTATTTGCACAATACAGTATTGCCAGGCTCCCCTGCCCATCACCAACTCCCAGAGCTTGCTTAAACTCATGTCCGTCGAATCAGTGATGCCATCCAAACATCTCATCCTCTGTCGTCCCTTTCTCCTCTTACCTTCAATCTTCCCCAACATTAGGGTCTTCCAGTGAGTCAGTTCTTCACATCAGGTGGCCAAAGTATTGGCGTTTCAGCTTCAGCATCAGTCCTTCCAATGAATATTCAAGACTGATTTCCTTTAGGATAGACTGGCTGGATCTGCTTGCAGTCCAAGGGACTCTTCAAGAGTCTTCTCCAACACCACAGTTCAATTCTTCAGTGCTCAGCATTCTTTATGGTCCAACTCTCACATCCATACTTGACTACTGGAAAAACCATAGCTTTGACTAGATGGACCTTTGTTAACAAAGTAATGTCTTTGCTTTTTAATAAGCTGTGTAGGTTGGTCATAGTTTTCTCCCAATGAGCAAGAGTCTTTTACTTTTATGGCTGCAGTCACCATCTGCAGTGATTTTGGAGCCCAAAATCACCTACCATTCTTTTGTTCAAAATTACACAAAGCCCCTAGCAAATGCACTAGAGTTAAATGAAAAATGTGTTAAGACACAGAAAAATAAAAAGGATAAGTATGTTCTAAAGCCACATAATTGTGGCTGCACAGCTACATTTACCAAAAATTATTCAAATATATGCTTCAAAGGGGGTAGATTTTAATATATATAGATCATGCCATAATAAACATTTTTAAAAGAAATGAATAATAAAACTTAGATTCTGGTGTCTGGATAAAACACCTGAAAGCATCAACAAATCATTAGATGTAATAAAATTTAGTTAGGTTGCTGGACACAAAAGGAATATACAAAAATCCTATTTCTATGAGCTTAAAATGTTTAAAATTCAATAATTATTATAATAGCTTTTAGTTGATTACATATTAATTATAAATTAAATACATATTCAGTTCAGTTCAGTTGCTCAGTCGTGTCTGACTCTTTGCGACCCCATGAACCACAGCATGCCAGGCCTTCCTGTCCATCACCAACTCCCAGAGTTCACTCAAACTCATGTCCATCGAGTCAGTGATGCCATCCAGCCATCTCATTCTCTGTCGTCCCCGTCTCCTCCCACCCTCAATCCCTCCTAGTCCTAGTCAGACTCTTTTCCAGTGAGTCAACTTGTCGCATGAGGTGGCCAAAGTATTGGAGTTTCAGCTTTAGCATCAGTCCTTCCAATGAACACCCATTATTGATCTCCTTTAGAATGGACTGGTTGGATCTCCTTGCAGTCAGCATATATTAATTACATATTAATAATTTTAATTCATAATTACAATAACTTTAAAAATATTAAGTAATTGGGAATAATCTAACACACATGTTAGACATACTCTGGAGAAAATCATAAACTTTTTTGTAGGACATTAAAGAAAAATGAATGAGGACTGTACCATGTTAATAGATAAGAAGTCTCATTATTAATATACTCTTACCAAATAGGCCTATAGGGTTAATATGATTACAACAAAGATCCCAACAGTATTTTTTTGAGGGGGGCAAGGTGATCCTATAATGTGTATGGGGGAACACAGGGCCAAGAATAGCCAGGGCAATTGAAGATGAAAAAGATGCAGAGACATGCCATACCAGGTAGAAGAATTCCAAATGGGAAGTCCCAAGACTGAAAAGGCCCAGTCGTTCAGATTCTGGAGTCTAGAAAGCCTTTCATGACCCCGACTCTGGCCCCTGCCAACAGCTGCTTCAGTATTCTGTACTCATTTGCGGAGAGCTGTATAATTACTGCTTGAAACCACAAAAGAATACATTTGTAATCATAGCGGGACTTCCTTGGTGGTCCAGTGGTTAAGACTCTGACTTCCAATCTTGGGGCGTGGATTTAATCCCTGGTTGGGGAATTAAGATCCCACAAGTCACACAGTGCAGCCAATAAATAACCAATAAATAACTAATTAAACTTTCATGGTAAAAAAAAAAACATACCTGGTGACAAACTGGGGGAGACATTATAATAAATCATACGACATATAATGTAAAAATATATTTAATAATTAGATGATGAGGCATCCTTTATCAAAGGGTACAGGAGGTGAAGAGACTATCTTAAGGGATTATTGTCCGTAATAATCACAGACTCAAATAATCAAGTGATTATATCAAATATCAGTTCAGTTTAGTCGCTCAGTCACGTCCAACTCTTTGCAACCCGATGGACTGTAGCATGCCAGGCTTCCCAGTCCCTCACCGACTCCCAGAGCTTGCCCAAACTCATGTCCATCAACTCAGTAATGCCATCCAAACATCTCATCCTCTGTCGTCCCCTTCTTCTCCTGCCTTCAATCTTTCCCAGCATTAGGGTCTTTTCTAGTGATTCAGTTCTTCACATCAGGTGGCCAAAGTATTGGAGTTTCAGCTTTAGCATCAGTCCTTCCAATGAATATTCAGGACTGATTTCCTTTAGGATAGACTGGTTGGATCTGCTTGCAGTCCAAGGGACTCTTCAAGAGTCTTCTCCAACACCACAGTTCAATTTTTCAGTGCTCAGCATTCTTTATGGTCCAACTCTCACATCCATACTTGACTACTGGAAAAACCATAGGTTTGACTAGATGGACTTTTGTCAGCAAAGTAATGTCTTTGCTTTTTAATATGCTGTGTAGGTTGGTTGGTCATAGCTTTTCTCCCAAGGAGCAAGAGTCTTTTACTTTTATGGCTGCAGTCACCATCTGCAGTCATTTTGGAGCCCAGAAAAATAAAGTTTGACGGTTTCTACTGTTTGCTCATCTATTTGCCATGAAGTGATTGGACTGGATGCCATGATCTAAGTTTTCTGAATGTTGAGTTTTCAGTCAACTTTTTCACTCTCCTCTTTCACTTTCATCTAGAGACTTTTTAGTTCTCCTTCTCTTTCTGCCATAAGGGTGGTGACATCTGCATATCTGAGGTTATTGATATTTCTCTCAGCAGTCTTGATTCCAGCTTGTGCTTCATGCAACCTAGCATTTCACATGATGTACTCTGCATATAAGTTAAATAAGAAGGGTGACAATATGCAGCCTTGATGGATTGCTTTCCCGATTTGGAGCCAGTCTGTTGTTTCATGTCCAGTCCTAACTGTTGCTTCCTGACCTGCATACAGATTTCTCAGGGGGCAGGTCAGGTGGTCTGGTAGTCCCATCTCTTGAAGAATTTTCCATAGTCCTCTGTGATCCACACAGTTAAAGGGTTTGGTGTAGTCAATAAAGCAAAAGTAGATGTTTTCCTGGAACTCTCTTCCTTTTTTGATTATCCAGCGGATGTTGGCAATTTGATCTCTGGTTCTTCTGCCTTTTCTAAAACCAGCTTGAACATCTGGAAGTTCACAGTTCATGGATTGTTGAAGGCTGGCTTGGAGAATTTTGAGCATTACTTTGCTAGCGTGTGAGATGAGTGCAATTGTGTGGTAGTTTGAGCATTCTTTGGAATTTCCTTTCCTTGGGATTGGAATGAAAACTGACCTTTTCCAGTCCTGTGGCCACTGCCGAGTTTTCCAAATTTGCTGGCATATTGAGTGCAGCACTTTCACAGCATCATCTTTTAGGATTTGAAATAGCTCAACTGGAATTCCATTACCTCTACTAGCTTTGTTTGTAGTGTTGTTTCCTAAGACCCACTTGACTTCACATTCCAGGATGTCTGACTCTAGGTGAGTGATCACACCATCGTGATTATCTGGGTCGTGAGGATCTTTTTTGTAGTTCTCTGTGTATTCTTGCCACCTCTTCTTAATATCTTCTGCTTCTGTTAGGTCCATACCATTTCTGTCCTTTATTGTGCCCATCTTTGCATGAAATGTTCCCTTGGAGTCTAATTGTCTTGAAGAGATCTCTAGTCTTTCCCATTCTATCGTTTTCCTCTATTTCTTTGCATTGATCACTGAGTAAGGCTTTCTTATCTCTCCTTGCTATTCTTTGGAGCTCTGCATTCAAAGGGATATATCTTTCCTTTTCTCCTTTGCCTTTCACTTCTCTTCTTTTCACAGCTATTTGTAAGGCCTCCTCAGACAACCATTTTGCCCTTTTGCATTTCTTTTTCTTGGGGATGGTCTTGATCACTGCCTCCTGTACAATGTCATGAACCTCCATCCATAGTTCTTCAGGCACTCTGTCTATCAGATCTAATACCTTGAATCTGTTTGTCACTGCCACTGTATAATCATAAGGGATTTGATTTAGGTCATACCTGAATGGTCTAGTGGTTTTCCCTACTTTCTTTAAGTCTGAATTTGGCAATAAGGAGTTCATGATCTGAGCCACCGTCAGCTTGCCGTCTTGTTTTTGCTGACTCTATCGAGCTTCACCATCTTTGGCTGCAAAGACTATCTGGTGATGTCTCTTGTGTTGTTGGAAGAGGGTGTTTGCTATGACCAATGCGTTCTCTTGGCAAAACTCCATTAGCCTTTGCCCTGCTTCATTTTGTACTCCAAAGCCAAATTTACCTGTTACTCCAGGTATCTCTTGACTTCCTACTTTTGCATTCCAGTCCCCTATAATGAAAAGGACGTCTCTTTTTGGGTATTAGTTCTAGAAGTTCTTGTAGGTCTTCGTAGAACTGTTGAATTTCAGCTTCTTCAGCATTACCGGTTGGGGCATAGACTTGGATTACTATGATATTGAATGGTTTGCCTTGGAAACGAACAGAAATCATTCTGTCATTTTTAAGATTGCATCCAGGTACTGCATTTCAGACTCTTTTGTTGACTATGATGGCTGCTCCATTTCTTCTAAGGGATTCTTGCCCACAGTAGTAGACATAATGGACATCTGAGTTAAATCACCCATTCCAGTCCATTTTAGTTCACTGATTCCTAAAATGTTGATGTTCACTCTTGGCATCTCCTGTTTGACCACTTCCAATTTGCCTTGATTCAGGGACCTAACATTCCAGGTTCCTATGCAATATTGCTCTTTACAGCATTGGACTTCACTTCCATCACCATCACATCCACAACTGGGTGTTGTTTTAGCTTTGGCTCCATCCCTTCATTCTTTCTGAAATTATTTCTCCACTGTTCTCCAGTAGCATATTGGGCTCCTACTGACTTGGGGAGTTCATCTTTCAGGGTCCTATCTTTTTGCCTTTTCATACTGTTCATGGGGTTCTCAAGGCAAGAATACTGAAGTGGTTTGCTATTCTCTTCTCCAGTGGACCACATTTTGTTGGAACTCTGCATCATGACCCGTCCGTCTTGGGTGGCCCTACATGGCATGTCTCTTAGTTTCATTGAGTTAGACACGGCTATGGTCCATGTGATCAGTTTGGTCATATATATGAAATATATGTATATTTAAATAATGGAATGCCATTTTATATTATAAAGTTGGTACAAATATTTATTTGAACACGTTGCTCAATATTTATTTGAAAAGAATCTTGCCCCAAATAATCACTTATAGATTTAATCAAATAATCCAATGGATCTATTAAAAAATACATGTAAACAATTAAATGCTAGAAAGGCAATGCCAAAGAATGCTCAAACTACTGCACAATTGCACTCATCTCACACGCTAGTTAAGTAATGCCCAAAATTCTCCAAGCCAGTTTTCAGGAATATGTGAACCGTGAACTTCCAGATGTTCAAGCTGGTTTTAGAAAAGGCAGAGGAACAAGAGATCAAATTGTCAACATCCGTTGGGTCATTGAAAAAGCAAGAGAGTTCCAGAAAAACATCTATTTCTGCTTTATTGACTATGCCAAACCCTTTGACTGTGTGGTTCACAACAAACTGTGGAAAATTCTTCAAGAGATGGGCATACCAGACCACCTGACCTGCCTCTTGAGAAACCTGTATGCAGGTCAGGAAGCAACAGTTAGAACTGGACATGGAACAACAGACTGGTTCCAAATAGGAAAAGAAGTACATCAGGCTGCATACTGTCACCTTTCTTATTTAACTTATATGCAGAGTACATCATGAGAAACGCTGGGCTGGAAGAAGCGCAAACTGGAATCAAGATTGCCGGGAGAAATATCAATAACCTCAGATATGCAGATAACACAACCCTTATGGCAGAAAATGAAGAAGACCTAAAGAGCCTCTTGATGAAAGTGAAAGAGGAGAGTGAAAAAGTTGGCTTAAAGCTCAACATTCAGAAAAGTAAAATCATGGCATCTGGTCCCATCACTTCATGGCAAATAGATGGGGAAACAGTGGAAACAGTGGCAGACTTTATTTTTCTGGGCTCCAAAATCACTTCGGATGCTGATTGCAGCCATGAAATTAAAAGACCCTTGCTCCTTGGAAAGAAAGTTATGACCAACCTAGACAGTATATTAAAAAGCAGAAACATTACTTTGCCAACAAAGGTCCATCTAGTCAAAGCTATGGTTTTCCCAGTGGTCATGTATAGATGTGAGAGTTGGACTATAAAGAAAGCTGAGCGCCGAAGAATTGATGCTTTTGAACTGTGGTGTTGGAGAAGACTCTTGAGAGTCCCTTGGACTGCAAGGAGATCCAACCAGCCCATCCTAAAGGAGATCAATCCTGGGTGTTCACTGGAGGGATTAATGTTGAAGCTGAAACTCCAATACTTTGGCCACCTGATGCAAAGAGCTGATTAATTTGAAAAGACCCTGATTCTGGGAAAGATTGAGGGCCGGAGGAGAAAGAGACGACAGAGGATGAGATGGTTGGATGGCATCACTGACTCAACGGACATGGGTTTGGGTGAACACTGGGAGTTGGTGATGGACAGGGAGGCCTAGCGTGCTGCGGTTCATGGGTTCGCAAAGAGTTGGACATGACTGAGTGACTGAACAGTACTGAAAATTAAAAGGTGCTAGAAATATTTGAATTATAATACTGATTCGTGGCAAAGGTTTGGATAAATAAGACAGTTTAAATTTTTACTGCTTGGAAAAGGATATGGCAGTCCACTCCAGTATTCTTGTCTGGAAAAATCCATGGACAGAGGAGCCTGGTGGGCTGCAGTCCATGGGATTACATGACTGTGCCACACACAATAAGGAGGATAGAGGGAGATGGGTTGGTAGCAATAAACTGGTAGAACTAAAAAAAAATTTCTTTTTACTGATAATTTTATGCACAAAATTGGTTCAAATGTTCTAAAGTAAGTGTATGTGTATATGTGAAAGTCGCTCAGTTATGTTCAACTCTTTGCAACCCCATGGACTGTAGCCCTTCAGGCTCCTCTGTCCTGAGACTTCATAGACAAGAATACTGGGGTGGGTTGCCATGCCCTCCTCCAGGCAATCTTCCCAGCGCAGGGATCAAAATGGAGTCTCTTACCTCTGTATTGGCAGGTGGGTTCTTTACCACTGTGCCACCTAAGGAGGCCTCACCCTATTCCCTCCAAGCCAGAGGAAAATATATATAACACAAAGTTCACCATTTTAACCAATTTGGGGTTCTCACGTTCAGTAGCGTTAAGTGCATTTTTATTGTGCAGCCTCACTACCATCTACCCTAGAAGTCTTTTCACCTTTCTAAACTGAAACTCTGTCTCCATGAAATACTAACTCCTCATTTCCCCTCCCCCAACCCCTGCAAATCCCCTTCTGCTTTCTGTCTTTATGAATTTGGCTACTCTAAGTACCTCCTTTTCATACTGTTCATGGGGGTTTCAAGGCAAGTATACTGAAGTGGTTTGCCATTCCCTTCTCCAGTGGACCACATTCTGTCAGACCTCTCCACCATGACCTGCCCGTCTTGGGTGGCCCCACACGGCATGGCTTAGTTTCATTGAGTTAGACAAGGCTGTGGTCTGTGTGATCAGATCGACTAGTTTTCTGTGATTATGATTTCTGTGTGTCTGCTCTCTGATGCCCTCTCGCAATACCTACCATCTTATTTGGGTTTCTCTTACCTTGGTCGTGGAAGGAGATCAGTCCTGGGTGTTCATTGGAGGGACTGATGCTAAAGCTGAAGCTCCAATACTTTGGCCACCTTATGCGAAGAGTTGACTCACTGGAAAAGACTCTGATGCTGGGAAGGATTGGGGGCAGGAGGAGAAGGGGACAACAGAGAATGAGATGGCTGGATGGCATCACCGACTCGATGGACATGAGTTTGAGTGAACTACGGGAGTTGGTGATGGACAGGGAGGCCTGGCGTGCTGTGATTCATGGGGTCGCAAAGAGTCGGACACAACTGAGCGACTGAACTGAATTGAAGTACCTCCTACACACTCCAGTGTTCTTGCCTGGAGAATCCCAGGGAAGGGGGAGCCTCTTGGGCTGCCATCTATGGGGTTGCACAGAGTCAGACATGACTGAAGCGACTTAGTAGCAGCAGCAGCAGCAGCAAGTACCTCCTGGAAGTGGAGTCGCACAGTATTTGTCCTTTTGTGACTGGCTTATTTTACTTAATAGAATGTTGTCAAGGTTCATTTATATCGTAACATTCCATTCCCTTCCTTTTAAGCCTGAATAATTTTATGTTGTATGTGTATACCACATTTTGTTTATCCATTCATCCATTGATGGGTATTTGGGTTGTTTCCACCTTTTGACTATTATGAATAGTGCTTCTATGAATAGATACCCATATTCATATATACCATACTCATATATGTATATTGGAGACCGTGCTTTCAATTCTTTTGGGTATATCCAAAGGTGGAGTTTCTGGATTGTATGGTAATTCTATTTTAACTTTTTGGAGAAAACATCAAAATTGTAATTCTTGATTTGCAATCTTTTTTTTAAAATTGGAGTGTAATTGCTTTGCAACATCGTGTTTCTGCTGTTCATCAATGTGAATCAGCTATACTGCTACTGCTGCTAAGTCACTTCAGTCGTGTCCGACTCTGTGTGACCCCATAGACAGAAGCCCACCGGGCTCCCCCTTCCCTGGGATTCTCCAGGCAAGAACACTGGAGTGGGTTGCCATTTCCTTCTCCAATGTGTGAAAGTGAAAAGTGAAAGTGAAGTTGCTCAGTCATGTCCGACCCTTAGCGACCCCACAGACTGCAGCCTACCAGGCTCCTCCATCCATGGGATTTTCTAGGCAAGAGTACTGGAGTGGGGTGCCATTGCCTTCTCCTATATCCCTTCCCTCTTGAGCCTCCTTCCCACCCACCCCCATCCCACCCTTCTCAGTCATCACAGAGCATTGATTTGCAATTCTCAACAAGAGTCTTGGGGTTCATGGCCCCTTGGAGATGTCTGTGGGCATTTTTCTGGGGAGAAGTTCCACAGTTTGAGCAGATTCTCAAAGGTATCAGTGATTCTTGAAGGACTAACATCACTGTACTAGAGAGTCACATCTACAAGTTCTTTTAAAGCCAATATTTTTAAATCTCAGGAACTGTGAATGCAGGGTTTGGAGAAGTTACTAAGGAGCTTGAATGTATTCTGCAGGCAAGTCCAGGCAAGGAAGGGCATGGGCTGGCCAGGGCCCTCTGCACAGGAGGCCATCTCTGGGTGTGCGAGAGTCAAGTGCAGGAGCATTTACACACCAGAAGGGGCTGAGACCATTGGAAGATTCTTGGAGACAGCAGGCCTGGCTGTGAGTTTTTGTGCCATGGTAACCATGTGATCTTGAGCAATTCTCTCTCTTTTTTCTTAAGGATTTTGTGTTAAACATTTTAAAGTTCATTTATTTTATTTATTTTGACTGTGCTGAGTTTCTCTAGTAGCAGAGAACAGGGGCTACTCTCTAACTGTGGTGGGTGGTCCTCTCATGGCTTCTCTCATTGTGGAGCACAGACTAACCGCAGTACATGGTTTCAGTAGTCGCGGCGCAGGAGTTTAGTTGCTCTGACACATGTGGGATCTTCCCAGACCAGGGATTAAACTCACGTCCCCTGCATTGGCAGGTTGGTTCTTACTGTGCCACCAGTAAAGTCAAAGTCGCTCAGTTGTGTCCAACTCCTTGCGACTCCATGGACTATACAGTCCATGGAGTTCTCTAGGCCAGAATACTGAAGTGGGTAACCCTTCCCTTCTCCAGGGGATCTTCCCAACCCAGGAATCGAACCCAGGTCTCCCGATTACAGGTGGATTCTTTACCAGCTGAGCCTCAAGGGAAGCCCATGCCACCAGGAAGTCCTTGGGCAATTCTCTTAACTACCCTGAGCCTGTTTTTCATTTCTAAAGTGGTAGTAATTCCCACCGCAGTCATGGGAGGATCAGATGAGATTCTGTAGGTAGAAATGCTTTGTAAGAGGTAATGATGTCTCGGACCCACTCATTAACTAGATGGCTGAGTTTGGGTTAGAACAAACCAGAAAGCATTTTGAAAACTCTAGTTTAAGACTGTCTGCCCTGTCGTAGCTTAATCATTATGCTGCTGCTAAATCATTTACCATTTGGCCGGTCCCGGCTTGTTGACACCTGGCCTTGTCTGGCTCTGTCTGTGTGAAGGTGGGAAGGACCCGGGCCTTCCAGACACACACAGATACTGCCTCCTGTTTTAATGCTGTTTAGAGTTCCCTTCCCGGGACTTCCAGATGCCCCTTAGATGGGCCTTCGAGGCATGTGTAAGTCCTGAGCCCATCCAGAACTTTTTAAGATGGGACCTGGAGTGAGCCAGTATCTCTGGGATGAAAAAGATCCAGGTGGGCAGAGCAGTGGGTCCATTTGCTCGGCCCTGACATCTCAGCAAAGGTGAAGAGAGCCAGCTCAGAGCAGAGCGCAGAGGAGGTCTGGGGAAGGGCGAGGTGCTTTGAAGAAGGCAACTCAGAAGAAGGGATAATAAAAGGTGCCCTCTTAAAACATTTTTTAGACTTTAAAATTTTATCCAAAGGAGTGCATAAACCCTATTTTTATAGTTTAAGAGGAAGAAAGGAACACCAGTATTCCCCACTACTGAACATACGAAATGGAATATTAGCAGGGAGACTTCCCTAGTGGTTCAGTGGTTAAGACTCCATGCTTTCAATGCAGGGGGTGTGGGTTCAATCCCTGGTCAGGGAATTAAGATCCCAATTGCTGCATGGCATGGCTGGAGAAAAAAAAAGAATATTACCAGGACCTTAAAAATTCACTTTCTCCCCCATTCTCCTCCAATCACATGCCTTTTCCTTCCACACCTCACAGAGTAACCACTATCCTGAATTTCCTATTAGTCACTCACCTGCTTTTCTTTATAGTAAGAATGTGTGTGTGTGTGTGTGTGTGTGTAAAATCTGCTATTGGTAGACATTTTGGTTATCTTCCAGATTTTAGCTATTAAAGATACTTTTGTGTCTCTCATAATATGAGAGACATCTGCTTCTTAACCCTAGTTATATGTTGAAATGAGAAGCTTTTTAAATTGCTAATGCCCAGGTCCCACCCTGAGATTACCGTTTAGCCGGTCTGGGTGCCACCTAGGCCTCTGGGCTTTTGAAAGCTCCCCAGGGGCCTCCAGTGGGCATCTCAAGGCAGATCTTGACTCCATAGGTCCATAGGTCCATGATGGGGACCTGGATTCTTCATTTCCAGGAGGCTTCCAGGCGATGCTGATCACAGGGCTCCATTTTGAGTAGTGTGGAGTTGTATGGGATCTGTCTGTTCAGCTTCACTAAGTAACGTCAAGTCATTTCCAGAGGAAGAGCACCGATTTCCCTCCCATCAGCTGGATAGAAGTTCCAGTCATTCACACAGTTTTTTTTGGTCACGCCACTGGGCATGTGGGATCTTAGTTCCCCCACCAGGGATCAAATCTACACTCTCTGCACTGGAAGGACAAAGTCTTTATTACTGGACTGCCAGGGAGGTTCCAAGTCATTCACACTTGACATCTTCTAACTTTGTGAATTTTTGCTTTAAACAGTGGATGTGAAATATTACTTCCCTGATTATGCATGAGAATAAGCAACCTTTTAAAAACACATGGGCCTTATGTAAGTTCTTTCATGCAAAATTTCTGGGCATGACTCTGGTCCTTTTCTGACAGAGTTCTCTCTTTTCTAGGTGATTATATATTCCTGTCCTAATCTTTTACTTTCACATGCTGCAAATATATCCTCCCAGTTTGTTCCTCGCCTTTTTATTGTCTGGGCTTTCCAGGTGGCACAGTTGGTAAAGAATCCACCTGCTCAATGTGGATACCCAAGAGACATGGGTTCAGCTCCTGGGTTGGAAAGATCCCCTGGAGGAAGAAATACAGCCCACAGCAGTATTCCTGCCTAGAAAACCTCATGGACAGAGGAGCCTGGCGGGCTACAGTCCACGGGGTCACAAAGAGTTGGACACAACTGAGCATGCAGGCATGCTTCTTTATTGTCTTCATGACATATTTTGCCCAACAGATATTCTCACTTTTACTTGGAGAAACCGTAATGGGCTTTTGCTTCATAATTAATTTAATAAGTAGACTCAAAATACATTAAAAATTATTTTTTCAAAACCACAAGAAGAAATCGATAAATATCATCAATGCCAATAACCCCAAATATTTAGGTGGCCTAAATATCAAGCTCCTTATAAATAAATCATGCTTCCTATATCCCTAATGTAGTAAAACTTACATTCTAGTGACAGTGGGAAAACAGGCAATAATCAGATAAATGTATTATAGGCTAAGTATTACCGGGTGCTTGGAGGAAAAATCAAGTACGGTGGTCAATCAGCTTACTTGTGCCTGACCCTCATCTCACTTAAGTCTTTTCAGATATACAGACAGATGTTTGTATTCCTAGAAATGCTAAGAAAGGTTTTTTTTCGGCTGAGAGTCACAAAGAGTCGGACACAACTGAGCAACTAACACACACTACCTTCCTAGTAGGCAGAAAGAATCCAGTTCTGTTAACTTGTTTCTCTATTTCTCTTTTCTATGGGCTGGGTGGGGGAGGTGGGACACTGTAAGGAATTTAAAAGAAACTATTTTAGATCGAGGGTTAGAAAATGTTTCCTATAGAATGTTGGAGAGTAAATCTTTTTGGTTTCGAGGGCCATATGGTCTCCACCCTTGAACCCTACCGTAGTTGTACTAAAGCAACCATAGCCAGTATGTAAATGAAGGGGTGGGCCTGTGCTCCAAGAAAACCTGATTTACAAAGCAGGTGGTGGGCCAGATTTGGCTCATGGGCTGTAGTTTGCCAATTCCTGCCTTACAGATTCTTCTTTTGATATTGTTTATTGCTGTTTCAGTCTAGAAATAACGCATGCTCATGGGTGGGGGTGGGATTCGAGCAATACAGTATTTAAAGTAGAAAGATGAGAGGCCCTTGTCTTCTCTCTCCTGCTTTACTGATCCCACTTGTCAGAGATGACCCACCCGACACCCTGGAAGGAAGCCTGGGACACCCCCCCCACCCCGACACACACACACACAGCCACACGAGCATCTCCGGGGTCTCAGGGTGACCTAAGGGAAGATGCACGCAAAGGGCAGGTGGAGTAGCTGGAGAGCGCTGCGCCCTCTGGACTGCCCGCTGTCACCTTAAAGGGGAACTCTGTTCTTTTCAGTACGAGAAACTGATGGGGTTTTTTTCTTTAAAAACAAGACCGGGACTTCCCGGGCGGTTCAGTGGTTGAGACTTCACCTCCCAATGTGTTGGTTCGATCCCTGGTTGGGGAGCTAAGATCCCATATGCCTCGTGTTTAAAAAGCCAGAAACATAAAACAGAAGCAGTATTGTAACAAATCCAACAAAGACTTTAGAAATGGTCCACATCAAAACAATCTTTAATAAAAAGAAAAAAGAAAAACAAGATCACTCAGTGCACAACTAGCAGTCAATAGAAAAAAACAGAATATAACAGGCATTCTTTTGTCAAGTCTCATTTACCAAGGAGACTCATACACAGAATTCTTTCTGTCCCTTCTCCTGTCCCTCCCTGCCCTTCTCCCTTCCTCGCTTCCTCCTTCCCTCCTTTCCTTCCTTTCATAAATGTTTTTGGTTCTAAGGATGCAGCAGCAAACAGACAAAGCCCTTGTCCTCTTGCAGCTTCTCTGCTAGGAAGGGAAACAGACAGTAGTAGGTGAGCACTTGAAAAAGTCGGATCACAACGTCTTCTAAAGGAAACAAGAGACAACCGAGAAGGCAATTAAAGGGATGGAGTCTTTAGGCCTTTGAGATGTTGATGACCTCGGGGTTCAACTTGCATCTGTGGAGTCCCTCTGCCTGAGCCTGAATCTCAGCTCCACCGACTTCTTCCTGTGTGTCACAGGGACACAGTGTGCCCTCTCTGTGCCTCAGTTTCCTTGCTTGTAAAATGAGAATGACTTAGGATTTACATCATAACACTGAGGTGGGGACTGTATAAAGAACGTACTGAGCTCTCAATAAAAATACCAGCTCTTATCAGCTGTAGAAATAGAACACTGTGGTCTCTCCTGAAAGAATTTTGCACGTGAACACATTAGTAAAATCCTCCCGGGAAGATGTGGGCACATGGCAGCATTATTCAATATGTGCTGAGTCTCTATTCACTCTCCATGTCACACAGAGCACTGGCTTTTGTGTAGAATAGAATCCCTGGGGGCTCTTTTTCCTTAATAAGAATTTTCTTTGTAAAAATTTTCCTCTCCAGAAACACAAAGTGTTTTGAATTCTCTCTCATAGACTTACATTGAACAACCCCCCCACCCCACCCCAACCCCCACCAGAAGGTAAGAGTATAAACTCAGGAGAGTGCCAGGCTCTCCTTCTGAGAACAGTGTGTGTCCTGCCAGCAGCATGGTTTATCTTCAAAGACACAGAACAACCTGATATCACCCAGCACTTACACTGAAACAAACAGGGGCCATTCTGCTTGAGTACATGAAAGAGTTTCTAAAGTCAGCCAGCCTCTCCCCGTTGTCTTGTAAGCTTCCTTGCCCCCTGTATATTTGATGTAGATAGGTTTACTAATGTGGCATGGTGACCCACCCTAGTATTCTTGCCTGAAGAATCCCTTGAACAACATTCTATAGGAAACAGAGCCTGGTGGGCTGTGATCCATAGGGTCACAAAGAGTCAGAGTGACTGGAGCAACTTCGCAGCCCTAATGTGACTCATACCTCGACCAGAAGTTCGTATGTTAAACTACCGTCTGCTGCTTGGAGCTTCCTTGGGAAGCTATCAGGTCTAGGATCCCCCAGGACAGGATGGACCACACCTTCAGAGTGGGGAGGAGAGGGAAGGGAGGGGAGGGGAAGGATGAGACAGAGTTTCTACAATATGTCCTGGAATTCATATTTTCTAGTCATTAACTTTAGAAGGAGTAAGTATTATCTTTCTCCTATATATTTACCATTAGTTTTCAAAGGTATATAGATATGGCTGTGATTAAAAGCCATTTTACAAAATCATTTACAGAATTCTTAGACTCACTAGTATCCTATTGTGTTAAGTAATATATTGTTACTGTTGTTGCTTAGTTGCTAAGTAATGTCCAACTCTTTGCAACCTTTACAAATACAATTTTTTTTTCAGTTAAAAAATATTTTTTTTTGGTCATGCCATGCAGCTTGTGGGATCTTAGTTTCTTAACCAGGGATTGAACCCTGGCCCCCAGCAATGGAAGCACAGAGTCTTAACCATTGGACCACCAGGGTAGTCCCTAAATATTCTGTTTGTTGTTGTTTAGTAGCTAAGTCATGTCTGACTCTTTGAGACCCCATGGAATATAGCCCTCCAGGCTCCTCTGTCCATGGGATTTTCCAGGCAAGAATACTGGAGTGGGTTGCTATTTCCTTCTTCAGGGGATCTTCCTGACCAGGGATCAAACCTGAGGCTCCTGCATTGGCAGGTGTATTATTTACCACTGAGCCACCAAGGAAACCCTCTAAATATTTTCTTTGATTACCTTCAAATCCTACACTGCTGGACCAGTAGTTCTCAAAGTGTGGTCCCTGGACCAGCAGTGTCACCATCACCTGCAAACTCATCAGAAGTGTGGATTCCTGACACCATCCCATACCTGCAGAATCAAAAACTCTGCAGGGGAGGGACCCAACAGCCTGTTTAACAGGTCCTCCAGGGGATCTGATTTGCTTCATTTTAAGTTTGAAAGGCTTCCCAGGTGGCGCAGTGTTAGGTAAAGAAACTGCCTGCCAATGTAGGAAACATGGCTTCCGTCCATGGGTCAGGAAGATTCCCCTGGAGGAGGAAATGGCAAACTATTCCAGTATTCTTGCCTGCAGAATTCCATAGACAGAAGAGCCTGGCAGGCTACAGTCCATGGGGTTGCAAAGAGTCAGACACGACTGAGCGACTAAGCACGCACATGCAAATTTTGCAAATCTCTGAGCTGGATTATTTGATGTTTAAATCCAAAAGGGGTCCTACTGAGAGGAGTTCAGGAAAAGACCTGTTGTTCTTTGACCCCTGGAACAAGTACCAGGGGAACAGGTTTTAAAGCTGTCCCAATTCATCACTGACAGCCTCCTCTGGTCAGTACACATGCTTCTGAGGGCCAGCCAATCAGCGACAGCCTTGTTCCAGTGACCTGGCTTCCTTTGCTAAAGGTCACTTAGTGCCTGAATACTCCCACTGTTAAGAGTCCACTAATCCCCAGCCTCATGCTTCCCAACCGCTAAGAAATCCATAGTTTACTGTGTTTTGTCGTTGTTGTTCAGTTGCTCAGTCGTGTCTGACTTTTTGCGACCCCATGGACTGCAGCAGACCAGGCTTCCCTGTCCTTCATCATCTCCCAGAGTTTGTTCAAACTCATGTCCATTGAGTCAGTGATGCCATCCAACTATCTAATTCTCTGTCCTCCTGCCCTCACAAACAGCAAATTCAGCTTTTTGCTTCAGATGTAGCATAGACACCTCTTTCTGCAGCATCCCGCGCAAAACATTGTGTTTAGTTCAGAGATGACAGTTGCTGACACTTATAGGGGCAGAGAGCATCATGAATGCATACAGTGGGCCAGGTGTAAGGCAGTACTGGGTATAGAAGTAGGCATGTGAAGAGGCAGTCGTTATTATGACAGATACACCCCTGCAGGCCCAAATGAGGCACCCCGCAGCCCTGGGGTCTGCAGGGTGTCAGTCTGTAGCATCCAGATTAGCCCTCCTACCTGGGCTTTACTGGGCTTCCCAGGTGGCTCAGTGGTAAAGAACCCGCGTGTCAATGCAGGAGATGCAAGAGATGTGGGTTCAATCCCTGGGTTGGGAAGAGGCCCTGGGGAGGGCATGGCAACCCACTTCAGTATTCATGCCTGGAGAAGTCCACAGACAGAGGAGCCTGATGGGCTACAGTCCACGGGGTTGCAAAGAATCAGATACAACTGATCAAATGAGCACACACACACATTGCACTTTTATGTAAGAGGTGATCTAGGTAAAGAGAATTTGCCCAAGAACAACTGATTAGTGGCAGTTTACATGTCGTCCATTCCCACACCACTGTCCTTTCTTTTTTTCCTGCTCAAAGTGTAAAGGTGTGTAACATGAAATCATCAATAAATTTTTAAGGAATTTCATGTCCCAGTTCTTTTCACTGTCAGCCACCTTAGTTCCACCAAAGTCATAATCGTCCAGCTAAAATAGCCCTTTCAGAAAGAAGTTCTGCCCAGTCCACAGCTGGCATGTCGGTCAGTTCACAATTCTTTTGGTTCAGCTTCTTTGATCTCCAGTGGAATACGGACATGCTTCAAAACTCCAAATTCAAATTTGTCATCTCTGGGATCCAGTTTTCTCAAGCAGTTTACTTTAGGACCCTAGAAGTTAGATATAGCAAGTACATTGCTATTTATTCTTTCATCTTTTCTAATACTGAAGAGGCTTGTGATATGTTAACAGGTCTCCTTGTCACCAGTGTAATAAAATTATAGTAATAGAAGCAGAACCTCTATTCTCAATATAGCCACATTAACAGTTTATGGACACCATGAACAACAGTGCCCATTTTCAGTAGAATGAGGCTTTGCTGTACTTTCTATACTTTTGGAAAGAAGGCAAAAGATTTCATGGCATCATACAAAAACATACCAAATGTGTTTATTATGTTGCCGTTGAAACCATGAAGTATACATGTTGTAGCTAAGGGTATTAGCAGTAAAAGCAAAACCAAACCCTTTGTCTTGGAGGTCTAGGAATTTCATGGAGGATTCAAATACCATTTCATCTATATATATTTGTTTCCCAGGCCAGGAGTTTCTTTGGGCATATTCTATGAATCTCATTGGAGAAATGCTATTTATTTATTACTGCATCTGCTAGGCATCTGCTCAGTCTGTCACTGTGTTAGTCTGGGGACAGAGGGAAGAGGGAGATGCATGTCTGGTCCTCAGAGCTCACAGCTGAGGAGGGAAGGAGGAGGAAGGAGAGGAAAAGGACGAGAGGGAAGCAAACACACATGGTGCTGTGATTCCACAACAGAATTCTCTACAAGCTTCCAGGAGAACCCAGGATCGGGGAGAGCTGACAGGGTACCCAATGGCAGCAACATCTGAGTCGTGAGGAGAGGCTTCACGTCTGCCCTGCAGAAAAGAGATGAAGAGATCTCTTTGAGCAGTGCCCTAATGATCCTGAAACGTAAACATGGAGCTGTCAACTAAACACACTCCGCTCCCAATGGCATTACGAGAATTAAAAGTGAATTCATTGATCATTGGAGAAAGGTCCCAAACATCTCAAGATCCATGACAAATCAATCGGTTTGCTGTACCGATGCTTTGTGCTCAGTCGTGTCCAACTCTTTGTGACACAATGGACTGTAGCTCGCCAGGCTCCTCTGTCCATGGGATTCTCCGGGCAAGAATATTAGAGTGGGGTGCCATTTCCTTCTCCAGGGGATCTTCCTGAGCAGTGATTGAATCTGGATCTCCCGCATTGGCAGGTGTATTCTTTACTGCAAGTGCCACCTGGGAAGCCCAACTGATGTTATAGTGAAATAATTAATATGTATTCGGGCAGCGATGGAGAAGGAAATGGCAACCCACTCCAGTATTCTTACCTGGAGAATCCCATGGACAGAAGAGCCTGGCGAGCTACAGTCCATGGGGTCACAGAGACTCGGATATGACCGAGTGACTGAGCATAGGAAGAAAACAAATATTTGTGGAGTGCCTCTTATTTTATGGAGGAACTGCTCTGGTCACTGGGAATACAGCAGATAATAAAATGACTATATCTGTTTTTTGTCTACATCTTAGTTCCCCCACCAGAAATTGAACTCTTGCCCCCCTGCAGTGGAATTGCAGGGTCCCAACCACTGGTCTACCAGGGAAGTCGCTGGTAGTTCTATTTTTAGTTTTTTGAAAAATGCCATATTATTTTCCATAGTGCCTGCCTCATTTTACATTCTTGCCAATAGTGTACAATCTCTCCACATCCTTGCCAACACTTGTGATCTTCTCTCTCTCTCTATATATATTTTTTGTTTGTTTGTTTTAATAGTGGTTGACATAATGGGTGTGAAGGGGTATTTCGCTGAAGTTTCAATTTCCCTAATGATTAGTGATGTTGGGATCTTTGCACGTGCTAGTTGGCTATCTGTATACCTTTGGAGAAATGAGCACTGCTTCTGTGACCTGCCAAGACGCTATCTAATGTCAAAGTGATTTAGAACCCTCACGGCAGCAACTCTCCCGTAGCATCTACTAAGCTCACAAAGGTTTGGTGTGATTGGTCCGTGACATGTTCTCTTCCAGAGCAGGCAACTTCCAAAGGAAGAACTACAAATGCTCAGACATCAAAGTGTTCCACTAGAAACAATGAAAACTAAAACTACAATGAAATATATTTTTATACTATGTTGGCAATGGGTTAAAAAATAAAAATACCAGGTATTAAAGTGAATTCAGGGAAAGAGGCCCACTGGCATAGACTGTTAGAATGGAGACTGATCCAACTTTTCTAGAGGGTAAGCTGGGTTTAAGTTGATGCAACCTTACATTGATCCCAAGGAAATAATAATAGAGAGATGCAAAGGTGTTCGAAATCATAGTCTTATTTAGAATACTGAAACCAATATTAGGGAACTGATAGTATAAATTATATCCTTATTAGGGAACAGTATACCATTCAAACACTGTGGACGGAGACTTAAGATTTAGGAAGGGAATTCCCTTGTGGTACAGTGGATAGGAGTCCTTCTGCCAAAGCAGGGGACGTAGTAGGTTTGATCCTTGATCTGGGAGGATTCCACAGGCCACAGAGAAACTAAGCCCATGAGCCACAGCTGCTAAGCCTACATGCTGCAACCTGAAGCCATGCACCTAGAGCTTGTGCTCCACAAGAGAAGTCCTCATAACAAGACGCCATGCACCATAATGAAAAGTAGCCCCCGATCGCTGCAACTAGAGAAAGCCCACTCACAGCAATGAAGACCTAGCATAACCAAAAAAAAAAAAACAAAAGACCTGGGGAAATATGTATGCAGTATACTATTAAATAACAAAGGCTTATTATTACATATGAACATAATCTTTTGCCATTTAAAAATTATTCACTTTTTCCTCAGGTAGTTCATTTACTTGGTTCAAAATGAAAAAGCATAAAACCATACACAACAAAAATGTCTATTTTTTATTCCTATCTTCCATCATCCTGTCGCCCCACCAAAACCATCACCAGTAAGATAGGAAATCATGTTACTGGTGTCTTATATAGCATCCTAGATGATTTCTTATGCATCTATAAGTAAATGCAAATAATCATTTTTCCTTTCCCCTTTTGGACAAATAGCTTGTTATATACATTGATTTACACTTTTTCATTTTAATACATAAAACTGATCCTTATTCTTTTTTTAAAAAAATAGCTGCATAGTATTCTATTATATGGACTTTCCTGGTGGCTCAGTGGTAAAGAATCCGCCTGTCAATGCAGGAGACACAGGTTTGATCCCTGGGTTGGGAAAATCCCCTGGAGTAGGAAATGGCAACCCACTCCAGTATTCCTGCCTGAGAAACCCCATGGACAGAGGAGCTTGGTAGGTTGCAGTCCATGGGGTTGCAAAGAGTTGGACACAACTCAGTGACTACACAACTTTCTATTAGATGAATGTAACATGTTAGGTAGCCCTACCACTAGGCAATGAGGCTGTTTCTAATTTTTTGTGATTACAAATGGGGCTGCAAGGTATAACTCTTACATGTCATTTCATATATGGTGCAACTCTAGCTATAGGATATATTCCTGTAAGTGGAACTGCTGACTCAAATATTATGTACATTCTCAAAAATCTTGGCCAACTGCCCTCAGAGGTTGTACTAAATGGAGCTTTCATCAGCCAGGTATGAGGCAAGGCTCTGTTCCCCAACCTCACCCCAACCCCAACAAAAGTATCATCAAACACTTGAATTCTTGCCAATCTGATAGGGATTTCAACATAGTGTTACTTTGCATTTCTTTGTTTATGGGCAAAGTTGAGTCTCTTTGCAAATGTTTATGAACTATTTGAGTCTCTTTTTCTATCAACTGCATGTATATCATTTTAATTAAAAATGTTCATCTAAGGAACTCCCTGGTGGTCCAGTGGTTAGAACTTGGGGCTTTGACTGCAGGGTTCAATCCCTGGTTGGGATGCTAAGATCCTGCAAGCTGCACGGCACAGCCAACAAAACAATAAAAATTAAAAAGTTCCATCTGTGTATTCATTCATTTACAGTATAAACACTTCTTACATACCAACTCTCTGTTGGACATTATAGGAGCAAGTAAAGGGCTTCCCCCGGAGAAGGAAATGGCAAGCCACTCCAGTACTCTTGCCTAGAAAATCCCATGGATGGAGGAGCCTGGTAGGCTGCAGTCCGTGGGATCGTTAAGGGTCGGACACGACTGAGCGACTTCACTTTCACTTTTCACTTTCACACATTGGAGAAGGAAATGGCAACCCACTCCAGTGTTCTTGCCTGGAGAATCCCAGGGACGGGGGAGCCTGGTGGGCTTCCATCTGTGGGGTCACACAGAGTCGGACACGACTGAAGTGACTCAGCAGCAGCAGCAGCAGCAAAGGGCTTCCCAGGTGGCAGTAATGGTAAAGAATCTGCCTGCCAATGCAGGAGACACAGAGATATGGGTTCAGTCCCTGGGTCAGAAAGATCTCCTGGAGTAGGAAATGGCAACCCACTCCAGTATTCTTGCCTGGAAAAATTCCATGGACAGAGAAGCTTGGTGGACTACAGTCCAGGGGCTGAAAAAGTAGGACATGGTTGAGCAATTAAACGCGCACACACACTGTAGGTAGAAGGCTGAACTTGGGAAACTCTGCTCCTTCTCTCCCAGGATATGTGACCTGGTCAAAGAGAAAGATTTTGAGTTTAATGTTGAACTACTTATGGAATATTTATTGGGTTGGCCAGAATGGGTTTCCAAACAAGCTTTATGGCCAACACAATACACACATGTACATGTGCATCTGTATATGTAACTTATCCATAGAAGAATACTTGATTATATACTACTATGAATTAATAGAGAAGATCTTTGAATAGAAGTGATATTTTTTCTTTGGGCTTTTCTGTATTTTCTAAAATTTTTGTAATGTCTCTATTACACACATAATATTTGCAGTTAGGTGATTTCTCCTTTGTTCAGTTTCTGAATTTTCAAAGTCTTTTTGTTTGCTATTTTGCAAAGAATATATATGATTTTTGCATTTAGGAAAAAGAACTAAGTGATATAAAATCATCATGTACACACATACAAGTTTATATGTATTTTTTAGACAGAGGAAAACACAGGAAAGCATGTTTTTTCTGTATGGTAATGACGACATCGAAGAGGAAGATGTAGAAATCTATTTTCAGAGCTCCTAAGTGGTTGGCCAGTATTCCAGAACTTCCCATCTCAAATTCCAGTGTGGACCTCCACTCACCAGAAAAACTGAGTACTTGTCTCTTCTCAGCTGGGCAACCTCATCTGCATCCAACAAAACAGGAACTGAGCAGTTAAGAGTCCTGGAAATCTGGCCCCAGAGCCCAGGGCTGGGAATTTCCCCTTTTCCATGCCAGCTTCAGGCTCAGTGTCCAAGGGCGACCCCTGTTGGTGGAATTTAAAAGTGCCCATTATTTGTGATAGCCCATTATGTGTGTTAGAGGAAATTCTAGTTAGGAAATCAACCCTGAATATTCATTGGAAGAACTGATGCTGAAGCTGAAGCCCCAGTACTTTGGCCACCTGATGTGAAGAGCTGACTCACTGGAGAAGACCCTGATGCTGGGAAAGATTGAAGGCAATAGGAGAAGGGTGCAGCAGAGAACAAGATGGTTGGATAATATCACTGACTCAATGGACATAAGTCTGAGCAAACTCCAGGAGCTAGTGGAGGACAGGGGAGCCCGGCATGCTGCAGTCTGTGGGGCTGCAAAGAGTTGGACAAGACTGAGCGGCTGAACAACAACAACAATTAGGACTGGTATCCCTGAGTGGGATTTTCTTGTGGGGTTTGCTGAAAGCCTTGAACTGACAGCATTCACTCCTTACCCTAGCTCCTTCCCAACTCTCCATGGCCCCCTGTTGCCCCAGATTTGTCCACTGTTTGCCTGGGAAAACCAGCAGTGGCTCTTGAAGGATGAAACCATAGCTGTGGCCGGCTTTTAAATGTCACACAGGCAGGCTGCTTTTGCAGCAAGGACTAGCTTTGCTGGCCAGAGAGTAGAGTGTGGTAACTCCTGCTCTGAGTGACAGAGTTAGATCCTGCCAGTCGACTGAAAATACCAGACTTGGGCAGCTTATGGGAGCAGCGAGCAGGCATATCATTCTACTATAAGGATGTGGTGGAGGAGGCTTCACCTCCCCTGAGAAAGGTAGGCTGGAGGCAGATGCACATGGAGGAACAGCAGGCTTTCTGGATGGACTCATACCATTTAAGATTACTCCCTGGGATTTCCCTGGTGGTCCAGTGGTTAAGACTACACGCTTCCAATGCAGGGGGTGTGGATTCAATCCCTGATCAGGGAACTAAGATCCCACATGCATCAAGGCAAAAAAAAAAATAAAAAAATTTTTTTTTTCTTTTTAATAAATAAAAAAGATTATTTTCTTCCCTATCTGGAGATTTTGCTGGAGGATTCTGACACGAACCAGAAAACCCAGCATGCCCTTTCTTGACCAGTTCCTGTGCCTGCATTTATAAGAACAAGACCTTGGATTGAAGAAAGTATGGGTAGTAATTATGTCAGAGTCATGCTGCCAACATTCATCCAAAAAAAGAACTGCCCACATACCCCGTCCATCACTGAATGCTGAGTGGAAGTGCTGAATGGAGCTCTGGCTGGAGAATCTGGTTTAAGACACGCAGAGCCTGTTTGTAATTCATCAGCATCGCTCTTTCCCCAGGGGCATCAGTCTGTGATAAAGAAAGCTGGACACTGAGGAATGTGCTGGGCATTTCTGGGCTTTGAGAAAACATGACTAAGCACTTCTCAGAGTCCATCAGCAGACAGGACTCCTCCTTTACTGGCTTCATCTCTCAGAGGCCTGTGGTAGAGGCGTCTCACCAGAGACCTCGTGTCATGCATGTCTCAAATCTGCTTTCTCCTGATGGGAGGAGGCGGGGAAGCCTACTTATCACTCTCACTGCTTTAAGCAAGGCTGATTCAAGGTTGGTCCAAGGTCTCCATTTGGACTAAATGCTCAGCATTCTCCAAATGCCTGGTGTCTGCGGGATCTTATTAAGAAAGAAAAGAAATCAGGAATTAAGGAAGGGATGCGGGGGCCCTTGGGTACATTCTATCTAAATTTGCTGGAAAGGGAAGGCTGAGTGGGGGAGAGGCGGGGAAAGGGGAGAACCTGCCATAGTACCCAGCCTGTTACCTGTCAAGAAAGGCTGAGAATCCTGGTAAGGGACCTAGTGATGGTCAAGATCAGTTTTCTGAGAAAGGTCTGGAGAGGCAAGGCGTTGCTTCCCTAGTTTAGTCAGGTAATTAAGGCTTCTGTCCCAGTGCAGAAAACACAGACACAGAGCCCAGCAGTTTCTGTCTGACTTCAAAGCCCAGACATGGATTCACAGAGCCATGTGTGCTGCCTGGAATGAGGATCGTACCTGCAGAGTCAGTTTTCACATTGCACTGGAAGGGAAGGGAGAAAGGACTAGCTATTTTAGGAGGACTCCTGTCCACCAGGTGAGTGGCTGAGCTGTAAGCTCCAGGAAAGTGGAAGAGGTAAGCAAAAAGAAGAAAAATGGATGATTCCAAACCACAAACCAGGTTAGTGGCTGAGTTGGGAGAACATACCAGGTGCTCTCGGGCCCCGTTATGGGCTCTTGCCACTAGGACTGTTTCTTCCAGCAGGGAAATATCTAGACCAGTTGTGCCTTTTTGATCTGACCCTGGAGGGCCTCAATCTGTCCAGTCAAAGGTAGAGAGCTCTCCCCACATACAGGGAGGAGTCTCACTTACTGAAGACCTGCTGTGAACTAGGTATCTGCACTCCTGTGCCCTCACATCCTACTAGTTGGTAAGGAAGCAACACATTTTCCTGATGAGGAAACTGAGGCCCAGGGAGGTTAAGATCCCTGGAAAGTGAAAGTGTTATTCTCTCAGTCGTGTCTGACTCTTTGCAATCCCATGGGCTGTAGCCCACCAGGCTCCTCTTTCCATGGGATTCTTCTGGCAAGAGAACTAGAGTGGGTTGCCATTCCTTTCACCAAGGGATCTTCCTGACCCAGGGGTGGAACCCAGGTTTCCCGCATTGCAGGCAGATTCTTTACTGTCTGAGCCACCAGGGAGTGATAAGATCCCCATCCGCAGTCACATACCTGGCGTGTCTGACTCTGGTTTCAAACCAAGATCTCTTTGACGGAAAAGCCCACGGGTCTTACACTCGGAGCAACTGCTTAATCTTATACTAGGATCTCTTTCTAAAGCCACTCTCTCCTTACCAAAGGCAAGCTTGTGTGCCCAACACACAGTGAGGCCAAGCAAACCTAAATGTCGGAATTTGGAGGAAAAAGTCTATTGCAGGACCTCAAAACCTGAACTCTGGGAAGAGTTTCAGCAAACCATTTTTAAAGGCAAGGTGAGGGACAGGGCAAGGTTGGTGGTTGCAAATGTCTTAGTGTAGTAATCTTTGTCCACTGAAATCGGGTCACAGTGTTCCTATAAACCTCCAACAAGACAAATGTTACTCTCTGTTCTGCAGCTTTTTCTCTCTCTATGCAGGAACAAGTGTTATGCTCAAAGGTCAGAGCCTTGAGAATGGGCTATCCTTTATATTTCAGGCTACAGGCAACATTGTTAAAGCAATAGAATACAAAGGTTAAAGCAAAAGAGATACATCTAATACGGACTCAGATTTGTTCTTCCCTATTACACCCTGATAAGAGTTGGTTATGGACAGGGAGGCCTGGCGTTCTGTGATTCATGGGGTCGCAAAGAGTTGGACACGACTGAGCGACTGAACTGAACTGAAGATTAGGGGGGAAAAAAAAAGATTCTGAGACTTAATAACCCTGAACCTCATCTCTCCGCGATTCTGTGCTAGGCGCTGGGCTTTCTCTGAGAGCGCCTCTCCCCTCGCTGGTTTGGAGTGGGGATTCAGGCCTACGCACCGCGACCCCAAGCCCTCTGAGCGCAGAGAAGAGGCTTTCCACGGCCAGCCGCGGCTGCTCCTTCCGTGTCCTGGGCTCCAGCGCCCTCACCTGGCTGCTGCCGCCGCCGCCGGCGGACTCCGCGCGCCCGGGCTCCGCGGGCTCGGGTCTGCGTCTCCCAGAGCTGCCGCCAGAGCCCGCCCGGGTCCGGCCGGGGCCCGGGGCCCCCGCCCGACTTGGGCAAGGGGGAGGCGAGCTTCAGCGGGGGGCGGGTCGGTGGCGCGCGGGCGTCAGGGGCCCCGGGGAGGAGCCAGCCTGGCGCGGCCGGCTGAAGAGCAGGCAGCACTCTATAAAAGCCGCCGCTCTGGCGGGCGGCCGGGGAGCGCGGGCAAGCGCAGCGCGGTGCACCCCGGCTGAGCCTGGTGAGGACCAGCGGCGCGCGGAGCCGGCGGAGCTGAGCGCGGGCAGGGGCTGAACCCCGCTTTCCCGGACGAACTACCACTCGGCTTGCCCGAGTCCCGGGACATAACCAGGCCGGTCAGTGTGCCACCCGACCGCTCCGACCGCGGCGCTTCTGGCCCGCGAGGCGTGAGAGTGTCTCGGCTACCGACCCAGAGGTAAGCGGGCCGGCTCGGCGCGCCGGGGCTGTGCGGACTGCCCAGCCTCAGAGGGGAGGGGAGATGGGGGGTTCGGCGCCTCCACCGGTGATAGGGAAAACGCACCGCGTCATGGGCTTGTCTGTCTGTGCACTCTGTGCTGTGCTGTCTGTTCGTCTGTCTGTCCACGTGTCTGTTGATGGGCACACGGCCGCTGTGGGATTTCTCTGAGGTTGTGTGAGACTTTGCAAGGAGCAGGTGCCGGGGGGGGCGCCAGTGTCCTCGGAGCGCATCCGGCGGGGAGCACGTCCCCGTTTTCCGTAGAGTTCCCGCGTTCTGAATGTCTCCGGGGAGATACTTGCTCCCCGAAGTGTCTCGTCGAGGAGTGACTGCTCCGAGGGTCAGATCGTGGAGTCCAGCTCACAGGGAGCCGGCTCACACCGTGCACTAGTGAGCGCGCACCTGGCAACAGGTCTGCGCCCTGCTGCTCGGCTTTGAGCACCGTCTTCCTTCTCGTTTCCCATCCGCCTCCTGCTGCCTCCCCGTGCGCGCTCTCCCCGACGGCTTGAGGCACCCAGCATCGCTCTGGCACACGACGGGCGGAGGTTAATTGAATGTTAGATGACAGGAGAACCCCTACTGATGTCTAGACTGCGACGCCCAACCTGGCATCGCTACAAGAGGGTTCAGCAGTCCCTGGCGAGAAATGTCAGCTCCAAAAAAGGTCAAATAAGGTTGGGAAGAAAGACAGGGACCTGGCGAAGCCCAGGCCAGGGCAGTGGCCAGGTCTCCAGCTCGCCGCTCTGGGAACCAGGGCCAGAGACACTCTGGAGTGGAGCCTGCGGGACGCATATGCTCTTGAGAAAGGAGCTCAGTGCGCCGAGGTCCTCCGCCGCAGACTCGCTGTCCGCGCTCTCAAGACCGCCGCGGTTTCCCAAGGGTCCAGCACTACGGCCGTCCAAGGCGCGCCGCCAGGAGCTGGGTTTGAGGTCCTGAGTCCTGCTTCGTGCGGCCAAGACTGCCCACAGGTGAGAAAACCCTTTTAAAACTGAACTTTTGATGTGTGAGCCAGTGCCTGGCTGCAGGCTGGGAGCGAGTCTGTCTCTCCATTCCGGCGGTCTGGAGCGTGATCCCGGGCGCGGCCGGGGGCGGGAGCCGGCGGCTCTGCGTGCCCAGGCGCGGCGCCACCATGGACAGCTCCCAGCCGCTTCCTCCACTCCTGGTCGGTGGCCCTGGGTCTCCCGGGGAAGTGGCGCGGCTTTCCTTCCAGACTCGGAGACTAGGGGTACAGGGCAGGTGGAAAGGGACCGATGGTCTGTGGGAGCCCTCGGGATCCCGTCCCGAGGCGACGTGAGCCACTCAGGAGGATAAAGGAAGCCTGGGTGGTTTGTGACCCTTTCCGAGATCGCCCTGAGGCTGAGCTCTTACACGACTTTCAGTGTGATGTCGTGGGGGCTTCTCTGCAGCACCACGGGGCCCTCCGAGGTGTTGTAATCGTACAACGCACGCTGAGACAGTGAGATGATGCCAGACCTAATTAGAGACCCGCCCACCCCAAACTGTTTCAGGCGCATGACATAGGATCATGTTCCGCTTTATTAAATTCTTTAGTAAATATGATACCGGAAGGCGATACTAGTTTCACAGTTACAGGGACAGAATGGAGAAAAAGCAGATAGATCACGTGTACAGAGAATGAGTTTGGATGCGTTTGCAAAAGCAGCTGTGCTGTTTTCCGAGCCCAATCGCTTCTTCCCAGACGCATAACACTCTTAAAGAAGCTTCCATTGGTTCCTCTTCAGCCCAGTAGAGCATTTTGCAAGTTGGTTGCCTGGAAACAGGCTTGGGAGAACCTGTAGGAGTTAATCTGGGCAAATTAAACATCTCCGTTCTCTGATAAGAAATGACATTGGCTGAGGCTCTTCTTTTTGTCATTTTTCAGCTATGTAGAAGATGTAGCTTCCTTCATCTTAACATTGCCAGAAATTCAGAAGATTTGCTTCTGTTTGTGTCTGGTAGAAAGCCTATAGGGAGTAAAAACACTCAAGCATCTTTATTTATTTATTTTTGAAGACACCTTGTGTGACTTTTCAAAGGTCGCTTAAACTCTGTTTCCCCATATGGAAACTGGGGACAATACAACCAACCTTGCAGAGTTGCCAATGAGAATTAAGTAGTAAAATGTAAAGCACTTATATCCATGCTAAACACAAAGAAAGTTCTTAAAATGGTAGTAATTATAAGTATTTTTACTTTTTTTTTTTGCCATGCCACTCAGCATGCAGGATCCTAGTTCCCCAACCAGGGATCAAACCCATGCCCCCTGCATTGGGTGCTCAAAGTCTCAATCCCTGGATCACCAGGGAAGTTCCCAGAGGTATATTTTAAAGTCGGTTGTGCACTGCTTTTGGATTACATTCACCAGCCTTCTGCTCTCTCTCCTAACCTAGTGATTGTTTGCTAGGGACTCCAGCTCCACTTTATATTCATGTTCAAGAACTTGTTGATAGAAATGATGAAAGTGCTGAAGTTGATTACAGTGTTGGAAAAAACAAAAGCAACAACAACAAAAAACCCCAACGTGTTCACCAAAGATCAGTGGAAGAATGTTTTCATGAAACAAATCAGTTGCCTGTTTTTCCCACCTGTGCCACTTGGAGAAAGTAAGTCATTTTCAAAATGTTATCACAGCCCTCTGGTTGAGATGATCTGTTCTTCCTGATCCTTCTCTCAGAGGAATTCAGGATCTTCTGAGGGAACTCCTTGTTCTCTTGGAGGTGAGGTTCCCTTGGGTATTGATGGGAAGTGCCCTCTGTAGCCCCATTTTTTGATTCCTGGAGGATGAAGTGTGAGGTCGATGTACTAGGGCAGCACATGGTCTAGAAAGCCCCTGAATGGTTGCTCCCAGTCAGGAGGCACATGTCCTCGTGTTTGAACCTTGCTTGGCTGTGAGACCTGGACCAAAACACTACCATACTCTGTTTGGAGCATTGCCACTTAGGTGGTCACAGATAGATCTGAAGATTTCCTCCAGCTCTGTCTTTGAGGTTCTGTCTGGTTTGTGCCTGCTCAATCATGTCTAACTCTTTGCAACCCTGTGGACTGTAGCCTTCCAGGCTCCTCTGTCCGTAGGATTCTTCAGGCAGGAATACTGGAGTGGGTTGCCATGCCCTCCTCCAGGAGATCTTCCTGACCCAGAGATCAAACCCTCATCTCCTGCATTGGCAGACGGATTCTTTATCACTGAGCCAGGTTGAATATGTGACTTCATGCAGAAGTTTGGATAATGGAGTTGTACTGAGTCCAATCTCACAGTTAGATTTTTTTTTCCTACAAAAAGTATGGATGTACATGTGGGTGTCTGTGTGTGTTTTTGCCAGTTTCACATTCTGATGCTCTTAGATTTTCCATATATATATTTTTCCATATTTTTTTTTTCCTTAGTAGATCAAAGTCATCTTAGCTCCCTCCATCTGGAAGGAGTGGAACTGATGAATGCAGTCCATGGATTCTGGGAATCTTTCGTCCACCTGGTGATGTGAATGACGATGTGGGCCCTGGCTGAACTTGAAGTCAGATTCTCTTCTCTGGACTCCTGTACTGTTCCAGTTTCCAGTACACAAGACTTACTGGTAGGAAAACTATCTAACTACAGAATCCTCTTGGAGTAGAGGGCCAAAGAAGGAGAGGAACTGGTGTGAGAGGCAGAAAGAGGCTCTTTATGGATCCTGTAGCATTCTGTCTGCTGCAGCAGCTTCCGAGTGACTGGGACAGACAGATCAAATAGCAAGGCTGGCATTCAGTGGGGATGGCTGGTGGGCTGATGGGGGTGACTCTCAGCATCTTTTGAGGCCTGCCACTTAAGTGACCCCCTTTTAGTACTTCATGTGGTATTGATGGAGCAGCACAGTTTGACAGGATAAACACATTTTGCATTTGTAGTTATAACTCAAAAGATAAATATAAGCATGTTGGTTCCTAAAAGAGACAAAGTTATGTTTATGGGTCAAATCCACAAGATCCCATATCCATGATCAGTCTAGATAACATCTCTCTCTTTTAAATTTTTTAATTAAATAATTTGGCTACACTGGGTCCTATTGAATGGGCATGAGTTTGAGCAAACTCTGGGAGATAGTAAAGGACAGGATAGCCTGGTGTGCTGTAGTCCATGGAGTTGCAAACAATTGAACACGATTGAGCCACTGAACAACAAGAAGCCTGGGTCCTAGTTGCAGCATGCAGGATCTTTAGTTGTAGCATTTGAACTCTTAGTTTCAGCGTGTGGGATTTAGTTCCCTGACTAGGGATTGAACCTGGGCTCCCTGCTTTGGATGCTTGGAGTCTTAGCCACCGGACCACCAGAGAAATCCCTACATCTCTCTTTCCACATGATGGCAAATACCAAAATGGTTCATCTCCTCCACGTATTGCATCAGTTGTTTCCTTTCGCTGCATTTTTTATCATTATATGGAGGCAACTCAGTTTCTTTTCAACAGGGAACTGGAAGTGATTACACTCTTACTCTCCTGGGTCTGGTTAGGTTAGTAGGAGGTTAGGATGGTAATGGGTCTGGGCAGAGACTGAATTCCTTTTTACTGTTTTGCCGGATGATCAGCTGGGCCCAGAGCCTCCTTTCCCAAGAGCCTGGCAGATGGACATTTTGATAAATTGGACAGAATTGTGGTGCCTATTGTGCTCCTCTGGTGGCTCAGCTGGTAAGAACCTGCCTTCCAATGCAGGAGACCCAGGAGACTGGGGTTCAGTCCCTGGGTGGGGCAGATCACCTGGAGAAGGAAATGGCAACACACTCCAGCTTTCTTTATTATTCTTATTATTCTTAATTTGCTTATTTTTAATTGGAGAATAATTCATTTGCAGTATTGGGTTGTGTTTTTTTTTTTGCCATACATCAACATGGATCAGCCGTAGGTATGCATATGTCCCCTCCCTCTTGAACCTCTTTCCCACTTCCCACTCAAGTATTTTTGCCTGAGAAATTGCATGGACAGAGGAGCTTGTTGGGCTAGTGTGTGGGGTCGCAGGGTCAGATACCACTGAGCGTGCACGTGCACACGTGGTATATATCACAGTGAGTCTTGTTAACATCTCCACTTCCAGGGGCTCTCCTAGCCTCTCCGGGAGGTCCCCTATCCTCTTTCCTCTCTCTGCTTTGGTACCAGGCTTCATTCAGACTTGGCTCTTTGGAAGAGAGGCTGCCTGCAGAGAAATGTCATCAAATATACATTTGCTTTCTGCTTTGTACCCTCGGTGCCAGGAAACTCACTTCCCCACCCCAAGGGAGAGAAGCTGTGACTCTCCCCTCCTATGTTACCTTCCAGGGCCCCTCTCTAGGCTCAGTTTGGCTCCAAGTATCTGAGTCCACCTCTCCCTTCCCACCCGCTGCAGGTGAGGGAGCGCTGGTCTGTGTGTGGTGGAGCCCAGGCAGCCACCTCCCCCACCGACGCTCACTCAGAACAGGTTTCCGCTCTCCAGCTCCGGACAGTCTGGCTCCTCGTGTGGGGAAATTGCTGAGGCATTATCTGAATCTTTCACAAGGACAGCCACATGATAGATATAACTTGGGTTTAAAGTGCTTTGACCAGACAACAGCTTTTGCAAACCCTAAGCATTTCTTTCCTTCAGCTGTCCATAGAAGTTCTTAGCCATTAGGCATTTTTTTTGTCACAGGGAAGGCCCATCTAGAAAAGGGTCCTTCTGGCATGCAAAGTATTTGTGCTAGACTATTGCCTCTCTTGTCTCTATCCATCATGGGAGGGGGGCGGGGCAGGGGGCTGCAGACTTCTCCAGAAGCCTGCTATACTATGTGGCCTTTTCTGGGATCAGGAGTTCATTTTGGTGGCCTGAGACTTTAAGGCTATGAGGACAGACACAGCCCATGGGGCTTCCTGGGTTGCACTAGTGATAAAGAACCTGCCTGCCACTGCAGGAGACTTAAGAGACCTGGGTTCAATCCCTATGTTGGGAAGATCCCCTGGAGAAGGAAATGGCAACCCACTCCAGTGTTCTTGCCTGGAGAATCCTCATGGACAGAGGAACCTGGCGGGCTACAGTCCATAGGATCAAGAAGAGTTGAACACAACTGAAGCAACTTAGCTAAGCACATGGGACCAAGGAAGGTACAGTTGCAGAGGTTTTTGAGACTTGAACATGCAAGCAAGTCCCTGGGGCACTTGTAAAAATGCAAGTTCTGATCAGACAGATCTGGGGGGGTGGGGCCAGCATCTGCATTTCTGACAAGCTCCCAGGTGATGCTGCTGGTCCACAGAACTTCCTTTGGGTTGCCAGGGCCTATATCATTATCGACGTTTTGTGACACTAATGCAACTTTTTTTTTTTAAGGTCTTCATACTTAAAAAAAATTTATTTATTTATTCATTGGCTGTGTTGAGTCTTTCTTGCTGCTCAGGCTTTTCTGTAGTTGTAGCGCATGGCCGTCTCATCGCAGTGGTTTTTCTTGTTGCGGCTCATGGAATCTAGAGCACAGGCTCAGTAGTTACAGTACATGGGCTTAGTTGCTCCAGGCATGTGGGATCTTCCTAGATCAGGGATCGAACGTTCTTCTCCTGCCATGACAGGCAGATTCATTACTACTGAGCCACCAGGGAAGCCCTAACTCAACTCGTTTTGGTGTAGTTAGAATCCATTTCTGATGTCCAAGTAGATGGGGCCCAGCTGGCTGGTGTCCTTCTAATGACCTGCTAACGACCCTTCAAATTCTTGGAGATAATTGTTGTCACTCCTAAGCTGTCTTATCAGTAGACTAAATATCTTGAACCCCTTTGAGTTTCCCCTTTTCCCGGTCATAATAAATTTTCCAAAGCTCCCTGGGCCAAGTTACTTTTAAGTGCAAGACCATTGTGAAAATGGCAATTTATCTTTGCCTGGCAGAGGCATTTGAGTGTAATTTTGGTGGTATTAAGAGATCACTTGGGGAATTTCATCTCAGTCCTCTTCCAGACACTGAGAATGCGTGTTTACATTTCAACAACTTTATCTGACTCTGAAGATCACAACTTTTTTTTTTTGGAACCTGAAAATGAAATTTAGGCTCAATGATCTTCCTCAACTGCCCTCCCTATGGCATTACAGTGGGGATGAACTGGCCATCAGAGATGCCCCCTGCAGCCCAAGATGCAGGTATACAACTGCATTCAGTCGCCACTGCTGCATCCAGGAGCAGGGAAGAAATTGACTACTGGTTTGAGCATCTTCTAGTGGGAGACCCTGTGTTAGCCATGGAGGAGGCATAGTTGAATAAGTGATCTCTGTCCTCCAGAGCCAACAGTCCCATGAAGCAGTTGTTGTTGTTTAGTCACTCAATCGTGTCCAGCTCTTTGTAGCCCCATGGACTGTAGCCAGGCAAGCTCCTCTGTCCGTGGGATTTTCCAGGCAAGAATACTGGAGTGTGTTCCCATTTCCTTCTCCACGGGATCTTCCTGGACCAGGGATCAAACTCGTGTCTCCTGCATCGGCAGGCAGATTCTTTACCACTGAGCCACCAGGGTAGCCCCCCCATGGGGAAGCAAGCATCCAAATCAACGGTTGCCATGCAGTGTGACTGGGGCTAGGACAGATGGGTCAGGAGGTGTGGTGGGCAGAGGGCCTGCTTGGGGGCAGGCAAAGCCAGGGGACATCCCCTGAGAAGCAGCATGAAAAGAGGTGCATCTACAAGGATTAGCAGGAGTTTGCAGGGCTTTTCTGGGGCTTCTCAGGTGGCTCAGTGGTAAAGAATCTACCTGCCAATGCAGGAGATGCAGGTTCGATCTCTAGGTTGGGAAGATCCCCTGGGGAAGGAAATGGCTACCCACTCCAGTGTTCTTGCCTGGCAAATCCCACAGAGAGAGGAGCCTGGCGGGCTACAGTCCATGGGGCCACAAAAGAGTTGGACACAGCTGAGCAACTGAGCACACACAGGAATTTTCTGGTGAGACAAATGTGGAGAGTGGAGTTCAGAAGACATTCGACGCAGAGAGGAGGCCATGCAGAAAAATCCAGAAGCACAGTCAGTTCGTTGTGTCTGATTCTTTGCAACTCCATGGACTGCAGCATGCCATGGGGGAAAATGGAGAGGCCATGCAGAAAAATCCAGAAGCACAGACAGGCCTAAACATTTCATTTCTTGCAACCCTTCAGTTCCATGAAGCTCTGTAGCTGCCTCAGGTGTGTGAACTCTCTAAAGCTGAAGAGAGAGAACATCCCTCTGGGCATCTGTAGGTCTCTGGAGCCTTTGTCTCTCGGGCCAGTGGTTTAAAACTACTTTAACCATAATTTTTTTTTTCCTACAATATCTTACTAGATCCAGTTTACAAACCAGAGAAAACGTGGCTGTGGCTGTGAGGGTTTGGGTTTTGTCTTGTGGCCTCTAAAGAATTCCACAGAACTGTAGGGGTACCGTGGAGCATGGTTTGGAAACCTCTGTTCTGAGAAATTTTTATTGCTTTTGGCAGCCCTATGAAGCATGTTATCTTAGTTTTATTGTGATTGGTCTTGACATTCTGGATGCCCTGCTGGTTGTTGTGTCAATAGTTGTCAGTGGAAGGAAACCAGAATTGTCTGTGTGACACTCTGACAAACGTGGGGCACACGGGCTGCCCGTGAGAAAGGGAGTGTGGGAAGTGCTGGCTCAGAAGTCTCTAGCAGTAGCTGTCCACTGGGGGAAGCAAAGAGAGCAGTGAGCTTCTTGCAGAAATGGGCTTTTTACTTGCAACCTTGTCTAACCGTCCAAGACTTTTCAGATTCTAAAAAGGTTGGCAAGGGAGAAAAATAAAAGCATTTTTCTGGGTATAAGACTCAACAAATTCTACCCAGGATCTCGCATCTCTTTTCATCGGTGTAAACTAGCCAAATGTAAAATTTAAAGGCAGGATGTTTTTGAGAGTGAGTTTTGAAAAGGGACTGTTAAGCCAGAAGCTTAAGAATGGAAAAGTTCCACTGGCCCAGGGTGAGGCGGAAGGTTCCAGTTCAAGCTGGAGCTCCTGTGTGCGTCTTACAAAGCTCTCTCAAAGGAGAAAATTGATGCTCTAAATGGAACAATGCCCGAAGGGAGCCCCACCCCTCACTGATGGATGGTCCTCATCCTTAGAAAGGGATCTGAAGAGCTCCCTGAGTGCACTGTGTGGGTGTGCGTGCTAAGTCACTTCAGTCATGTCCGACTCTTTGTGATCCTGTGGACTGTAGCCCTCCGGGCTCCTCGGTCCACGGGATTCTCCAAGCAAGAATCCTGGAGTGGGTTGCCATTTCCTTCTCCAGGGGCTCTTCCTGACTTGGAAATTGAACCCCTGTCTCATGTCTCCTGTGTTGGCAGGTGGGTTCTATATTAGTAGCACCACCTGGACACAGAGCAAGCTCTGAAAGCATCATCATGTGACTGATTTAGGGTGATGAATGTAAGGCATGCTCAGTCTAGAGAGCATTACTGGGTACTTGAGAAACCCTGATGGAGGGAAGGGACAGTGAGGGTTCCCTTCAGGAAGTACACTTGCTGTTGCCTGGGGCTGGGTCTGCTACCAGACCCACAACCCACTGAACTAGACAGTATCAAGAAAGAGCTGGTGATCAGCAGCCTCTCTATCCAGATGGCCTGTGTCCAAGGGTCTTGACATCAGCCCCCATTGCTTTGGAAACTGGCCCACCGGGAACTATGGGATTGACTCCCAAACTGTGAGGATTTGGCTTCCTCTTGCCTCCTAGGGCTGGCCTTACACTGGCTCTTAGGTTGCCCTGATCTGTTGGGACTGGTGACCAATGACACTGGCTTCCTAGATCTCACATGACTGTCTGATGGATGGCCAGTGATGAGCCTGAGCTGTCTACTTGGTTGCAGCGGCTACTGCCCGGCTCTCACCCTACTGGGTGTCCTCCTTCCCTCCGCTCCCCGGAGGGAAAAATGGTGCCTGCGTATGAGTGATGAGGACACTGATGCCCAAGCGTTCAGAGCTGGTACAGAATGATCTTTTTTTTTTTTCCCCTGCATGGTACGTGGAACTTCCCAGACCAGGGATTGAACCTGCACCCTTGCAGTGGAAACTTGCAGAGTCTCAATCCCTGGACCCTGAGGGAAGTTCCAGGAGGACATCTTGTATGTCTGTCTAGCTCTTAGTCCAGTGCATCAGTAACCTGTCTTCTTTCCAGGGCTCTTGTCCTTACTGTGTAGTAGGGGCCATTATTCCCAGCTTGGTCTCCTTGAACTCCCCTAATTCTTGGGGCTTAGGACCCAGAGCTTCTCAGGCAGACAGTGGCCATGCAGAGCAGTTCCCCATCCCGTAAAGAACAACAAGAATGAAACTCAAAAGTACTGAGCCAGGGAGCAGATTTAGGCAAACCGTTAACGTGTTTTGTTTGAAAAACAAACTGGTGGTTTATGACGAGCCTGTTTCAAAGCCGGCTGTGTTATAACCACTGAGTAATTCACTCGTGTGTCAATTTTCCAAAGGATTGGGTTCAGGAAAACCTCAAACATAGTGGCTAAGTACTTTTCCTTTCCTTTAAAAATTGTGTTTATTTTGGGAGGAATTTAATCCATATGTTTCAGATTTATTTCCATGTTACTCAGCGAAAGGTTGGTTTTCTTGCCCAGCATCGCTAAGCCATGAGTCCACTGGGTTCCTTTCTCTTCCCTTCCCACAGCCATCCCCAAGCTTCACCGTACGGGTGCTCACAGCTGAGTCCCAGGCTTGTGGCTGGTTAATTCTATAGCCTTTTATGTGTACTAAGTGCTGAATCTTTTCAGTCATGTCCGACTCGGTGAATCCCATGGACTGTAGCCCGCAAGACTCCTCTGACCATGGGATTCTCCAGGCAAGGATACTAGAGTGGGTTGCCATGCTCTCCTCCAGGGGATCTTCCTGAAGCAGGGATCAAACCCATGTCTCTTACATCTCCTGCATTGGCAGGAGGGGTTTTTTTTTTTTTACCACTAGCACCACCTGGGAAGCCCATTTTATGAGACACAAGCAACTGTAGGTCCTGGAGGCAAGAAGAAAAATCAGTGATACTACTTCTGTTCTTTTGAAAAAATTTTGATGTTTGATTCACTATAGATTTCTGGCATTTATTTAGATTTGTTAAATGTTGTGATACAATATTAGTTATATCGATTGACTGAGTTTTTGGTCCTATCTTAAATTTTGCATCTTTGCCTCAACTTTCTTCTGACCAACCTCCTTCAGGGCTCTTTCCTGTAGTCAAAGTCCTTATCATCAGTGCTGGTTCTGTTCTGATATTTTCTGACACAGGGCTCTCTGTGATGACGTAGAGGGGTGGGATCGGGGGTGGGTACGAAGCTCAGGATGGAGGGGCTGTATGTGTACATACAGCTGGTTCACTTTGTTGTAGCTCAGAAACTAACACAACATTGTAAAGCAATTATACTCTAATAAGACATACATATAAATATGTATAAATAGACAATATGGTTGTCTTGTAAGAATGAAAAGAGATCCATATAGGAGGATACATATCCTATAGGTATGTTGCAGAATGCATGAAAATTTTATGTATGACATGTGCTGTGCTGTGCTAAGTCACTTCAGTCCTGTCCAACTCTTTGCAACCCTGTGGACTTTAGTCCTCCAGGCTTCTCTGTCCATGGGATTCTCCAGGCAAGAATACTGGAGTGGGTTGCCATTTCCTCCTCCAGGGGATCTTCCTGATATAGGGGTCGAACCTGCATCTCCTGCATTGCAAGGGGATTCTTTACCTGCTGAGCCACCGGGGAAGCTCCAATGTAAACATAGGCAGTATCACTTCAGTGAGGGAGAATGTGGTTTGTTCAGTAAACATATCTGGGTATTATTATTATTTTTTACAAAAAGATACCAGTGTCAGGGGAGCAAGCTTTGGGGATGCTAAATGTGCCTCCGGCTCTTAACCTACCTGTTGATTTGAATTGGGGGTGTAGGAGTCTTAGGGAAAGTGGAGGAGTGGTATGTGGGCCCTCTCTAGACATCCATGTGACCTGAAGCTGATATTTTCCGTTCTCCGTTGCTTGTCTTCCTTTCTGGGGAGAGTGGAATTGTGGTGTTCCATGGTAAATATTTTGCCAATTATGCTGGACTGATGTGTCACTGTGTCTGTGAGTTCTTAAGAAGGCACTGAGTTCACCAGATTTCTCAATTCAATTCCTGGGAACAAAAGAGAAAGCAGTTATAGGATCTGGGCTTCGGAGCTTTCATAGGCAAGGATTTCTTCTCAGTGAAGTGATTTTGTGAAAATAAAAAGTACAGCCATCTCGGAGGCACCGACTTGGTTCTCAGCGTTGAGGAACCTCAGAGTTTCCTTTGATGACCTAACTGTGGGCTGTGTATATACTTGAACTTACTTGGTGGCAGAGCTGAAATCTGTTTTTAATTTTAAAATCATTGGGCAACGTTGTTACAAATGGTAATAGATAAACACATCCCGGAATTTTTTGAGAAGGACAGGTGCCAGTGAAGTTCATTTTTACTTTAAACATGCCCCACATACAGTTACTTTAAATAAGAAACTATTTTTAACGTGGAGAATAAATGATGTTTCTATTGAATCTTGCTTATTAAGTGTGAACTTGAGCTTGTACTCTGCTGGGGTTGTTTGAGGACGTCACCTTTTAAAGGTTGGGGGGTCAGAGAGGTGTGGGGTCATATTTTGGTTTTATTTTTCTTTTTTGGATGAGCCTCCTAGCTAGGGGTTGCATTCTGTCACCTCATCCCTTCCCCTCTTTTTTTGGCCAGGGCACATGGCAGGTGGAATCTTAGTTCCCCGACCAGGGGTTGAACCCCGGGCTCAAATCCTGACCACTGATCCACCTGAGGTCATTCGCCTGGGTGTGATGGAGTTGGCAGAGGGACCCAGGTCCGTGTGAGTCTGAAGCCCATGCTCCAAATAATGAGTGAAGTTGCTTGATTCTTAAATTTTGAGGAAGCACATTTAGGGGAATACTGTAATTCATAGTAAAGCGTTTTGAGAATAACAGGAGTTTTAAGAAATACTGGTAACCCAAACACAGTTGTTGATTCACAGTTCTTTCGGGACACCTAGGATTCAGAAGTGACTTCATGACATTTCCGTGCCATGGAGAGGCTCTCAGTTGAGAAGATGGGTAGGCCTTCAGGTGCCTATAGTCTGTGCGGTAAGACGGGTGGACAGTATGGAAGCACTGCAGACTGATGAGAAATAACTTTACTGGGGAAAGAGACAAGGTGTCATGGAGGCAGTGTTTTGAGTATACAACGTTGTGTTAGTTTCTGCTAATACACTAATGTGTAGTGACTCAGCTATACATATACATATATCCCCTCTTTTTTGGATTTCCTTTGCATTTAAGTCAGTACAGAGCATTGAGTAGCGTTCCCTGTGCTCTACAGTAGGTTCTTATTCAGTTCAGTTCAGTTCAGTCGCTCAGTCGTGTCCGACTCTCCGCGACCCCATGAATCACAGCACACCAGGCCTCCCTGTCCATCACCAACTCCCGGAGTACACTCAAACTCATGTCCACAGCGTCGGTGATGCCATCCAGCCATCTCATTCTCCGTCGTCCCCTTCTCCTCCCGCCCCCAACCTTTCCCAGCATCAGAGTCTTTTCCAGTGAGTCAACTCGTCGCATGAGGTGGCCAAAGTATTGCATTTTCAGCTTTAGCATCAGTCCCTCCAGTGAACACCCAGGATTGATCTCCTTTAGAATGGACTGGTTGGATCTCCTTGCAGTATAAGGTACTCTCAAGAGTCTTCTCCAACACCACAGTTCTTATTAGGCATCTATTTTATATACAGCAGTGTGTATATGTCAATCCCAATCTCCCAATTCATCCCACCCCTCTTCCCCTTTAGTGTCTGTATGCTTGTTCTCTATGTCTCTATTTCTCCTTTGCAAAAGTGGTTAGTCTGTACCATTTTTCTAGATTCCATATATATGCATTAATACATGATATTTGTTTTTCTCTTTCTGACTTTACTCTGTATAACAGTTTCTGGGTCTGTCCACATCTCTGCAAATGGCACAATTCCATTCATTTTTATGGCTGGGTAATATTCCATCGTATATATGTACCATATCTTCTTTATCCTTTCCTCTGTTCTTGGACATTTAGGTTGCTTCCATGTCCTGGCTGTTGTAAACAGTGCTGCTATGAACATTTTTGTGCACGTATCTTTTGTAATTATGATTTTCTCAGGGTATATGCCCAGCAATGGGATTGCTGGATCATACAGTAGTTCTGGCTTTAGTTTTTCAAGGAATCTCCATGCTGTTCTCCACAGTGGCTATACCAATTTACATTCCCACCAACAATATAGGAGGGTTCCCTTTTCTCCACACCCTGTCCAGCATTTATTGTTTGTAGATTTTTGATAATATTGTTTGATTGGGCCTTGAAGGAGGATCTGGTTTGCTGGCTGGAGGAGAGAAGGTTAGGAGGGAAGGACTAGCCTGAATTTAGTTTAGAGAATCCAGAAATCAGATATCTGGGGGAAGGTCTAGGAGTTACCTGGAAATGAGACCGTAAAAGTGAGGACAGGTGATGGTGGTCCTTAAAAGCTGAGTCAGGGCATTTTTGTATGTGACTTTCATGAGGGGAGGGGTGTAATCAGTAGGTGAACACTACACCATTGCTCCTGGTGGCAGGTGGCTTGGGTGTCCCTCATTTCTGAGGGTAGTGTTCTTGGCAGGAAGTCCATTCGAGAATACCAGCTCTCACCTGAGAATGTACTTCCTAGGGTCCAGTGAAGGCATTAAGAACTGCACTGCCTATAACGAAACACTGGTGCTGGGGCCAGAGGGAGAACATTAAGCTGGAAGTGCCTCAGGGACCTCATGCCCTCACGTGAGGCCCAGTCTCTCTTTTGAGGAGGATGTTCTGAGACTCGTGTGTCTTTGGAATTATCCTTCCAGGCCAATGCTTTCTGTATCCACTCTTAGTGTGCGAGCAGAGTGTTCGAGCCGTCATCCTGTGACTTTTGTGCTGATTATCTTTATACTTAAAATTTTTTTAAGTGTATTTATTTATTTAGGGCTGTGCGGGGTCTTTGTTGCTGCTCGGGCTCTTCTCGAGTCGTGGTGAGCGGGGAGGCTCCTCTCTAGCTGCAGTGCACAGGCTTCTCACGGCAGTGGCTTCTCTAGCTGTGGAGCGCGGGCTTTAGGGCAGGAGTGCTTCAGTAGTTGTGGCGCATGGACTTAGTTGCCTGGTGGCACGTGGGATCCTCCTGGATCAGGGATAGCACCCCTATCCCTTGAACTGGCAGGCAGAGCTCCACCACCGGACCAACAGTAAAGTCCTATGCTGAATCTTTATAAGCACCTTCCTAATTCTTCACAAATTCTTGGGGAGATTCCTGACTGCTTTGTTTGACTGACCTGCAGCAGAGGTGGTGGAAGGAATGTGGTTGAAAGGGACGGAGTTTTCATGTACAGCTCACCTTTAGGGAGGACAGAGTCATCACTGTGAAGGGTGCTAGTTCAGTTCAAATAGTCCAGCTCAACTGGAGGAGGTGGGTACCCTGAGCGCTCTCTGCAGAGGTGCCAAGGTGACCTTCCAGCCTTTAGCTCTTCTCTGCCCTGGAGATGCAATTAGACATTCGGTGGTTTCAGTGATGAGCCCATCCAGGGTGCCCTGAATATCTGAGAGTCCCTTGGACAGAAAGGAGAGCAAACCAGTCAGTCCTAAAGGAACTCAACCCTCTTGATGTTGTTCAATCACTAAGTCTTGTTTGACTCTTTGCAGCCCCATAGGCTGCAGCATGCCAGGCTTCCCTGTCCTTCACTATCTTCCAGAGTTTGCTCAAACTCATGTCCATTGAGTCAATGATGCCATCCAACCATCTCATCGTCTGTCACCTGCTTCTCCTCTTGCCCTCAATCTTTCCCAGCATCGGAGTCTTTTCCAGTGAGTCAGCTCTTCCCATCAGGTGGCCAAAGTATTGGAACTTCAGCTTCAGCATCAGTTTGTACCAGAAAGCATTTCCTTAAAGAGATGCTTTCCTCCCCACCCCACAACACTTTTGAAACACCTTTAAACAGACCTTAGCAAGGATTTAAAACAGAGATCTGGGTTAGCTTCTCTTTGCTGATTACACTCAGACCACAGAGTGTTTTGTAAATGGATAGGACTGCAGCAAAATTCAGAGTCAGTAATGTGTACCCTCAGCGGGTCCATTTTTCATCGTGGATGCTCTGTTTGAGAACTTGAAACCCAAGATGTACGCTAGAGGAGACTGCTGGAGAAGGAATGAGCAGGCTAAAGGTACTCTGGATGAAATGCTCTTATCACAGGACTTCTGGTGCATGCCCTGTGTCCCACTTACACGGGTGATAAGTCAGTATTGCATTTATTAGTTTGACTTTTATTGAAAAAGATACCAGGGACTTGAAGCTTTGAGTCAGTGCCAGGTGAATCAATAAAACCAGGACATGTTGCATTTGTTTAGCCAGTTTATTCAGCAAACACTTATGAATCCACCACTCTACACCAGACATGGAGTGTACTAAACCCAATAACTCATGCACCTACCTTGCAATTCAAGTTGAGGTGGGGTCATGTGAATAAAAGAGAATAGTAAAACATTCTGCATCCATTCAAGGCACAGAGTGGGCAGGAAAGTGAGAGGATTCCTTTATTCCTGGAGGATTATTGCTTGCTTTGAACATGACAACATAGTGAGAATCTGTCAATCAGAGGTAGGACCTTTGGATACTGGGAGGTCAGACCCTGTCATGAAAGGAGCTACCAGCAATTTAACAAGGTGAAAGTATATGCGCAAAGCCAAGCGGTGTGAGAGATGAAGCTTTCGAGGGAGGGATGCCAGGAGACGGATCTCTCTCCCTGTCTTCCTTTTTGGTTATTTTGTAAAATACATGATATATTTTCATGAGTCCAATCTGTTGACCATTTCCTTCAGATTTTGCCTTCTTCTTGTTCTTTAGTCACTCCGTTGTGTACGACTCTTTGCGAGCCCATGGACTGCAGCATGCCAGGTTTCCCTGTCCTTCCCTATCTCCCGGAGTTTGTTCAAACTCATGTCCATTGAGTCAGTGATGCCATCCAACCATCTCATCCTCTGTCACCCCCTTCTCCTGCCCTCAATCTTCTTCTGTCAGTATATAATTCTAAAGTCTTAGACTACCACTGGTAGTCCCATGGATTGATTTTTAAGCTCCTAGACCTGTGTGGAATTTATTTCAGTTCATGGTACAAAGAGAGATTCTCACTTCATTTTCCCCTGTATCAACCAACCCATTATCCAAGCACAGTTTTCTTGAACAAGCTCTGCTTTATCCATTGGCTCCTGCTGCCAGTGAAAGCTTAGCTGATCTGGTTACAAGTGGAGGAGATAGCAGGGATGTGATAAGGCTAGCATGGCAGGAATTCAGCCAGACATTTGATCTGACCATCTGGGCAGGCTTCAGAGATTCCATCTCGGCGGACTAGACCTGGCTATGTCTGGAAAGCTCTGAAGAGACGCGGCTAGCACTGCTGGCTGTTCTACTCTGAAAATTTAGCCAAATGAGGGTCGGTCCAGTGGCACACTGGGCTGCTAACCTCCCTGGGAAGCGCTGCCTGGGGGAAACCTCCCTGGGAAGCGCTGCCTGGGGGAAGGAGCTCGATCATTCCTCCCTGGGGAGGGTGATCATCTATGTGTCCCAATGAGTCAAGGTCTGAGAAAGACCACCCATGGGAACTCCCAGGCATGCCCAGACTATGGGAGCCCTGGTCCAGAGGGATGCCAGCATTCTGAGTGCGGTCTCTTCCACGAAATAGGAGCTTGTATATACACAGTGTAAGGAAATTTGTTCCTGACCTATGTTGAAGAGGCAGCTGAAATAACCTTCCCATCTTCTGGGTTCCCAGACGCCATAATTTATAAGGCTAGATGTCCAGTCTTCTCCTCTGTTTAGGGGCTCATGTCCTATTTATTTATGGAAACTCAAAGTTTATTGTAGAATGTGATGGAGTCACTGCCTGCTGCCTCTATTGAATGAATGGATGAATAACTAATGATTGACTGTGACTGTATTTTCCATGTCTTCCCACAGCTGTACTACTTAACATTGGGAGTGACAACTCATTGTAAACTGCTGGTCCTTCTCTTTAATAAGATCCTGGTAAAACCTTGACTTTAATGTCATATTACTTCAAGACTTCTTCCTCATTCCAGGCTTTTCTTTTTCATCGAATACATGCAATAGTCACACTCTCTTTTACAAACCATGTTTTCAAAAACCTTCCTTTATATCAGAGTTAGCAAAGAAATTCACATTCTAGAAAAGACTTGCAAGGTAATGGAGGTTCCTACTGTTTCGGATCCTATTTGGAAGATATGTTGGGGCAAAAACGTTGAGTTTACCTATTCTTTTAACTTCTCAGAAACCTGTTAGAAAGTGGAGCTGTTGACCTGCAAGTGTGGGGGTCTATGGGGCACACAGCTTAGCCTGGTGCACCGGACCTTCTGTGGCTGGACTGCACCTGCCAGCCAGCTGGCTCATCTGCATCTCAATTCAGCGGGCAGAACAGCTGGAGGCTGGCTGGTCTAGGATGTCCTGACCCACGTGCTTGGTGTTGGCGGGCTGTCGTCCGCGGGGCTGAGGGGACCATGTGTACTGTGTCCAGTATTCTGGACCATGTATCTCTCATCATCTAGCATACTAGCCTGGGTGTGTTCTCAGCTGGCTGATCCGGTTCTGTGAGACAGAGGAAAAGCATGCATTGATCTCAAAGCTCAGTGGCATACCATCACTTCTACTCCCCTTTAAAAAATGTCTTAGTTTGTGTATTTCTTTTTAAAAATATTTTATTAATTTATTTGGCTGCACCGGGTCTTTTTTTTTTTAAATAAAGTTTCTCTTTGTTTGGCCCCAAACTTTCTTTTGTTTACTTTTGGCTGTGCTGGGTCTTTGTTGCTATACTGGTTTTTCTCTTGTAGCAAGCAGGGTTACTCTTTAGTTGCGGTGTGTGGGCTTCTCATTGCAGTGGCTTCTCTTGTTGAGGAGCACGGGCTCTAGGGTGTGAGGGCTTCCGTAGTTGTAGCTCCTGGGCTGTAGAGCACAGGCTCAGTAGTTGTGGCACGAGGGCTAAGTTGCCCTGTGGCATGTGGGATCTCTCTGGACCGGGCATCGAACCTGTGTCCCCTGCGTTAGCAGGTGGATTCTTTACCACGGAGCCACCAGGGAAGCCCTGTACCGGGTCTTAGTTGGGGCTTGTGGCATCTAGTTCTCTGACCAGGGATCAAACACCAGTTTCCTGCACTGGACGCTCGGAGTCTTAGCCACTGGACCACTAGGGAAGGCCCACTTCTGCTTCCTTCTTTTGGCTGAAGCAAGGCTGGTTCGTGTTCAAGGGGAGGAGATTCTGATTCTGCCTGGTGATGGGAGAAGCTCCAATGTGTATTGCAAAGGACATGGATCCAGGGAGAAGAGAAAAGGGTGGGAGTGTGTGTGTGCTCAGTCTTGTCTGACTCTGTGACTCCATGAACTGTAGCCCATCAGCTCCTCTGTCCATGGGATTCTCCAGGCAAGAATACTGGAGTGGGTTGCCATGAACTCCTCCAGGGGATCTTCCCAACCCATGGATTGAACCCATGTCTCTTGTGTCTCCTGTGTTGTCAGGTGGATTCTTTACCACTAGCGCTACCTGGGAAGCCCACAAAAGGTGGGGTATGGGGCCATGTTTGCAATCAATCCACCACACCTACATTTGATAGAATTCCTTCCTCCATAGTAATCTTGCACTTGGATGTACTTACATGGTGACACCTTGCATGATTTCTCTGAGTCTCAATTGTGCATACATGTCCTGGCGTTTGCGTTCATCTCAGCAGGCAGCTGGGTCATCAGTTCTTCTCTTGGAGATGTGTTGGCCAGCCATCCTCCAAGTACAGTCACAAGGACAAGCCAACACCTGAGAGTGGTCATGTCCAGGAGGGAGGGGACTGTGAGGTGGGAGGGGGCATGCCCCACAGGATCTTGGCTGCATGCCCTGAAGGCTGGCCGAGGCAGTCAGCTGCTGCAGGGCAGATCCCAGAGCCCCAAGAAAGCCCTGTTCACCCTTCCTGGTGCCCTTGCTTTCAGCTGGGTGTGGGTGGGCAGGTCTTGCCAGCTGAGGTTCCTGCCCTGACCCACCGTGTCAGCCGTGCAGCTCCCAGAGGACCAGCCCCAGGTCCTGCCCACACACCCGGATGTTGACAGGGGCACGGCTCCAGCACCAGCTTTCATGGATGGTCTCATCGCTTTTAAGATAATGACCATGGGGTGTGGGCTGGCGGGAGCAGTGACATCACTTTCCTGAAATTCTGGGTCAGTTCCTGCTGCTTTACTCTGCGTCTCTGAATGACTGAAATAAATCTACGGGTTGGGTACATGTCCTGGAAGTTTTCGAGCCTGCCAACACGCCTGTCTTGTGATGTGGCCAGGAGAGTGATGGCTTTGAGATCACAGGTCCTGGGTTCAAGATTCTGTCATTGGTTTGTCGTGTGAACTTGAATGGTAGGTTTCACTTTTCTAGGCCCGAGTTTTCTTATTTGTACCATGATGGATCCATCCCTGATTTTGTGAAGTAATACTGAGGTTGACCAAACCAGTCAGTTCTCAAGGAGATCAACCCTGAATATACATTTGAAGAACTGATGCTGAAGCTCCAATACTTTGACCACTTGATGCGAAGAGCTGACTCACTCATTGGAAAAGACCCTGATGCTGGGAAAGATTGAGGGCAGGAGAAGGGGGTGACAGAGAGTGAGATGGTTGGATGACATCACCAACTCAATGGACAAAGGTACATATGTCTCTTCCCTCTTGAACCTCCCTCCCACTCTTTCCCACCTCTATAGGTTGTTACAGAGCCCCGGCTTGATTTCCCTGAGTCATACAGTGAATTTCCATTGGGTACCTATTTTACATATGATAGTGTATATGCTTCCATACTATTCTCTTCATTCATCTCACCCTCTCCTTCCTCCCCATCGCCCATATCCACAAGTCTGTTCTTTGTGTCTCCATCTCTGTTGCTGCCTGCAAATAGGTTCATCAGTACTATCTTTCTAGATTCCATATATATGTGTTAATATATGATATCTGTTTTTCTCTTTCTGACTTACTTCACTCTGGATTCATCCACCTCATTAGAACTGACTCAAGTGCATTCCTTTTTTATGGCTGAGTAGTATTCCATCACATATATGTACCACGGCTTCTTTATCCATCCCTCTGTTGATGGGCACCTGGGTTGCTTCCATGTCCTAGCTATTGTAAATAGTGTGATGCAGACCATTTTTAAAGTTTTTTATTGAATTTGTTCAATATTACTTCTGTTTTATATTTTGGTTTTCTGGCCACAAGGCATGTGGGATCTTAGCTCCCTGACCAGGGATAGAACCCACACACCCTGCACTGGAAGGTGAAATTTCAACCACTGGACTACCGGGGAAGTCCCTCAGTTGGTTACTATCGTAACAGATCTTTACATCCTAAATCTATCAATAGGAAGAAAGGGTCATTCCAGGCTCACAGATTAGAATCATAGAGATAAGAGTTGGGTATTTCCTTCCTTCCTACCTTGATTTTATCTGGAAGGATCCCTTGTGGGTAAGGAGACATATCTTCACGATGACGAGACTCAACAGAGTTTCTCATGTTTCCACCCATGAGAGCCAGCATTCCAGTTGCCTCTGAGTCCCACGTGGTCTTGGCCAGAAGGAGAAAAAGTACCCAGGGCTTGCACTGGGCACAGACCTTCTGGGGCAGGATGGCTTCTCCATGCCACTGTTCTCCACTGACGTTTCCCAGAGCCCGGAGGAGATGGGGGGGTTCTTGACTCCACCATGAGTCACCCTGCCTCCAGAGCCCACCCTGTATGTCCTCACATAAGAAGACCAGCAGTTACTGCCTCATCTTTTCACCCAGCACAGAAGTGAGGTGATCCCAGGAGATGATGGATGAAAACCAGACTTTGCTCCTCCATGGGTGAAGAGTACCCAGTGTGGACTGTCCCTCCCTGAGGGCCGTGGGATGGCTGCAGTGGGCAGCATTTCTCCCTGGAATGAATGTGTAGTCTTCCAAAGGCTGCGGATGACTTCACACGGCTATCAGGTGACCAGGCAGGAGTGCCATCCTCCCAATAGATGTATGAACAGTATTCAATTCAGTTTTGATCCATATTTTTAGGTCAACTTGGATTAGGAAGTGTCCAACCAAGAAGGTTTAGTTTTAGGAAATTCTATTTTTTATTACAGTATAATTGCTTTACAATGTTGCATTAGTTTCTGCTGTACAGTGAGTGAGTCAGCTATACATATATCCCCTTTCCTCTTGGACCTCCCTCCCACCCCCATCTCACCCCTGTAGGTCATCACAGAGCACTGAACTGAGCTCCCTGTGCTATACAGCAGCTTCCCACTAGCTATCTATTTTACACGTAGTCATGTATTTATGTTAAATCTAATCTCCCAATTCATCTCACCCCTCCCCATGTCCACGAGTCCATTCTCTATGTCTGCATCTCTATTCTTGCCCTGCAAATAGGTTCATCTCTACCATTTTTCTAGATTCCACATATATGTGTTAATATGCAATACTTTTTTTCTCTTTCTGACTTCACTCTGTATGTATGACAGACTGTATGTCCATCGACATCAAAGCAAAACCGAAAAGAATCTTGCAGGAAGCAAAGTTAGTCATGGAAAATTCCCTGGGCTGGAGGTAAGGCATGAAGGTGGTGATAATGATGGTTATAGTTTTTTGAATACCTGCTATCCTTCAGGCATTATGATCAGTATTTGCATCTCTTGCCTCTTTGAGCTCTCCCTGCTGCTCCACAGGCTTGGGTCTGTGTGATCCAGACAACCTAGATGAGGTAAAAAGAGGCCCAGAGAAGTTAAGCAACTGGCTGAAAGACACACAGTAAATCTGTATGTGTGTGTGGTGGTGGGGTGGGTGGGGAGGTCTGCTGTTTGAACTCAAGTCTCTCTTCTTGGTTTCTCTCTCATCTTCTGTTATGGGGAGCCTCCAAGATCCTATCTGGAAATTGAATCTGCTGGACTCTATGATCCCTTTCCAGCTCTGAATGACCCTGATCTCTATGACTTAATGTCTTGCTGAAGAAAATGGTGCCTTCTGCTTGCCCTGTGTGTAAGTGATGTTGCTGCACCCCCAGAGAGTATATGAGACCAAGGTGAGAGTTGTCATTAGATTGTAAGCGTTCCGGGAGAAGGACAGGCACCCTAGGGTTTTTTGTTGTTTTTTTTTTGGCAGCACTGCTCAACATGTGGGATCCTAGTTCCTTGACCAGGGATTGAACCCTCGCCCTTCTGCATTAAAAGAATAGAGTCCTAACTACTGGACCACCAGGAAAGTCCAGGAACCCTGATTTTTATGTTCGGCTTCCACACCAAGTGGCTGTGTGGCCTGAGACAGGTTGACCCTTCTGAGCCTGTGTCCCTACCTAGAGACAAGAAGCTTGGCTGCAGTTGTCCCTAGGACTCTTTGAGTCTTGGAGGAGAATGCCATCTCCTTTCCCCTGCTGCTCCAGACACGGGAGGGCAGGTTTTTAGGCAGAATCAGACTTTTTTTGGCTGCACCACGCAGCATGCAGGATCTTAGTTCCCTGGCCAGAGATGGAACCCTGGCCCCCTTCCTTGGGACCTCGGAGTCTTAATAACAGGACCACCAGGGAAGTCCCAGGATCAGGCTTTCTTGAAGCATCTGTGTTTTTCCTAATGGAGGACTGGGATTTCTTCATATCAGGTGAACATTTCAAAACTTCTGGAAAGGACTCTGACATGAGAACAAATGGATCTCCCTTTTGTAGTAAAATCTCTTCCTTCTGGTTAGGACAAGCCTTTACAGAGTTCTTATCACGATACCTAAACCGCGTGGCGAGCGAAAGACAGAGACTTTTGCCGTTGCTTTTGTCGTTGTTGTTGTTGTTCAGTTGCTAAGTCGTGTCTGACCCTTTGTGACCCCATGGACTGCAGCACGCCAGGCTTCCCTGTCCTTCACTGTCTCCCAGAGTTTACTCAGACTCATGTCCGTTGACTCAGTGATGCTATCTAACCATCTCTTCCTTTGATGCTTTCTTTTCCTTTTGCCTTCTATCTTTCCCAGCATCGCAGTTTTTTCCAGTGAGTCGGCTCTTGGCATTAGGTGGCCAAAGTATTGGAGCTTTAGCTTCAGCAACAGTTCTTCCAATGAATATTCAGGGTTGATTTCCTTTAGGATTGACTCATTTGATCTCCTTATAGTTGTTCAGTTGCTAAATAGTGTCAGACTCTTTGCAACCTCCTGGAGTACAGCACGCCAGTCTCCTCTGTCCTTCACCATCTCCCAGAGTTTGCTCAGACTCTTGTCTATTGAGTCGGTTTAGTTCCTCTGTAATGTGAGCGATAGCCCAGGCCTGAGCTTCTCAGGGAACCAGTGCTGGAAGCAGGTGACGTGGCTGAACCATCATTGCTGCCCTGTGAGTGTACATTTGCCCCTGTGTGCCTTCAGCTAGCACGAAAACCCTAGTTTCTGTGTTAATACCCACCCCCATCCCAGCTCCCACAACCACAGGAAAACAAGAGAGGGAGGCAGACTGATACCTCATCAGCTCAAAGAACCAGCTTGGCACGCTGATAAAACCACCTGAGAGATCCTATCACCCTGGGGAGAAACCAGTCGGCTTCAGCCTGACAAAGCTGCTGGAGGCAGTTTGTGTTCTGTGAGTCCAGTCCAGGGCAAAAGGAACACACAGAAGATGATGATTATGGGTGTTTTAAAAATCTGCTTCTTCCTGCCCAGCCCGGGACAATATTTACAAAGCAGACACGCAAACAAGAAGACCTTCTTTTCAGGTTTAAATGGCCCCATGAGCCAGGCTCTCCCCATGCTGGAGTCCTTGTCTGGCAATCCCTGAGGTAGGTGTTTAAAGAGCGCCTTTGCCAGCCAGTTGAGCCCGCCTGCACTGTGGTGGTTACGGTGTGGTTAGTAAGTCTAGGGCAGTGTTGCTCCTACTTGAATAAGACACAGACCCCTTTAAAGGAAGAACTTTCTCAAGGATGTCCCAGTGTTGACTTAAATTACCCTTATTATTATGTTATTTAAATATGTACAAATATCACACCGGGTATACATTCCTTCAGCCTAGAGTTTTTGTTTTTTAAAAATTATTTATTTTATTTATATTTGGGCTTCCTAGGTGGCGCTAGTGGCAAAGAGTCCACCTGCCAATTCAGGAGACGTAAGAGACGCAGGTTCGATCCCTGGGTTGGGAAGATCCCCTGGAGCAGGAAATGGCAATTTCACTTTCTTTCATTTGCATTTATTTTATTTTTGGTTGCTTTGGGTCTTCATTGCTGCCAGCAGGCCTTTCTCTAGTTGTGGCGAGTGGGGGCTACTCTCTAGTTGCGGTGTTTGGGCTTCTCATCGTGGTGATTTCTCTTGTCACAGAGCACCAGCTCTAGACACTTGGGTTTTGGTAGTTGCAGCAAGTGGGCTCTAGAGAGCCAGCTCAATGCGAAATCCTCCCAGACGAGGGAGGATTGGCAGACAGTTTCTTATCCACTGTACCGCCAAGGGAGTTCCAGCTTACAGTTCTTATACAATTATAAATTTAAAACAATTTTACAAATGATATGCCAACAGAACTGTAACATGAATGAAATTCAGATCATCCACATTAGCTCAGTACACTACCTTGCCAATCTCTGATGTCGGGCTTCAAGGAAGAAAGCTTTATTGCTGACATCTCATATTTCACTTGTTAGGGTCTTGATTGATTTGATTTTGTGCATAAAGGACCGTTGTTTGAGTTATCCTGTATCATCCGCCTGCTCCACGTGATAACACTGAATTCATTTGGAGCCACAAAGCCATTATTTTATTAAGCCACTCTCTAAAAGGAAATCAATGTCTAACAGCAAAAGTAAAAAAAAAGAAGTCAAATACTGGTTCATGGGATGTTCTTCATGGCATGTTTACTGACTGCTGATGAACAGCTGAATGTTAGTGCAGGTGAAGTCAGGATTTGTCTAGTGCATCTGCTAGCAACCTTCAGAATCTCCTACCATGTGGGGAGATTGGTATGCCCGTACCAACATGCAGTCTGGTGACTCACTTCTACCATTTATTCTAATTACAGTGAAAACTTTTTTGAGGGCATTTAGATATCGTTCAGTCAGAACTGGATCCCAGATGATGCAAATGTGGGCGCTGAAACTACACAGCACTTCATTAGAAGGTACTAATCTGGGTGATCCTGAATTTACTTACATTGTAGAGCCCCTGAGACTATGTCAGTAGGGGTCTCTGATCTCCCTAATGGTGGCGGATGGCCCAAGAGAACAGTTTTCTGTTTTCAGAAGCCAGGAAAGAGCACCTGACGCCGCATTCACAGTGATCATCTAGTCACTGTATATTTTTTGGAACTCCATCTTTTTTAAAAGATTTTTTCAATGTGGACCATTTTTTAAAGCCTTTATTGAATTGGTTATGATATTGCTTCTGTTTTATGTTTGGGTTTATTGGCCATGAGGCATGTGGGATCTTAGCTCTCCAACCAGGGATTGAACCTGTGTTTTCTGCATTGGAAGGTGAAGTCTTAACTACTGGATTGCCAAGGAAGTCCCTGGAACTTCATCTTTTTCATATACCTGGCATAAGGGATGGGAAAAGAGCAGTGGTAGAATTAAGTATAACGTCTCCCTTAGACAGTGGCTTAGGAGAGTTTGAAAAGCTCTTTGGAACTGCTCTCTGAACTAGACTGTCAGCCCTGGAAGAGAATTAATATCTGAGGTTTAGAGTTTGGCACTCACTTTGCACAGCAGTATATTGGGTTTTTAATTTTTTTTTTTATTGATTTATTTGGCTGCACTGGGTCTTGTTGTAGCATGTGGGATCTAGTTCCCTGATCAGGGCTCGAACCCAGACTGTATTGGGAGCATGGAGTCTTAGCTACTGGACCACAAGGGAAATCTCTAGTGTACTGTGTGATCATTTTTACTTTCCAGTTCTTTTTTCAAATGATGTCTGATTATCTCCAGGAACTGAATCCTAAGAATGGTAAAAATTTGCCACCTTTAAGTAATGTCGAGAATTGCTGCAGCCTTTCGAAGGCCACTCCCTGCAGAGAGATGTTAGAATAAGTTCCCAGTCTGGTCAGAGGGTGTGTGGGATAAGATAAGAACCATCTGGATGTCTAAGTTCTGGTGCATTTGTTTAAAATACAAGACCCTCAGTTTATGACACAGGAAATAGCCTGTGGAAGTGATTTGATGGTCAGTGCTAAGTGAGCATCAGAAACACAAATTACCGTGAGTTTTTGTGAGAGGTTTGGATTGTGGGGTGGACTTGCTCAGGGCAGATTTAAAGAAGTGAGCAACTGTTTTGGGGCCTAAATCACATCTGCAAAATCCTTTCCCAGTAGCACCTAAGTTAGTGTTTGGCCAAATGACTGAACAGGTGCCAGGAATCTTAGTGAGGGAATCCTGAAACCCTGACGACCACAATTGATACACTGAGTTCTTTCTTAATAGTGATATGTATGTACAACATGATGACATGGTTGGGACCACCCTAAGTGTCTTATAATGCAAAATAAGGCTTCCAAATATAACTTGAAGCTATTTTGCCTTTTGATTTGGGTAAGATTCATTTTGAATTCTCCTGAAAAATGGTTTACCACTTTTTTGAATCATGCTCTTTGAACTTGTTCCTAAAATGGTTCAGTGACTTGGCTTCTTGGGAACTTGTCTGTTCCTTGTTGATCCACCTACCTTCCCTGCCCATTCATCTATCCATCGACTAGTCTCTCCATCTAACAAATTACCCACCAGTCTGTCTGCCCATCCATCTATCCTTCCATTCATCTGTCCATTCACCCATCCATCCAGCCATTCCTTCATCCATCTGTCCTTCCATCTGTCTAACCATCCACCCATACACATACCCATACACATACCCATCCATCTAGCGTTCTGTCCATCTGCTCACCTGTCCAACAGTACATTCAATTCTACTTCCTCTATCCCTCTGCATTCTCAACCTTCCAGCCACTCATTTACCTATCTATCCATCAGCCTACCCATCACGCAGACATCATCTTTGTTATTGATTTGTTAGAACTGTTTGAACACTAATTACGTGCTAGGTCCTGCAGTGGGCACCAGGATGCTAGGATCAAAACATTTACCTTTAATCTGCTTATATCCTACTGGACAAGGGGGACAGAAAAGTAAACAGATCATTACAATTCAACATGAAAATTCTTTTAATAAGAGAATATGTGAGGTAGCTTATAAGCCCAAAGCAGGTGGGAACTAATCACTCTGGGGAAATTAAGGCAAAGGGGAGACTTATGAATTGGCCTTTGGAGGATGAGTCATCTAGCCCCAGTGAAAGCCTGTTGCTGCTCCCCCAGGGCATGGAGAACGCAACTGCTCTAATTCCTTCTGAGTTCGTTGTTTCACCCGGTGCAACTGATACACTGCAGGAATCCCAGCACACAGCCCTGGAGGGCTAGATCAGTGGCATCAGTTTTAGTCTCTCCTGGCCATGGTCAAGGGTAACTGTCATGAACACTTGAGACATGCCAGAGGCAGCCCTGATCCACTGACAGTGATGACTGTCATCTACCATCACATTTTCTGTGAGCCTCATTTAAACACGGCCCACAGACACCTTGATTTCTCTGGCGTAATTTGTCTAGCTGCTTTGAGTGCCAGAGAATTCATGTCACTGTGCCTGAGGGCTCACTGTCGGCATGGCTTTCATTTTGACTCCACGTCCTCTGATTCAATGCAGGTTGTCTGTGACCAACTTTGGCAAACCCCTCGTGATAGTAGGTTGTTCAGCAGTATGTTGTTCAGAGTATGGTCACCTCAGTGGCCAGCTCCAGGAACCACTTCAATGCTTTTCTCTTCATGTCCATTGGAAGCTTTTTTTTTTTTTTTTAACAAAGGTACAGAGTCAATTTAATGGATAAAGGATACTCTTTTTAGCAAATAGTAGGGGGAAACAATTGTATATGCAAATGAAAAAAAAATCCTTTACCTTAACCTCACCCCCCCTAAACTATAAAACTTTAGAAGAAAACATAGAAGGAAATTTCTGTGACTTTGAGTTAGGCAAATTATTTTTAATTATGATACCAAAAGTACAATCCATAAAAGAAAAAAATTATAAATGGAACTTCATCAAAACTTCAAAATATTTTTTTCTGCAAAAGACACTGTTAGGAGAATAAAGCTGCAAATTGTAGAGACTGCTTAGACAATATTTTAAAATCTCCTGACAAAGGACTTGTATGCAGAATTTATAAAGAACTCTCAAAATTTAACAGTAAGAAAAAGCCCAATTTAAAAAATAGGCAAATGATTTGAAAGGACACTTTATCAGAGAAAATAATAAGGTGACAAGTAAGCACAGGAATATATAGTCAACATCATTAGCTATTAGGGAAATGCAAATAAAAATCACAATAAGATATCATTACATACCTAATGCACTGGATAAACAAACAATTGACAATAAGTGCTGAAAGGATATGAAGCAAGAAAGTATCACTCATTGGTGGGAATACAATATCATGTAGCTACGCTGAAAAACAGTTTCTTATAAAGTTAAATATACACTTATATGACTCAGCAGTCTTGTTCCTAGGTATTTACTCAAGAGAACTGAAAACTTATTCACACTTATTTCACACAAAAAATTGAAAACTTATTTAACACGAAATCCTATATATGAATGGCTATAGCAACATTGGGCTTCCCTAGTAGCTCAAATGCGGAGAAGGCAATGGCAAGCCACTCCAGTACTCTTGCCTAGAAAATCCCATGGATGGAGGAGCCTGCTAGACTGAAGTCCGTGGGGTCACTAAGGGTCAGACACGACTGAGCGACTTCACTTTCCCTTTTCACTTTCACACATTGGAGAAGGAAATGGCAACCTACTCCAGTGTTCTTGCCTGGAGAATCCCAGGGAAGGGGGAGCCTGGTGGGCTTCCGTCTATGGGGTCACACAGAGTCGGACACGACTGAAGTGACTTAGTAGCAGCAGCAACAGCAGTAGCTCAAATGATAAAGAATCTGCCTGCAATGTGGGAGACCTGGGTTTGATCCCTGGGTTGGAAAGATCCCCTGGAGGAGGGCATGGCAATCCACTCCAATATTCTTGCCTGGAGAGTCCCATTGACAGAGGTGCCTGGTGGGCTACAGTCTATGTGGTCACAAAGAGTCGGACACGACTGAGCGACACAGCACATAGCAACATTATTCATAACTGCCCAAACCTGCAAATGCTCCAATGTTTTTGAATGGGTACATTGATACAATGAATGCTTCTATTATATAGCATCCCCAAATATGAATATCTCCATATAGTGGGATGATAGCGACCAAGTAGGAGGCATTAGTCATCATCAGGGATTAGAAGGAGAAATTTTGCCTACAAAGAAATAGCATAAGGAAATTTGGGGGGTGATGGAGCTGTTGTGCATTCTGACTGTAGTGGTGGTTGTGTAAATTTATGCATGCATGTGTTAAATCTAATAGAATCAGACACCTTTTAAAAATAAGTAAATTGTCTGTCTCTTTTATTTTATAAATTCAACTTTGTCTTGGCAGTAGATTGTTTTAATGGTATTTTCAGCAAATTGGCATTTGACAAAAATAAAGTACTATGCTACCATTTTTTTTTATTAGGAAGGTACCAGGTATTTGGGAAATAGGCATGTTAACAAGGTACTGACATTTCTCCCTCTTAAGTCCTGTGCTAGGAAGGTCACTCACCCAATTAAGCAGCCACTCCAGATCTCGAAGTTTCTGTTGTCATTTTTCTAGCTCCTCACTACCCCTTTCAAAACATTATTCCCTCACTGACAAAGAAAAAAAAAATCTTTGTGGAGGCTAATTTTTAAAAATTCGCTTATTTAATTTTGGCTGTGCTGGGTCTTCATCACTGTGTGTGGGCTTTCTCTGGTTGCAGTGCTTGTGTGGGTCCTTGTGGCTTCTCTTGTGACACTAAGGTTCAGTTGCTCTGGGGCATAGGTGGTATCTTCCTGAACCAGTGATCGAATCCATGTCCCCTTCATTGGCAGGAGGATTCTTAACCGCTGGACCATGAGGGAAGTCCCATGGAGGCTAATTTTGATCAATATTTCAAGATTATTTTTCCTGTTACTACCCCTGCACTAGTATCCCAAACTGAAATAAAAGGTGTGTCCCTCTGGTGGGGGATATTTTTAAGGGAGGAGGCTGTGCTTATTTGGGGCAGGGAATAGACGAGAAATCTCTGTACCTCTGCTCAAGTTTTCTGAGACCCTAAAATGTCTCTAAAAAAATTAAAGTTTATTATTATTATTTTTTTAAAAAACAGCAATTAATTTTGAAGACTGATTCAAATCCTAGCTCTGCCACTAACCAAGTGTATGGCCCTGTGTGAGTTACCTGTTTTCTCACCTGTGTAATGAAGCAAGTGACATCTGCTCGAGGGCTTGTTCTGAGGATTATTTGGGCTCAGGCAGATGAAGTGAGAAGCCCAGGGCACAGGAAAATACTCAGAGAAGGGGACTTGCTTTTGTCCTCAGCTATTGTGGTTATTTCTAGGGGCATTTGATCTTTTCAAGTTGTAGTGTGAGCATGCTCCTATTTTTCCACAGGCAAACTTGGCTTTCTGATCAGACCAATCAGCTTTATGGTTAACCACGCTCATAAAAAACGTTTGGTCAAGTCTTGCTTAATGCAGTAGAATAGCAAAGTGCTGGGTCTAATTTATTAGGCTAAGAAAACACTGAAATGAATCGTGCAGTTAGCAGACACTCAGCTTAGGCCAGGGGATCATCATGTGCACTTTATCTTGAAAGGTTAACACGCCCCGTCATGGAGAGGGACGGGGCCGAGGCCAGTTATACTCATTGAAGACAGAGCTTGACCAGAAAGCCCTGTACTTTGGAAGTTATTGAGCCTCCATGAATAAACCTAACATTTGGATTCAGTGTTTTTTAAAATTTATTTATTTTTAATAGGAGGATTATTTCTTTACAATGTTGTGTTGGTTTCTGCCATACATCAACAGGAATCAGGCATAGGTATACATATCTGCCCTCCCTCTTGAACCTACCTCCCACCTCCCACCCCTGGTGGCTCAGATGGTAAAGAATCTGCCTGCAATGCAGGAGACCTAGGTTTGATCCGTGGGTCAGGAAGATCCCCTGTAGAAGGGAATGGCTACCCACCCCAGTATTTTTGTCTGGAAAATTCCATGGACAGAGGAGCGTGGTGGTCTGCAGTCCATTGGGTCACAATGAGTCAGAAACAGTTGAGTGACTAACACTTTCACTTTTACCTGGCTAGAACCTGGGAAGAAGGATGACTCAATGATCAAGAAAGAAAATCCCCTCAGTGCCTACACATTCAAATTGTCCTATAACTATTATATTTGGTACTTGCTGGTCTTGAGCATCATTTTGATTAATATTTGCTTGCATAATAAAGTACCTCTTGCTGTTAGGATTTTAAAAAGACAGTTGAGCACAGAGAAGCTTACAGCAGTCATGCTGAAATACTAGAGGACAGGCTTCAAAAGAAATTCATTCTTTTACATCACGGCGTGTTTTTCCTTTTACAACACAGGATGAATTGTCATTTTATGAATGGTTTTGTCTCTTGGAAATAAAGGTGGAATATGAAAAATGAAAATGAGAGCTAATAATACGTATCCCCACTTGACCTTGAACAAGTTAATTACCCTTTTGGAACCAACAGCAGCTCACTTCTAATTCCAGAGGGGTTAGTAAAGTGGGAACATTTTAGCACTTCCTTCAGAAACTTGTCGTCAGGACTAAATGGGTTAGCACAGATGTTCTTCAGACAGCGGTTGGCACATTATGAGTGTTCTGTAAGCGTTAGCTGCTATCATCACCAGCATCATTAGTTGTGTTTATTTATTTATTTTTGACATGAGGGATCTTAATTCCCCGAGCAGGGATCGAACTCATGCCTCCTGTATTGGAAGCACTTTTTAAAAATTGGAATATAGTTGCTTTACAATGTTATGTTAGGTTCTGCTGTACAACAGTGGGAATCAGATATGTGCATACATATGTCCCCTCCCTCTTGAGCCTCCCTCCCACCCCCTTCATCCCACCCCTCTAGGTCGTCACAGAGCACCGAACTGAGCTCCCTGGAAGCCTGGGGTCTTATCCACTGGACCACCTGGACCACCAGGGAATTGCCATCGCCATCACCATCTGTGATAGGAGCAGTGATACTGTCTTAAGAGTAGGCACCAGAGGCACCAGGAAGGTGAGGAAACTTGCCCATGGTCAGAGCAAGGGGCCCCATCTGATTAGAACTTGAGCAGGTAATCTTCCCTGGTGACCTAGATGGTAAAGAATTCGCCTGCAAGGTAGGAGACCCGGGTTCCATCCCTGGGTCAGGAAGATCACCTGGAGAAGGGAATGGCTACCCAATTCCAGTATTCTTACCTGGGGAATCCCATGGACAGAGGAGCCTGGTGGGCTGCAGTCCATGGCTTGACAAGACTGAGTGACTAATACTTTCATAGGTGGTCTCAGAGCATTTCAGAATAATTTTGCGATTTGATAAGTACAAATTACAAATATCTTTCTGAAAGGCAAATTTGATCATGCTCTCTCTCATTTATTTTAACTTAAAAAAAGAATTGGCCACATCCTGCAAAATGTGGGACTTTAGTTCTCTGATGGGGGATTGAACCCATACCCCTGGCATTAGTAGGTAGAATCTCAACCACTAGACCACCAGGGAAGCCCCTTCCCTCTCATTTAAAACCCACTAGTCTCCTTGCTTCTTAAGGATGGGAGGGCAGGATTGGTTTGCTGGAGTATCTCCAGGACCTGGCTTCTTAACTGGCAGTAGGAGAAACTTACTGATTAAAGTTGAGCCTCTGCCTCCCATCCATAGTACCGTCTCTGGCAGGCACTCAGAGCAACTCAGAGCTTGGCTACGTCTCCAACCCTGCCGGCTTCCCGCTGTTCCCTCTGTGCTCCAGCCAGGGCAGCATGCTGGCCCTCAGCTCCAACTCTAGTCATTTAATCCTTTGCCTTTAAAGGTCCTCTTCAAGTTCCATATGTCCCTGACAATCTGTTGTTCGTCCTTTAAGACCAAACTCAATGTCACCACTTCTTACCTCAATGCAGAACATGCGGGTACTTAGAATGTCCTCATCCACTGAGGCTCTTTGGTTGGACCTTAAAGGAACAACTGACTTTGGGTCTGTGAATATGGGAAGGGTACCCAAGCCAGAGGTATCAGCATGGCAAAGGCACAGACCTAGAGGCACTTCCCTGGTGGTCCAGTGGTTAAGACTCTGCCCTTCCACTGCAGAGGACAAAAGTTCGATCCCTGGTCTGGGAAGATCTTGCATGCCACATGATGAAAAAAAAAAAAAAAGGCACAGACCTAGAGAAATGCGTGGTTCTGAGAGAACCATCCAATACTTCCTCCAAATGATGATTTTTCTCCAGTGTTAATTCTGTGATCTTTCCAATGCAGATTTAAATTCTACTGTTGCATCTTCAGTTTCCTTTTAAACTTCCAGGGTCCCCCTTTTACCTCTGTTTTCAGTAGCAGCCTTGGTTTTGCCTGGGTCTTACCTTATCTTGGATTTTTTTTGTTTGTTTCCTGGAATCCACATGTTCTTCAAATATGTTGAAATTGTGAATTAGATATACTGTCAAACTTATCCTTGTGTCTGGCCTCCTGTGAGGTATCTGTTTTTTATGCTGACAGAGTTTTTTCATAGGATCCTTTCTAAGGTGTCTTGTTTTTCACTCATTTTTAATGAGAGGTTTATCTAGACTTGAAAAGTAGGGAACTGTGTTCTGCCTGCACCTCTCACTGGGTGTGGGGCATGTCCAGTGACTCACAGGCTGTAGGAGCTGGGAGGTGGGGAAGTGGGTGGGGGAGGTGGTGAGGGGCCAGACTCCACCAGGGAAGCTTCTCTCTGCAGGGGGCTCCTCCCCTAAGGGACTAGATTTCATTTTTAAAATATCTGTCCATTTTTGGCTATGCTGGATCTTCGTTGCTCCATTTGGACTTTTCTCTGGTTGCGGCGAGCGGGGTCTGCTCTCCAGTTGCCGTGCTTGGTTTTCTCACTGCAGTGGCTTCTCTGGTGGAACATGGGCTCTAGGCATGTGGGCCTCAGTAGTTGTGGCTCACGGACTTAGTTGCTCTGCTGCATGTGGGATCCTCCCAAACCAGGAGTAGAACCCTTGTCCCCTGCATTGGCAGGTGGATTCTTAACCATTGGACCAGCAGGGAAGCCTGGGGCCAGATTTCTGTATCCTACTTTTGGTTCGGTGTAGCCTCCTTAGCAGGGACAGTCTCTGACTGTCAGCACCTTCCTTTCAGATGCTGACAGCGTGTGTCTGTGTTCTACTGGTTGTGTGCCTTCACCATGCAGGGCCCCTCAGTCCTGTGGATCCTCAGGGGCAAGTGGAGAACCTGGACTTGTCCCTCGGTAGCATCTCAGCCCCCTCCACTTCTACCTGTTGGAGCACGTTGGTGAAGCTTGCCTGGAATGGTCCCCTCTGCCTACCCCGTGATACTCTTTCTCAGAAGGGAGAATTTCTAGTGTTTCTTCTGAGGCTTCATTTATCCTGGCCCAACCTATAGCATCCTGGGCAGAAGAAGCTGCTTGATCCATCCAGCCTGTTCCTGGCCTCCTCTCCTCATTATCTGCACCTGTTTTTTAGCCAGGGTCATTTCCATGAGAATCTTATAGGGTAGCTATCTGGTGATTTTCCTAATAGCGTGATCTTGCTCAGACATTATAAAAAGGGTTTTAAGAGAATTACAGTATCATCTGACATTGACAGGAAAACAAAGCAACTCTGGTGGCAGAATTCTAGAATATTGGCTGGGGATAGGCAAAGTCAATGATGTTGATTTTCTGTCTTCTTCCAGTGTTCATATTCATGGGTCTGAACCAAGGGACATAGCTCCTCTGCTTTATACACTTGCTTTGATGACTGGACAGAAGAGCCTGGAGGCTGCAGTCCATGGGGTCACAAAAAGCTGGACATGGCTGAGCATGCACCTGCTTCTTGATGACTGGCAGGTGCTCCGTGCAAGTGGACAGTTCCCCTGCTCCTCTCTCTGAACCCTGAGAGAGTCTTTCCGATGAGATTATAGTAGCTATTCACTTGTTTGGGAAAACGGGGCAGAAAGAGGTTCAAAGATATATGCAGGTAATTCTTCTGCCTCTCTTAAGACTTCTGTGGCTTCAGAACTGAGAAGGCTACTGACTGAGCCTGGCCTTGAAGAGCTCATGCATATGCCAGAGTTTAGGCTGGCAGGGAGGTTACTTCTGTTCTGCCCCCATCTAGTTGCGTACCATTGGGAAAGAAACACGGGGGAACACCATACCTCAGATTCTTTGATCATGAAAATAAGACCACAAACAGTTGCCAGATAGTTTGATGATGAGGATGAAATGAGGTACCTGGTGGAAAAGTGCACAGCATGGTACCTGGAGTGGAGTAGAGACTCAACAAGGTCTCTTTCCCTCCTGCCCTCTTTCCTTCCTTTCTCCCCCCTCCCTCCCTTCATTCCTTCCTTCCCTCCCCTTTGTTTCTTAGCTATAAAAATGAGGAGTTAAAGATTATTTAAGTAAAGAAACTGAATCTGTCCTGTTTTAAAAGTAAAAGACCATGTTTTATTACTGGGCTATAACTTAGAAACATCAAGAAATAAGATTTTTTTTTCCAAAAGGAGGGGGGAAAAAGTCCAGATCTTTTCTGCTCCAGGAGCTCCAGGAGTTAAAGGAAAAATGATAAACATGTCAGAATGACTTCTTTATTTCTATTTATAATCTTTGCCATGCAGCTCAGTGGAGGGTGAGGTGCTTTTTCCAGCAGAGAAGCTTTCCTTGGCCAAGGAAAGGCAAGAATAAATACTTTTCCTGGGATGAATCCATCAGCAGTGCCTTCTTTCCAGTATTCTTCCAGATCGAAATTTATGCATAAAATCCAAGTGAGTTAAGAGTGGCTGTGACTTGCTAAAGCAAGTGTTCTGCAGTGCGATTTTGCCATGCACAGTCAATGCTATTATTTTGGTTTATTTATTGGGCTGCACTGGGTCTTAGATGCAGCGAGTGAGATCTTTCGTTGTGGCTTGCAAACTCTTAGTTGTGGTATGAGGGATCTACCTCCCTGACCAGGGATCAAACCCAGGCCCCCTGCATTGGGAGCATGAAGTCTTGGCCAGTGGACCACCAGGGAAGCCTCTGAAGCCACAGAAGTCTTGAGAGGGCAGAAGAGCTGTCTGGATAGTTCCTCAAACCCATTTCTGCCTCATTCTCCAGAGCCTCCTTCAGGCTGAGGTCCATGCCCAACATCATGGTCTTCTCGTCTCCCGCCTCCTAACCTTGCTTCTGCTTCACCTGGGCCCCCTCCCACTGCCCCTCAGAGAATCCAGGTTTCCCAGCCCAGTTCAAGCTGCAGCTCCTCTGGGATGCCTTGCCCGGCCACTCTGGATCTCGAAATGTCCTTTCCTGACTTGTTCCCAGCCTCCACTGCTGCCAACTCTGTGACTTCCTCCAGTGTTCTAACATGGCCCCATCTACTGCATTTACTTTTTTTTTAATTTTTAAAAAATATTTATTTATTTGACTGTGCTGGGTCTTATTTGTGGCACATGGGATCTTTTGTGGCAGCGTGTGGGATCTAGTTCCCTGACCAGGGATTGAACCCTGGTCCCCTGCATCAGGAGCATAGAGTCTTAGTCACTGAACCACCAGGGAAGTCCCATTTTGCTAGATTTAAACTCTTCTCAGCTTGTTTCTGTGAGGAGGGGAGGGCATGGGTCTTGGGATAGAGTGCTGGGAGAAGAGACGGGTGAGTTGAGGCAGGGAGAATATTGTATCCTGTATCTTCAGCCCCAAGCACAGCACAGGGCATAGCTGCTACTGCTGCTTAGCCACTCAGTTGTGTCTGACTCTTTGCGACCCTATGGACTGTAGCCCACCAGGCTCCTCTGTCCATGGGATTCCCCAAGCAAGAATACTGGAATGGGTTGCCATGCCCTCCTTCAGGGGATCTTTCTGACCCAGGGGACAGAAAAAGGACCAATTCATACTGGTGTTTAGGAACCTACCACATACCCTGACTCCAGGAGAGGAACTACAAACCAAGTGCAAGGGATGGCTTCCCCTCGCCATGACTTCAGATCTTATTTATGTGCTTGAAGAGAGTAAGGAGAAATCAATGGTTATATTTTTATGTTGGTAATATATACTCTGCCTACTTCCAGAAAAGAATGGAGCTAGCTGACAGTAAAGGGCTTACAATAAGGCTATTTATGTAGAAATATAAATTGAAAGCCAGGCAAAAGGAGGAAGGAGCTAAAATTATGATGCATTAGCTGATATAATTATTAGGATTATATATAGCTCGGAACTGGGGATGTGGAAGGCCAGAGGGCAGGCTGCCCAGGAGTGTGTAGTATCTACCATTTGAGAAGAAGTGGCAGGAGAGTGGTTTAAGGAATTGGAAAATAGGATTTCCATAAATAATATGCGTGCGAAGGCAGAGAGATTATGGGAACATTCAGGGGTCGGGTGTGGCTGGAGAGGAGGATTTGGGTGACAGTTGCAAAGATGAGTGAGGTTTTTAATTTAGGAGATTGTGGTGGTAGATTCTGACTTTATTCTTTTTTAAGATTAAATCAAAACTTTTTGGCCGCATGTGTGGCACGTGGGGATCTTAGTTCCCTGACCAGGAATAGAACCTGAGCCCCCTGCAGTGGGAGTACAGTTTTAACCACCAGGGAGGTCCACTGACTTTATTCTTAAATGGTTGTGTTGGGTCATTTTGGAGTTGATTTTGGTGTTTCAGGGTCAATGCTCAAATGATGTTTAATTTTTCAGTGAGATCTATGACTATTTCCATGCCCCACCCCTTGGAAAAAGGTTCTGAGTAGAGTATGTAAGTTTCGGCAAGAAGGGGCTACCCAGAGTAGTCACCCAACTGAGTAGAAGCTCTATCTCAACACAGACTTCTACAATCACCAGGCGGAAGGAAGGGAAAATGGGAACCACGAGCTGGTCCCTAAAACTTCACATATATGATATGCATAACTTCTGCTCATCTGTGATTGGCCAATTGAAGTCACATGACGCCTAAATTCACAGCAGGCAGGAAAGCCCAGACTTACTTTGGACCCAAAGGAGAGGCAAATGTGAGTGTCTGTAGATGGGTTTTTTTTTTTCTTTTTTTCTTTTTTTTGCGTACAGTTGGTTTACAATGTTGTGTTAGTTTCAGATGTACAGCAGAATGAATCGGTTGTATATATATTCATTCTTTTTCAGATTTTTTTCTTGTATAGGTTATCACAGAATATTCTTTGAAGTTTTTAATTGGAGAATAATTGCTTCACAATGTTGTGTTGGTTTCTGCTGTGCAACAAAGTGAACCAGCCATGTGTATATGTATATATCGTCCCTCCTGAGCCTCCCTCCCACCTCCCCCATCTCAGCCCTCTAGGTCATCACTGAGCACCCAGCTGAGCTCCCTGTGCTGTACAGCAGCTTCCCACTAGCCATCTATTTCACACGTGGTGGTGTATCTATGCCCACGCTACTCTCTCAAGTCGTTCCACCCTCTTTTCCCCGCTGTATCACAGGATATGGAGTAGAGTTCTCCGTGCTATACAGTAGGTCCTTGTTGGTTATCTGTCTTACTCTGTGAAAAAGTGAAAGTGTTAGTCGTTCGGTCATGTCCGACTCTGCGACCCTGTGGACTGTAGCCCACCAGCTCCTCTGTCCTTGGGATTTCCCAGGCAAGAACACTGGAGTGGATTGACATTCCCTTCTCCAGGGATCTTCCCAACCCAGGGATTGAACCTGGGCCTCCTGCACTGGTTTTAATTTTGGCACACTGCTGCATACTTGCCCCCCAACAAATAAGAATGTTTCTATGCTTCGACCTCCTGTGTTTGTATCACAACAGAAACCCTGTAAGCTTCAGGGAGCATCCACCCAATGTCAGAATTTATCAGCTATGCCCACAGGGGCCCATACCTACAGCAGGGATCCAGACAGAAGCTACAATGTAGCTCATGAGCTGTTGCAGAGAGAGTGGAGAAGTGTCACCTCATGCCAACTCCTAATGAGCACTGGTGGATTCTGGAAGAGCTGTGTCAAAAGATTGGGTCAGGGGCTCAGACAGAAGGAGAGCTGGGATTGAGTTAGTAATGTCTAAGATGGGAATGAAAAGTAGGGTATGGGAGCGGTCTCCAGGCCTTTGTCATTCTGGATCAATTGTACCTCTCTAAGGGCTTCATGGGCCTTCCCAACTGATGCTAGTGGTAAAGAATCCACCTGCAATGCAGGAGATGCAAGTTTGATCCCTGGGTCAGGAAGAGCCCCTGGAGGAGGAAATGGCTACCCACTCTAGTATTTTTGCCTGGAGAATCCCATGGACAGAGGAGCCTGGTGGGTTACAGTCCATAGAGTCACAAAGAGTTGGACACGACTTAGTGACTTAACAGTCATGCACACACAGGGGTTTCACAGTGGCTGGTATAGACGTTGTATGCAGAGATTTCAGCCAAAGGATGACTTCCAAACTCCACTCCCTTGTGAGAATTCCAAAGCCAGTCCAGAGCTTATAAGGGCTCACCCTATGTCCCCATGTTGCTGTTGTTGTTCAGTCACTAAGTCGTGTCTGACTCTTTGCGACCCATAGACTGCAGCACGCCAGGCTCCTCTGTCCTGCACTGATTCCCAAAGTTTGCTCAAACTCTTGTCCGTTGAGTTGGTGATGCCACCCAACCATCTCATCCTCTGTCTCCCCCTTCTCCTCTTGCCCTCAGTCTTTCTCAGCAACAGGGTCTTTTCCAATGCGATGGCTTTTCATGTCAAGTAGCCCAAGTATTGGAGCTTCAGCTTCAGTATCATTCCTTCCCGTGAATATTCAGGGTTGATTTCATTTAGGATTGACTGGTTTGATCTTACAGTCCAAGGGACTCAAGAGTCTTCTCCAGCACCACAATTTAATAGCATCAGTTCTGCAGTGCCTAGTCCCAGTGTAAAGTGCCTTTCTCCAATAGTTCAGCCTCGTGTGGGCATCTTCATTCATCTTTGGTGACACTGGGTGAACATCTTTCTAGAGACCCAGAGAGAAAGCCATTTTCTGAGTTTCTATGGGCTCTCCAGAAAGGCTACTCAACAACTCACCCAGCCAGTTCTTTTCCAAAAATACCCACTCATATTTTTTAAAAATGGAGGATTATATAATCCTTAAACCGACCTCACCCATTTCCCTTCCTGCAAAGATGCCATGGCTGTCACTGTGTGGTTAGGACCTCAGGAAGCTGTGGGGCAGCACAGGATTTGAAATCTGAGGCCTTGTGAGCCAAGAAGTTGCTCCCACTCCCGGCAGGACTGGGTCCTGATCGGAGCGATGGTCGCTCTTAGCGATGGTCCCAGATTGCCAAGCTGGGTTCAACTCGCCTTCCGTTTGCTTTGTTCAGGAGGCCAGTGGCTGCGATTCAGAAATCACTTTTCATCTGGGGCTTTTGCCCTACCCGTTTATGTCTTGCTCATGGCAGGATATGACCTGGAGTGGGAGCTGAGGTGAGATTCCTCAAATTTATATTCACTGGGACCGTAACACTTTGTGTACATTCCCTCCTGCATTCTACAGGGGTCCTCCACTTCAGGGATCTAATGCCTGATGATCTGAGGCAGAGCTGATGTCATAATAATAGAAATAAAGGGCACAGTAGATGTAATGCACTTGAATCATCCCCAAACCATCCCCTCGCCCCCAGTCTGTGGAAAAATTGTCTTCCACGAAACTGGTCTCTGGTGCCAGAAAGGTTGGGGACCGCTGCTTATAGCATTTATGACAAGAAACTGGGGCATGACTCATTGAGAATGACCATCTAGATTTTTTTGTCAGCCTAGTTTATTATTTTATGGGGGAGAGAGAAGGATCTTACAGAGAGAGTTGGGAGGGAAAGAGAGGAATGTTTATTGAGTGCTTACTATGTACTGTTAATAGGTCTGTGCAAGGCATGTCTGGTACATTATTCATTGAGCCTCATAACAAGCTCAGAGCTGTGGGTCTCAGTTTTCCTGTTTGGCAGATGAGAAAACTGAGGTTCATCAAGTTGAATGACTTGGTCACGTTAAAGCAAGGTCAGGATTCAGAGGCAAGTCTAGGACCCTGGGCTGGGAGCCTAAGAACCGGATTGAGGACATCCCAAACTGCAGAGCATGGTGGTGCAGGGAGAGGGAAGCTTCATCAAGCCTGTCTCTTACTGCTATTCATCCTTCCTCCTCTAAAGTCACAGCTCCTACTCTGGACCTTTCCAGAAATCTTTGGAGCTGTGCAAAAACATGCACTTATTTTTTATGTGTGTGTGTGGTGTGTGTGTGTTCCTTGTCCCTGATTGATTTTCCTTTATTTAATGTGGAATTCTCTTGGACAGTGGTATTCCGTGGTAGCGCTGCTCCCCAGACTGGGTTGGAGGAAAGTGGGCAGCCTGTTCCTTATAAATACGGTGAGTCACATGTCTCCCCAGCTGCCAAAAAAATTCATGCAGAACCCAAGTCCTCCTTTCTCTGGCCTGCATAAATTTCTCAAGGGCTGGCAGAACAGTGCAGCCTTTGTGTTCACAGATTCTCACATTCTCCCGGGGTCTTCTTATCTTGGAAACCTGATTTTCCATGGGTCAGTGTTCTTTCCTAGGTCCACCCAAACCTCAGTTCTGATCACTTGACTCAGGGAGTAGTGGTGGACCTCAGCAAGGGACGTGGAGTTGGGAGGCCTGGCTCAGCCACTCACCAGCTGTGTGATCCTAAACAACTCCCTAAACTTTCTGAGCCTCAGTTTCCTCATCTGTAAAATGGGGTGATAATTGTTACTGAAGGCATAGGCTATGGAAACTGATAGGTCTGGCTTTGATTTCCAGGGACTTGAGAACTGGGTAACTTTGGGAAAGTCTCTCACCCTTTTGCGAACTCAGTTTCCCCATTCATAGAGTAGAGATTGCAGTAGTACTTAACCCAGTAGTTTGTTGCATACAGTAAATGAATTAAAACATGGGAACACTTAGGACAGTTGTTGGTGTCGGCAATGCTCAATGAATGTTGGATATTACAATTTTACTGTTATTATTATCCACTTTACAATGTTGTAGTGAGATTCAAATAAGCTAATGATGTAAAAGTATCTGATACAGAGTTTGGGGGGCTTCACAGGTGGTGCTAGTGGTAAAGAATCTGCCTGCCAGTGCAGGAAACCTAAGAGACTCAGGTTCAACCCCAAGGTCAGGAAGATATCCTGGAGAAGGAAATGACAACCCCCTCCAGTATTCTTGCCTGGAGAATTCCACAGGCAGAGGAGCCTGGCAGGCTACAGTCCATGGGGTCGCAAAAAGTTGGACATGACTGCAACGACTTGGCATGCATACACACACAGAGTATGGAATACAAGAGTTCCTTCAAAATAGTTAAATTAGGGACTTCTCTGGTGGTCCAGTGGTTAAGACTTGGCACTTTCATTGCTGCGGCCCAGGTTTAATCCCTGGTTGGGGAACTAAGATCCTGCAAGCCACGAGGCTCAGCCAAAAGAAAGAGCTGAATTAGGTCTTCAACATAAAGATGTGAAACCTTTGAGAAAGTTGGAGAGGAGCTGTTCAATTGCCAGAGTTCTGTTCAACAGGTTGGATGCCTACTGTGCCCTGAGCTCTGTGCTAATTGCTCAGAACTTAGTGATGACCCTCGCCCATCCGCTGGCCCCTTGGAGCCCATCCTCACAGGGAAACAGCCATTAACCGTGATGGAGAATGGAGGTGGCTAGAGCATGGAAGACCATATTCTTTCTTCCCTGGCTTGTTGTATTCAGGAAGCTTGGTTTCTATTTTATTCCTAGTGGTTTCATACACTAGTGCTGTGTTGTGAGTGACCAGAAAGGTGAACAGAGGCCAGATTATAAAGGGTCATGCTAACAAGTTATGACCCATCAGAAACAGAGCCATGGAAAGAGTTGGAGCAAGAGAAGGGTGTGGGCACATTTGCTTCTTTTTTGTTTTTTATATTTGGCCATACAGCCTGAGGGATCTTAGTTCCCCGACCAAGGATTAAACCCATGTCCCCCTGCATTGGAAGCATGGTGTCTTAACCACTGGACTGCCAGGGGAGTTCTATCACATCTGCCTTTTAGAAAGACAACTATGGCAGCCACCTGGGTTGGATGGGAGAGGGTCAATAATGGTAGGGACCCCAACTTGGAGGTTTTTTGTTTCCGTCAACCAGGTAAAAATAACAAGAACTCAAAATAGACAGATTTGGGGGCTCTATAAGAGATTAAGTCAACAGGTTTTATCCAAGAAGACAGGATGACAGGTCTTAATCAAGGTGTGAGGCAGGGAAGTGAGAAGAGTGAAGATTAAGTCTTGTGGGAAGAAGAGGGGCACTTATATCCCCATGGGTCTCCTCTCTTTCTATGGAACATCCTCTCATGGGCTCCCTTTGACATGACCATGGGTCATGGGATAGAATTGAGGCTGAGAGGAGAGAACTAACCTAAGGTGGAGCTCTGGGGTCCCCTGAGGGGGCCTCCAAGGGGAATCCCCAGGTGAGCGTTTCTGCTTCATCATGGGATTGGAAAGGCTACAAGTCAGGAGCTCTTGATAATTCTTGAGCTTGCTAGAGACCACCATGTTGGAAGACCGTCTGTTATTGGGCCAAGGAGAGTGACTTAGCCAGTTTCCTTTTCCTCCTGGTTATTGTACCTTGAGACTCTGGTCTGGTGATCTGATCATATTTCATCCTTAAGAGGGAAACCAATAAAGGTGCGCTAACTTATCAACATCTTGCCTGTCTCTGATATGGGGTGGGTCTGAGAGCCCCTTCAGAAGCGTCTGGTTGGTTTTGGCAGATGCTTCTAGACATGGCTGAAACTTGACACTCCTTGTACACAGTTGCCCTGCTCCAAGAGGCCCTTGATCAGTGCATTTCCCTTCAGTCCCAGGGCCAAGCCCATGGCCTGGCTCCCCGAGTGGTTCCTGGCTGAGTACATGTACTTCCTTACTGCCTGCTCCTGGGGCCACCACCTCTGAGCCCTCGCAGGAAGTGAGGGTGATTGATGTTTGTAGTGACCTCATGTTGTTTTGATGGTCTTTTCGTGTGTGTGGGCACAGCTCTGCCCCTTTCCAAACCAAACCCATTCTGAGCCAGGCCTCAGGTCTCTGAAACAGAGGCAAAGTTCCCTTTGACGTGGGTCTCGTGAGCCTCCTTTTAAGCTCCCTCTGACTGGCTCTTGTGGTGACGGTTTGTATGAGCCCCATGTCTCCATCCTCAGTTTTCCACTGGAAGAACGAAAGAGACGGTGGACACACACAGAGCAGAAAGCTCTGACCGACTTTAGCAGAGTCAACACCACGTTTAGAAGAGTCACCTGCCCAGCAGTGAAGGCCACCGCAAGGGAGTGCAGTGTTTGTAGAAGCAAGCACAGCTGCTTGGCTGATGGTCTAGTTTATTTCCTCCTGCCTTGTTGTTTGTGGCATAAAGTGAGGACATTTCCAGTTTGAGAGCATCCCTCCACACCGCGTGGTGCCATCTGGTTTCTGTGCCTGTGTCCACTTCCATCTGCCACCACGCAGGGCACCTCGCTCCTCAGCTTTTCAAACAGATGGTCATGAAGCAGAGCCAAGTTTGGGAAACTTTCAACCCCAGAGAGAACACGGCACTGGGAGTGGGGAGTAGGGGGTCCGGAATCCAGTCTTGGCTGGGCTACCAATGGATGGTGTGATTGCAGGAAAATTGTGTCCCCTCCCTGGGCCTCAGCGATCCTGCGCATGAGGACAACAGGAAGACCAAACCGCGAGCACCCTTCTTGCACATTTTGGAATGGAAGAGAGCAGGATTCTGGGAAGGGAACTGGGGAAAGCAGTTTGTTTGAGTTCCTTGTTGAAGCGAGAGTGTGCCTGTGTTTACGCCCCTGGGGAGTGCCAGCCTGTGTGGTTTTCCAGACGTTTGTATGTGCTAATTCCCGCTGAGTTAAGTACAAGCCGTTCCATTGATGGCAGCCAACTTCAGACACGCTTGGACTCCCCAGAGGATTGACCAGTAGCAAAGCATCTACCTGTATGAGGGCCTTTGGAGATGATGCCCTCAGCCAGGGGACTCCAACCTGCCATCCCAGGGCCAGAATTACTCAGGACAGGGAAGAGATCTCAGGATCCCACTGGCAACCACAGAGGCCTCCTGATGGGGACCCTGCTTGACTTCTCAGTCCCAGGCTGACTCTCCAAGAAGCCCCCTTCTTGCCCTGCCCTCTTCTATAATCTGCACACACACACACACCATCACCTGCGGTCTCCTGTTCTGAGACTAGATGTGAGGACTTGCAGTTTTTCCATCCGAGCCATTGAGATGCCCCCCACTAAGCCATACGTAGGTTAATCATAGCAGGCTTGATAGTTATTAAGAGAAGACTTCCCTAGCGGTCCAGTGGTTAAGAATCCACCTTCCAATGCAGGGACTTGGGTTCAAGCCCTGGTCAGGGAACTAAGATCCCACATACCATGGAGCAAGTAAGCCCAAGTGTTGCAACTAGAGAAAGCTCACTTCTCTCAATGAAGACATAGCACAGCCAAAAAATATAATAACAATAATTATTATTAAGAGAAGGATGGAACAATCGAGAGAGTGGCACTGAAACATATACAGAAGTGGCAACCTACTCCAGTATTCTTGCCTGGAAAATTCCATGGACAGAGGAGTCTGATGGGCTACAGTCCGTGGGGTCTCAAAGAGTCAGATATGACTGACTGGCTGAGCACAAATAGATAGCCAGGGGGAATTTGCTGAATGATGCAGGGAGCTCAAACCCAGTGCTTTGTGACAACCTAGAGGAGAGGGATAGGGTGGGAGGTAGGAGGGGTTCAAGAGGGCGGGGACATATGTATTGTTATTGTCGTTCATTTGCTAAATTGTGTCTGACTCTTTGCAACCCCATGGACTACAGCCTGCCAGGCCTCCCTGTCCCTCACTATCTCCCCAAATTTGCCCAAGTTCATGTCCATTGAGTTGGTGATGCCATCCAACCATCTCATCATCTGCCACCCTCATCTCCTTTTGCTTTCAATTTTTCCCAGCATCAGGGTCTTTTCCAATGAGTTGGCTGATCATGGCTGATTCATGTTGATGTATGGCAGAATCCAACACAATATAGTAAAGCAGTTATCCTCCAATTAAAAATAAATAAAACTAAGAAATCTACCAAAAAAAAAAAAGAGCAAGAGAGAGAGGGAGATGATAAAGATGCTCGGTGAGTTGTGTATTTGGTCTGAGGTCAGATGGGGGAGCCTCCAGAGGGGAAATGATGGATACAAGAAAAAAGACAGCCAACCCCCTTTGAACATCTCATACGTGCACGACCAGCAGGCCAGGTGTGGGAATTCTCACGTACACCTGGGACGTGTCCTGACCTCACAGAGAAGGAAGGGCCTGGCTGATGAGTGGTAGGGTTGAAATTCAATCCCCAGTGTGCAGACAGCAAGATTCTAGTGTAGACGTGACACAGCTGAGGCCGATGTGAGCATTGACTCGGCACATCCAGAGTGTGGCACCCTCTGTTGGTCTTTCCTCTAGGCCCGGGGTAGCAATCAGGTGTCGTCCTTCAATATCAACTCAAGGGAGGATTGTGACGACACCTTCGTGGTCCCTGGGAAAGGGTGTGGTGTTTGATTAGTGATGTCTGCTTGGCACTGGAGAAGGGAAGTGAGTGATGTTTGCTTTACCTCTGGTGGGTTCCAGTCAAGTGTCTCGGGCAGGAGTTCATGACTCGGGCTCGACCACCCCCTCCTGCTGGTGCTTCTTCCTCCTCTTGCTCCCCTTTACCTACTCTTGGCCTCTGGAGGCATGAGGTTTTTTCTTGTTTGGGCCTCAGGCTCTCATCTTTGAAGTTTCCAGTGGAAACTGCTGGCGGGCAAGACACCTCTATCCATGCTGGCTGGCCTCCCTGCTGTCTGCCGTCAAGAATCCTGTGGGTCATTGCGGTCCTCTCCTTCTCTCCCCGCTGGCACTTGGAGCTATCTGTGTCCCCGGCCATACATCTGGAATGGTTGTCCTCTGTGTTGGGGGCTGGAGTGGTGTCCACATCAGCCTCTGCCTCCATCCTGTTCTGACATCAGCAGCCTGGCCGGCTTCCCTCCACAGGGCAGCTCTTACCCGGTCTCATTTCACTGATTTATAACTTCATTAATAATGTGAAAGACCATTACTACATAGGAAGGACTCACTGTCTTTTTTTTTTTTTTTTTTGCTTTGGGCCATTCTAGGTCTTGGTTGCTGCGTGGGACCTTTTCTGTTTGTGGCAAGTGGGGGCTATTCTCTAGTTCTGGTGTTTGGGCTTCCCATTGCGACAGCTTCATTGCTGCAGAGCACAGGCTCTAGGGTGTGTGGACTTCAGTAGTTGTGGCACATGGGCTCAATCGTTGGGGCTCCTGGGCTCTAGAGCACTGGCTTAGTAATTGTGGTGCATAGGCTTGGTTGCTCCGAAGCGTGTGGGAGCTTCCCTGACCATGGATCCAGCCCAGGTCCCCTGTGTTCGCACACAGGTTCTTAACCATTGGACCACCAAGGGAGTCCTCACTGTCTTTCATCTTTGATTCCCCTGACCTCTTTGAGTTTGCGGGAGGTGCGGGGGCACTTAACGTTCTCAGTTCCTGTGTGGTGAGTAGACCACCTGGGACAGAGTGAATCAGCCACCTGCCGCCAGTTCAGAAAGTGACCCCCCTGAACCTCTGGGAGAAGCAGGTTGGTCCTACCTGTGGGCCCAGCTTTCATCACTTGGGTTGGGACAAGTAGTGTTCTGAGAGATTTTCCAAGGAGCTGGTACCAGGGAGTCTGAGTGAGGTGGACACTTCTTTCTCCATCTGGGTTTGTCACCATCAGCTACAGAAGAGAGGACCCATCAGCCCCCCAAACTGTTCTCGTGGTTTATTTTACGGGCTGACCTGATGAACGTGCGACGTGGCTTTGAGATGCCTCGGTGTTCCCAGCTGCAGATGAAGGCTGGGCGCTGAGTGTCTGCTGTCTGTCATGTGTGCACTGATGGTGTTGCCGTGCTGTGTGTGTGTGTGTGCTCATTAAATGGCTCTCACAACTAACCCTTCCATTGACAAATGAGGCAACTGAGGCTCTGAGAGTTAAGTGATATCCCTAAGGACACCTGCCTAGGGAACATTCCTGAGCCAGGATGAAAATGCCAAATTCCTAACTACAAGGCCTAAGCTCTTTCTCTCACCCTCAGTAAAGCGGGCATGATTTTCTTCTCTTATTCTTGGAAATGTTCATAAGAATTTCCAGGAGAGGGCCGGGCTGGGAAGGCCTCTATCTGACCCTCGGTTTAACCACTCCAAGTGCTGAGAGTCGGCCAAGCCACTGCATAAATGGCCAGGGTTCAAACGAGTAAGCAAGGCCATCGCGTCTTCTCATTAACATCTGGGAAGAGAACAAAAGTGAGAGAACCCAAGTCTCCATCAGCCACTGCATGCTGCAGCCAAGCCACAGGTCACTCTGGTCAAGGAAGGACTCGTGGCTGACCCTTAGGCTTAAAGGCTCTTCCTCTACTTCAGAGCCTGCAGACAGGCCTCCCACGAGGCCCAGACACATTCTCAGCACCCTGACCCTGTGGGCCGCCTGAGGGTGCTTCCGGGCCTGTTGTCCCGGCCACTCAAACATCTGTGATAAAGGCGAGACCTGGCCTTCCTCCCTGCTGCTATAAACGGCAGAGATTCACCTCCTAGACGTTCCTGCCCCCAGGTGTGTAAGTCATCACTTGTGAACTCCACAGTTTGCACGTCTTTCTTTTCCCCAGGAATAGCTTTCCATCACGTTCATTCTTCTGTGGTGAACCAAGCGCCTTTTGTGAGTGAGTTCAGGCAGCCTGTGTGGTGCGTGCTCATGTACTCAGTTGTGTAACCTGCCAGGCTCCTCTATCCATGGGATTTCCCAGGCAGGAACACTGGAGTGGGTTGCCATTCCCTTCTCCCAGGGCTCTTCCCCACCCAGGGATAGACCCCGAGTCTCTTGCATTGGCAAGCAGATTCTTTACCACTGAGACACCTGGGAAGCCTGCCTATGCATGGTAGGAAAATTAAAAATATATATGATCCCACCTTCAAAGAGGGAATTCTAACTTTATTTCACAGAACGGCACACTTTTTCCAGATGCTTCAAATTCTGCATTATTTATAAAGCTCATTTGCCATTGTTACCAGTTGGGTGTGTTTGTCATCTCCTTGGACTTGAGGAGAATGCAGCTCTGCCCTCCTAAGGCCATTACTGGGGAGTAGGCAGTAAATGAGAGGAAGCTGTATATAAACAGAGACCACTGTATAGCCTGACCCTTGTTAACCTGAAGACAGTGATCTGAGAACTTTAAAAAACTCTCAGAGTCTGGGATGGACATGTACACACTGCTATTTTTAAAATGGATAACCAATAAGGACCTACTGTACAGCACAGGAAACTCTGCTCAATGTTATGTAGCTACATGGGAAAAGTATTATTTGAAAAAGAATGCTGTAGGTGCCTGTTTATGTGTATAAGTGAATCAGTCTGTTGTACAGTTGAAACGAACACATTATTGATCAAATATTCTCCAATATAAAATAAAAAGTTTAAAGAAACTCTTGCTAGAAAAATCCCACTGAAACAACCAAACAAATTATAACAGGAAACTTTATTTGCCTCTGAGAATTGGGGTGCATGCATTCTTATACCTGAGACTTAGAGAGGTTTTAACAAGATATAGTGGAGTTCCTCTCCATCCTCTCTACATGACTGAATCTCTAAGCTGACAAGATTCATTTACTATCAGTTGACTTCTTGGCATTTCTACAATAAATCTAAATGGTCCCCATCTTTTCTTTCCTGTCTCTGAAAGGTTTGAACAAAGGTCTACACCATCTCTGTGAAAATCCCAAATAGATAGGACCAGTTGAGATGTTTGAATGGAAGGTATAAAGGAGAAAGGCATTATTGAAGGGTTTTTAAAAAAAGGATTTTGTGCAAAAAAAAGCACGTTGACTTCCTCTAAGGCTTCTTCAGAACACGGAGTACTAGAACCTGGAAGTTAAAGCTCTGGTCCAAGTCTCAAGCTGTCCGAAATAAATAAGGCTATGAACAGTGTGAATAATTCCATCACTGAGCTTGATTTGAAAGACATGTCTTGAACACTGGCCTTTACTCTTTCAAGCAACCCTATAGCTAATCCCTGGTAATATGACTCCCCTTTTTGTATAGGCAAACGTTTTTCTGAAAATGTACATATATTCTCTCTAGCTTAGCGATGAATTTCACATATGAGGTTTCCTCAACGCAGGGCATACCAGACTTGGATCTGCTAGGAAAAGTAGTAGAAGCTCTGAGATGACAGGTGATGGTTTTCTGCTTTTATTTTTCCCAGCCTGTGTTGCAGTTTCTATAATTACAAATACGTTTTCAGGATAGGTGACACCAACGAATGGATCTCTATGGGAGTGGTCTTGGTAGACTCAAAAATGGAACCTATATTTTGGTGCCAGTTGAATCTGGATGAGCTGGGAATTGGGTAGACATCTACCAGGTGGCTCGGTGGTAAAGAATCCACCTGCCAGGGCAGGAGACATGGGTTAGATCTCTCGGTCGGGAAGATCCCCTGGAGAAAGAAAGGGCAACCCACTCCAGTATTCTCATCTGGGAAATGCCATGGACAGAAAAGCCTGGTGGGCTACTGTTCATGGAGTTGCAAAGAGTTGGACTCAGCTGAGCGACTGAGCATGCACTCATGCATGCACTAGCGACTGCAATTTCAGTCTGGTTCTTGCTTCTTATTTAAACAAAGGGCCATGAGACAGCCTGCCCTTTCTTCCTCCACAGGAAGTGGTTTATAAAATTAAAGTGGAGAATGGCCACTAGGAGTCCATGCCGGGGCCCCACAGTAGAGCCTACACTTTGAGCTAATGGAGGCATTCTCAAGCACAGCTCCTTTTCTGCTCTGCCAGCACCCTGCCTGCCCCGATGGATGCCTGAACCATCTGCCTGGAAGCCCTCAACCTTCCACCTTGAAATCCCTGGCATGGTCCCACATCCCTGACCTTCCCTTAGGTCTCAGAGGGACTTGTCCTTCCCACCTGGGCCCCTCCCTCCCCCTCCTCCATCTCCTGGATTCCTGATGTCTGGACACCCTTGTGGAATTCCTCATCCTTCTCCAGCTGCTGCCTTCTTTCCACTGATACACTGGGGAAGGAGCAGCCTACCTCTGCCTCTCTCAACGCCCCATCACTTCGTCCCTTGTGACCTCCTGCTGTCCCATTCCTGCCTTCACTGCCTACAGAGATTGTTTCAAAAGCCCCCAATGTTTTTTGTTCTTCTGGACTGCCCTGCCACCTTGGGCACACTTTAGACCAGCAGTTCTCAAACGCTGTTCTGTGGAACCCTAGAATCGACATAGATGTCTCAGGTGTTTGGAGGGGAGGCGGTAGCCAGCTGCCCCGAGATCCCACTTCAACCAGTGTACCTCCGTTCTTACCTGTAATTACTGGGATCTTGTGAAGAGATTATGAGATGGGCCATGCTGCTCATGCTCACAGATAAAGTTTGAAACCACACTTCTGTCCACTTGAATTGCTCCTGTTTCTTTTCCCCAGGTAGACCCATCTGAAAGGCCCACCCTGGGGTACTGCACTGCAGGTGCAGGGGTTTCTGCAGGTTGACCAAATACCTTAATTTGTGTTGGGTTTTTGTATGGAGTTTGGGAAGGCCAGCAGACCAGCATTTCCTTGATGGAATTTCCCCAAATTCTACTGTTCATGAATCTCCTCTTGCAAATTTCCAGCTAGTATCTTGTTTTGAGAGCCTCTTGGGAATTAATGCATCTGACAGAGCATAGCAGAAGGGCTATGTGTTTGTGTCTACGTGTGTGTGTGCCTGTGGGTGTGTGTGCGTTCTTCCCATGGGTAGCCGGGCTCCAAAGTTCTGGCCACTTCTGACCTGGTTTTCGTGTTCTTAGGGGATTTGGGACAGTGCAGCACAGAAGACTGTTTGTCTTACAATCCCATGTGGGCCAGGTTTCCTGGTTTGGACTGATGGCTGGCCACTTTCACATCCGCCTGTAGACTTTCTTTGTTCAATATTTCTATTTGTCATTTGCTCCAGATTTTGTAATTTAGTGCTTTCGTCTGTTGGCAGCAAATCACGATTCAGTTTCCTGCAGTAATTACTGTAATCAGTGTGACGCACCAGCCCATAACTAACTCTGATCGTGACGCCCTTAATAGCCTGTACCCACAACTTTTTGTGTCTTGTTAGTGTTACAGTGTTAGAGCAATGCTGTACGGAGGAAGAGACTCCTCTTGCTCAGGGACCTCCCTGAAGTGTCATTCTGGTTCTAGAGCTGTGATCCTCTCCCTCCCCGTGTGCCCATGGCTGAGGCCAGTCTAGGGGGCCCAGAACCTACCAGGATCAATCACCATCCCCTCCCTCCTGCCTAGGGGCAGTGTGGGCAGGGAAGGGGCCCAGTGGAGTTGCCTTATGGATGAATGTCTTTAGTTTCTTTTAGGAGATTCCTTACAGTTTATTTCTGCCATCTGTGAACTCTTTGGAAGGCTGTGTTAACTGGGAACCCAATCATCTTAATTTTTTTTTTTTTAGAAACTGATGTCTTTATATTTGGGGCTTCCCCCAGGGCTCAGTGGTAAAGAGTCTGCCTGCCAAGCAGGAGACGTGGATTCGATCCCTGGGTTGGGAAGATCCCCTGGAGAAGGAAATGGCAACCAACACCAGTATTCTTGCCTGGGCAATCCCATGTATAGAAGAGCCTGGTGGGCTACAGTCCGTGAGATCACAAGAGTCAGACATGACTGAGCACGCCCCCCAACACACACAATTTGTGTTTGTTTATTTTTTGACTGTACCACACCAAGTCCCCGACCAAGGACTGAACCAATGTCCCCTGCATTGCAAGGCAGATTCTTAACCACTGGACCAGCAGGGAAGTCCCTGAACTGTCTGGTTCTTGATTGCTTCACAGAGACCTGCACTTCTGGATGTCAAGAGGGTTGCATGCTGGGAAAGCTTGGTGGTGAGTGTCAGGTGTCGCTGGGTTGACCGCCAGCTCCAGCTTGCTATCCCTCCTCCTGGAGGGCCTCTGGGCACAGCTTCTGGCCACAGGGCTCTTCAGAGGGCTGCAGAGCCACATCCCTCCTTCTTGTAGCCTTCCCCATGCCGCTCTGTATACAGAACTCCCGAGGAAAGGTGGATTTAGAAACAGACTGACCATGAGGGTGAGACAGAGATAGAACCCGTTGTAAGCATTTCCCATCGACTGTCAGTCAGATGAGTCCTACCGAGCATCACTTGCTCTGGCCCAAAGGGATGAGGGTATGTTTGCAAAAGCAGCTCTGGGTGCCTAGCATACACTGAACAGAAGGCCTTCTTCCAAGTTGGCCTGTTTGTTTTGCAAAACCAGGTTCAAAGGTTATGCCCTTTCTGCATTTAGAAATATCTCAGTGGGTGTGAACTGATGGCAGTCATGGTCCTGAGTAGTTCCTTCTTTGATCTAAGTTGCCTAAAATTTACCATATCAGACACTACTTCAGGTTTCTAAAGCATTGGTTTAAAGTAAAGCTTGCAGGGGGTTGGAGGGGTGCTTCTTGAGTAATGAAGTTTTGTTATTTTCCAAAACAGGGATCTATTTGTGTTCAAAGATTCTGTTTCCTGAAAGTGGTCCCGATGAACCTGTTTGCAGGGTAGGAATAGAGATGAGGACATAGAGATCAGATGTGAGGGCCATAGGAGGGGGAGGGAAGGTGGAATGAATGAGAAGATTAGAATCGACACGTACACCACCATGTATGAAAGAGCTGGTGGGAAGCTGCTGTATAGCACAGGGAGCTCAGCTCAGTGCTCTGTGATGACCTGGAGGGGTGGGATGTGAGTGGATAGGAAGTTCAAGAGGGAGGGGACATATGCACACACACAGCTGACCCACTTCATCATATAGCAGAAGCAACACAGCATTGGAGAGCAATTATCCTCCAATTTGAAAAAGAAGTAAGTGTCTTGGGCTAAAAATTATTCTGGATCCTCACTGCTTGGCATTCTGTGGGTTTGGCAATCCACCTCCACCCTTCTGCCTGCCCCTTTGTGTCCCATCTATGGTATTTTTATTTTTTGGTCTTGTGTAGCTAATCCTCCCAGTTCACCGTGTCTCCTACTGTTCCCTCTGCCTGGCATGTCTTTTGTCACAGTGGCTCCCTGATAAAATCCTGCTTGTATTTCAAGGCCTCAGCCAAGTGTTTTGAGCACCCCCATCCCCAAGCAGAATGAACTGCTTCGTCCTTGTGTTCTTGTCACACCATCCATCCTTATATTTGTCACTGTCTGTAGAGGTTGGTTGTGTTCTAGTCTGTCTCCTGCTTAGGGTGTCGGGTATGTTGGCCAACACTCATTGATTCACTTACTAATCATATCCTGAGGTCCTTCTTTTTTAATTAATTTATTTTAATTGGAGGATAAATACTTTACAAGGTTATGTTCAGTTCAGTTCAGTCACTCAGTCGTGACTGACTCTTTGCGACCCCGTGAATCATAGCACGCCAGGCCTCCCTGTCCATCACCAACTCCCGGAGTACACTCAAACTCATGTCCACAGAGTCGGTGATGCCATCCAGCCATCTCATTCTCTGTTGTCCCCTTCTCCTCCTGCCCCCAATCCTTCCCAGCATCAGAGTCTTTTCCAGTGAGTCAACTCTTCGCATGAGGTGGCCAAAGTACTGGAGTTTCAGCTTTAGCATCAATCCTTCCAGTGAACACCCAGGATCGACCTCCTTTAGAATGGACTGGCTGGATGTTTCTGCTATGCAGCAACATAAATCAACCATAGGTATACATACGTCTCCTCCCTCTTAAACCTCCTTCCCTCCTCCCTCCCCATCCTACCCCTTCATGTTGTCACAGAGCACCGGGTTTGAGCTCCTTGCGTCACACAGCAACGTCCATGGCTAGCTGTTTTACACAGAGACACGACTGAGCGACTGAACTGAACTGAACGTATATGTTTCAGTGTTACTCTCTCAGTTTGTCCCACCCGAGGTCCTTCTGAATGTCAGTCCCGGTGCTGGGCTCCTGGATTATAGAGAGGTCCAAACCATTCAGCCCACCCTCAAAGAGTTCCCAAACACAGAGAGACGACTTGAGCACACATGGCACGCCTGGTGATACAGGTGGACACAGACGAGGAGCATCACACACTGGACCTAGGGTTAGGGCTGGAGTGGGCAATATCATGGGAGACTTTAAGGAGAACAGCACACTAGTGCTGAGTCTTGAAGAAGGAGGAGCATTTTTAGGCAGATCGCCTCTCATCAATGCCCAGCGCAAGCACAGACAGGGTGGGAGCTCAGTCAGTATTGGCTCAGCTGTGACATTTATAGTGTCCTGGGTCTACGTGAAGGCCAGGGCCCTGTGTGGCCACCCTCACCCTCTGGGGGCGGCCAGCCTGGGCTGGTCTCGCCCGTAGAAGGGCCCAGTTTGTCTCAAGCATGTGGAATCTTCCAGGCTGTCTTTGGGTGGTCTGAACCTACAGTGTGTCCACAAATTCTGGAAACAAATCCTATTTGATTTTCTATAGATGGGAGATATCCATGAAGACATTGTGCATGTTCTCTTGTGTCTCGAGAGTTTGTGGACACCCTGGATTTCTCTAGGGTTGCCTCAGTCCAAGGGACCTTGAACGTGGCACTTTGTCCTTCGCGGTCTCCCTTCTCCTCCAGTCCCTTTCTCTCTGTCTCACCCTTGACCGCAACCAGTCTAGACAGATCAGAGTCTTGTCCCGACTGGAACATGGCGTTTTTGTTTTTTGTTTTCAAAAGAACATAATAAAAATCTAGCTGAAAATGGAAATATCTCCATATTTATTTTTAAGTGTCTTTTTAAAGATGTTAAGTCCCTTTGTTGGGAAACATCAAAGTAGATCCATGTATAACTTGGTTTGCTCATAAAAAAGTGGCTCCTACTTGATATATTTAGGGAGAAGTGATTTTTCACATTAAGTTTTCCTCTATTTTTCTTTTCAAACCAAAAAGGGCTTGGAAAATGTCTCCACCCTCTCCACCACTGGTGTATTTTCCTGGCTTCACAATGCTGGTTTGGTCTTTCGTTTCCTGAGCTGAAGAGTTAAAGACGCTCAGCTTTGACCTTCAGTTCTGCTTCTTTCAAATGGAAAAAGCATCTTTTGGGGGCAGGTGTTAGTCATGGGCGGGGAAAGGCAGAGTTTGGAAGAGCAGGACATTCTCTGTGAGAAATGAAGGTAGCGGTGGAAAGAGTGGTTTTCTGACATGTAGCTGTCTCTGCCAATTATTGTTCAGTCGCTCAGTTGCGTCCAACTCTTCCTGACCCCATGAACTGTAGCCCGCCAGGGTCCTCTGTCCATGGGATTTCCCAGGCACGAATACTGGAGTGAGTTGCCATTTCCTTCTTCAGGGGTTCTTCCCAACCCAGGGATCGAATCCACGTTGCCTCTGTTGGCAGGTGGATTCTTTACCACTGGGCTACTGGGGAAGCCCTGATTCAGTGCTTCCATCATTCCTGCTTTCTCACTCACTGTGCAAGCGTTCAAATCCTTTCTCTTCTTTCTTTCCTCCTGGATATTCTGCCAGCCACTCCCCTCTTCTCCTCCCCCATCAAATCCAAAGGCGCCCCATCCTGTATCAGGCAGAAAATTTTGGTCTGCTATCAGATTCCAAGCCCAGATTTTCATTTTCCAACCAATAGGGTTTTTAGCAAAAGGCTGTTACCAGAATCATAGCACTAGCAAGTTTTAGGTCATCTTTTTATAAAAAGCCAGACCAATAAGGTAGTACTGGAAGGACCAAGCAGAGAAGTGCTAGACGGATTTCAGAGACCCTGGCTGCATTGAGCCCTATGCTTGTTGTTGTTTTGTCACCAAGTCCTGTCTGATTCTTTTGTGACCCCATGCCCTGTAGCCCACCAGGCTCCTCTGTCCATGGGATTCCCCAGGCAAGAATACTGGAGTGGGTTGCCATTTTCTCCTCCAGGGGATCTTCCCGACCCAGGGATGAAATTCGCATCTCCTGCATTGCAGGCGGATTCTTTACTGCTAAACTACCAGGGAAATCCCGAGCCCTAGCCCACCAGGCTCCTCTGTCCATGGGATTCTCCAGGCAAGAATACTGGAGTGGATTGCCATGCCCTCCTCCATATTCTAGAAACGTTACTTCCAGTTTTTCCCACCCCAGTTCCCAGCCTGCAGAGCTGGCCCGGGAATCACCCTCCCTTTCTCTCGTGACAGACTCAGCCCAGAGGTCCCTTCCTATCTGCAATCCTCAGCTGAACGTGGGCTAAGGGACGGGGTCTAGTTCGAGCTGGGGTGCACCCTGAGGTGCAGGTGGTGATGCTATAACCTCAGAGCAGCACCAGCCTCTCCTGATAGCCTGGGTCCTTGGGGAATCTGACTGCCCTGCAGGATTCACTTTATACAAACAACAGAACTAAATCAGATACTTTAGGACACTGCCAACGGAGAGAGAATGTTGCTGCACAGGATTCCAGGCTCGCCAGACTGATAAATAGATGTGTAGATGGAATGGACCAAGAGAGACGGGAGGTGTATAGATGACCAGTGATACTGTCTGGAATCAGGTCAGTGGAGGGATTCCCAGGCTTTCGGGAAAGAGGCATTCAAAACAGCAAGACCTGAAAGAATGCTGAGCTTCCCAGGTAGCTTAGTGGTAAAGAATCCACTTGCCAATGCAGGAGGTGCAGGAAGAGTCAAGTTCAATCCCTGGGTCAGGAAGAGTCCCTGGAAAAGGAAATGGCAACCCACTCCAGTGTTCTTGCCTGGAGAACCCATGGACACAGGAGCCTGGTGGCCTATAGTCCATGGGGTTGCACAGAGTTGGACACGACTGAACACATGCGTGTGAATATGTGTTGGAACCACATCATCTCTTTGGACATAAGGCAAGAATTCCCATTTTGCAACGGAATACACTGAGGTTAAGATAAATTGGGCAACTTGCTTTAACAGACTCAGCGAGTAACCATCAGAGTGAGTGTTGGGTGTGGCCTGCCTGGCTGCAAGATGCATGCTCCCCACTCCTCTTGGGGCACCCAGAGTGGCCTGTGCAGCTTTGGTGCCCAGGTATTAGGCACACACAAGGGTGTCTGGCACACACAAACTGAGGCATCTTGACTTGCAGCTGAGCCTTTGGAGAGGGAAAGGAGTGGAGGCTGCAGCTGGGGCTTTGGGGGTGGTGGGAGGACGGAGGAGAAGCAGCTGACAGGTGGAGGCGGCAGGGACTCTCACTCACACCCACTCAGGTAAGAGGCGCCCTGCCCAGGGGCCCAAATGCCATTTCTCCTCGGTCAGCAGGAGCTGCATGCCATAGCACAGCAGCGCTCTGTTCAGAGGAGGCGCAGTCAGAAGTCAAGGCTTGTGTGCATATGTGTGTGTGTGTGTGTTGTGTTTTCTAGGCAGGCCAGACTTAGTAATGAGTTAAGCAAAATAAAGCATCTGCCTGCAATGCGGGAGCCCCAGGTTCGATCCCTATGTTGGGAAGATCCCCTTGAGAAGGGCATGGCAACCAACTCCAGTATTCTTGCCTGGAGAATCCCATGGACAGAGGAGCCTGGCAGGATTCAGTCCATGGGGTCGCAAAGAGCTGGACACGACTGAGCAACAAGCACTTTCAAGGAAAATAAAATAAAAGGGGAAAAAAAAGAATGAGTTAAGGACACAAAAAAAGGAAAGGGAAGCTTGTCCGCAACAGGGTGAGTTGAGTATGGAACCTGAGGAAACGAGCTTCTGAAAAAGTCAAGTGCAACGTTGCTGGTGGCTTTCTGCCCTGCTTTTCATCCCTTATCCCTGCCCCAGATTGGGCCTGCAGGGGTCCCCGCACCTCCTTGGGTTGCAGAGCAGGCCAGACAGCCCCTGGCCTCCCTGGGTGGCAGAGGGCGTGCAGGGCACCAGGCCGCTGCAGACTGCAGAGTGGGGAGGGCGGCTGGGACAGAGGTGTTTCTGGCTTCTGCAGCGTCTATGTGGGCTGGGGAGATCAGAGCTGGCTTGTGAAGTGCTCCCACTGCTCTGGGTCACCCACCCAGAACTGAGCAAAGGGGATGAGGATGAGAGGCCTTGCTGAATTGGCAACTCTCCAAGCAGGACTCTGCAGGCAGGGAGCACACAGGAGAAAAGCTATTTCCCTTATACACTGCCACCCCTGTGGGCTGTGTGCAGCCACAGCACAGAGCCAGATGCATGCGGAATGCACTCATTCAGCCGTGGTTCATTGGAACTTTTTAACAAAATAATTGTATTTATATATTTATTTTTGGCTGCGCTGGTTTTTCATTGCTGCATGTGTTTTTCTCTACTTGTGGCAAGCTGGAGTATTCTCTAGTTGCCGTGCGCGGGCTTCTCAGTGCGATGGTTTTTCTTGTTGTGGAGAATGGGCTCTACAGCAGTCAGGCTTCAGTAGCTGCGGCTCTGGGGCCCTAGAGCACAGGCTCAGTAGTTGTGGCGCACAAGCTTAGTTGCTCGGCGGCATGTGGGATCTTCCCGGATCAAGGATCGAACCCTTGTCTCCTGCTTTGGCAGGCAGATTCTTTACCACTGAGCCACCACGGAAGCCCCATCCAGGCTTTTTATTTGTCCAGACATCGTGCTAGAGACTTCACATGTATTTTCATTGTTTAAAAATTGAAATATAGTTGATTTACAGCATTGTATTAGTTTCCAGTGTACATTTTTGCAGATTGTCCTTCATTATAGGTCATTACAAGATAATGAGTATAATTCCTTGTGTTAAATAGTACAGTATATCCTTGTTGGTTGTTTCATTCTTTCTTGCTATTTTATTTAATTATTGGAGTATAATTGCTTTACAACATTGAGTTAGCTTCTGCTGAACAGCAAACATCACACGTATTTTCTTCCTTCATCGTCACAGCAGCCCTGCCAGGTGGGCACTGTGAATCCCACTTGACAGCTGAGGAAACAGAACTGTAAGAAGAGGGGTGGTGTTGGGTCCCAGGTCACAAAGCTGGTAAGCATGGGGTCTGGATTTGAAATTGAGGCTTTTTGAATTTCCTCCTCTCAAGGGTTGCTGAGGCCAGCAATGGAAGAGAAAATCATAAACGCACAATTCTGGTAGGAGGTAGAAAGTGGAAAGGGGGGCGGGTTCAAAGTCCAGAGAGACTTCGGAGGGGATCGGAGGCTGGGTCCCAGAGGGCTGGTGCTCCCCAGGGCCCTGGAAGGGAAGCTTGATTTGGAAATGCAATAGAAGGGAGAGGATGCCAGGCAGAGAAAAAGCAGAGATGACCCAGATTCTCAGGTTCCACAGGGTGATGCAGGGGCTCTGGAACCGGTGAGCTGGAAGCAGGCAGACCCTCTGGGAGCAGCTGGACCTTTCCCGACCCTCCTCCAGGGCCCGGACCCCACCGCAAGTTCCTGTTGTCTTTGCCCTCTGCCTTGGTGCTTCCTCTAGGACTGTGGAAAGATAGTCATCTCTAAATATTTGTTTGGATTTTTTTCTGGAAGCTCCTTGAAGTGGGAATGAAATATCTGGTGATTCTGAAACAGGCTACCCCATTGGCAGGCCTAGTTCTGGCAGGACCCCCTAATGGCCCCGGGAGGGACACAGGCCATACTGCTGGGACTGTTGGGGGCCCCAGCCTGAGGCCCTGGGCCCTGAAGCCCCTGAATGTTTGCCCAGGTGCCCTGGATGCAGCAGCCTGGGCCATGAGAGGGAACGCTAGGGGGTCCAGGCCAGGAAGCCAGAGGTGATTTTGGTTACATTAGAAATACCAGCAGGTTTCCTGGAGTGGACAGAGTCCTGTGGTCAAGAAGCAGGCAGGCTCGGAGGCAGGCTGGCTCCCCACGGAGTGGCCACCTCGCTTCCACTCCATTAGCTGACAAAGCTGCCCTCTGTCCCCACTTGCCACAAATGGAGGAGCTCGCAGCTTGTGGAAACATTCAAGCTGCTAGCCCAGACCCCAGCCCAGCGTGGCTTCGAAGCCACTCCCTTCTCTTACAAAATGGGGAGAGACCATGCCCGCTGTGAAGGAGCAGCTGTAGCTCAGTGCCAGCTGATTGCTGCCATGTGAGAATTTGGCCTCAAGTTGCCAGATTTTCCAGTAAAGCTGAACATCGAGACACTTGTGTGAAATTTCTCAATTTCTGAAATTCTTAATGATGCTATGCAGGCTGAACTACACATCTGCAGGCCAGACTTGGTCCCTCAGCTGCCAATTAGTGTCCTCTGCTCTTGGCCTTGAGAATCCAAGTACTACCTAAGCAAAGGGTCCCCACGCAGGTGATGGGATGAAGGTGGGATGGAGAGAAGGACTGAAGAGGGGCCTTAAAGTCCACAGGCAAGGAATGCACCATCCTGCCTTCACTCCCCCACAAGGGTAGTGCGTGCGTGGTAAGTTGCTTCAGTCATTTCTGACTCTTTACGACCCCCTGGACTATAGCCCACCAGGCTCCTCTGTCCATGGGACTTTCTAGACAAGAATAGTGGAGTGGGTTGCCATTTCCTTCACCAGGGGATTTTCCAGACCCACGGATCAAAACTGAGTCTCTTATGTCTCCTGTATTGGCAAGCAGATTCCTTCCCACTACTGCTACCTGGGAAGCCCCCAAAAGGGCCAAATCTGCTCCAATTCTTCTGCATCTGCCATCATGGTGCAGTTATAGGGGCAGGAGGAGAGGGGGAACGATTTCTAGAACTGGAACCTTATTTCTCTTTCAGGCATTTCCTGTGGCACTTGTCCTGACCTTCTGTGGGTTTAGCTGATAAGGTCTGCCAATGAGGAGGCTCTTTTCTCCCTTACTGTGCCTTCTGTCCACAGCTTACATCCCATAGGTTCTTGTGGCCACCAGAGCCCTCCCCCCTAGGAGGATTGGCCAATGAGGAAGGTGCAAGGCTGGTGGTCAACCAATCAGAGCAGTTGGGAATGTTGGTGGGAATTAAAGACAGTTCAGTTTAGGGGAAGAAAGCACAAGATTTAGAAACAGACAGACCTGGAGTCAACTCACAACTCTTCCTCTAATGAGCTACATGGTCTTGAGACAGTTACCAAATCTTCCTGCCACTCTCTTGCTTCATCTGTAAAATGGGAATAGGAATTCCTCCCTGGAGGGGGTTAAGTACAAAGATCATGGAAGATGCCTGGCATAGTACACAGCACATATGTTAACAGCTAATCTGTGTTTGTCATTGATCTTCTCTCTCTTTTTAAAATTTGTTTATTTATGGCTGCTCTAAATCTTCGTTGCTGCATGCAGGCTTTCTCTAGTTGTGGTGAGCAGGGGCAACTCTAGTTGCAGTGAGTAGGCCTCTCATTGTGGTGGCTTCTCTTGTTGCGGAGCATGGGGTCTAGGGTGCATGGGTTCAGTAGTTGTGTCTGTGGGTTTAGTTGCCCTGTGGCATGTGGGGTCTTCCCAGACCAGGGATCAAATCAGTGTTCCTGCATTGAAAGATGGATTCTTAACCACTGGAACTCCAGAGAAGTCTGTCATAGATCTTGATTTGAATTTTTAACAGAAGATGCAATGCCATGTTCTAAGCAACCAACTTATAAACACACTTTTGGAACAAATAAGTTGGATACCATCTGCTCATGTTTTATAGATGTATTTCCATTTCATCTTTTACCTTCCTCTCTTTTAAATGAAACCATGGTGGACTGAAAGGTAATAAATTATGCAGAAATTACGCTTCCACTTTTCTCCTCTTCCTGCTTCGCCTCTCTCCACCCACCAGGACCTTTCCTCTGGTCTCCAATGTTCACTGACTCATCAGTCCAGCAAATATTTATTGAGTACACGTCTTGCTCCCTGCTCTCCAGGGGCCCATAGCCAGTGAGGGTGGCAGGTGGGCAGATGGATGATTGCAGCCAGGGTGGGGTAGAGGGAAGTTCATGGTGCTGGAGGAGCCTGGGCCAGGGGGATGTCCGGCAGTCCCTGGAGTGAGGCTTGAGAGAAGATCGGGGCTGTGGAGGCAGGGACGGAGAGGAGATAGAGGCCAGAGACCTGCAGAGGGAGGATGAGGGGGACGCACTGGGTACCACGGTGCCAGGGATGAGAAATGAGAAGAGCCAGGAGGAACCCTGGTTTCTGTTTAGACGCTTGGGTGGATACCACCAACTGGGCTTGAGAGCAGCAGAGGAAAAGCGTTGCCCTGAGAAGTATTAAGTTAGATGGTGCAGGGTGGCCTTTGAAATGTTGGTGTTAGGTAGAGTGATCCTGTTAGTGATAATAGTGAACCTGCTTTGTGCCAGAAAGCAAAGCGACTTCAATGGTCTCTCTTACTTCATCCTCACCATGGTCCCAGGAGAGCCAGGTTCACTTTTCTGGTGAATATATAGTGAGATTCAGAAATATTAGATAATTGGGATTGACACGTGTACACTACTATGTATAAAATAGATGACTCATGAGCGCCTACTCTGTATCATAAGGAACTCTCCTCAGTGCTCTGTGGTGACCTGAATGGGAAGGAAACCTGAAAAAGAGGGGATATATATATATATATATATATGCACAGCTGATTCACTTAGCTGTGCAGCAGAAACTAACGCAACGTTGTAAAGCAACTGTGTGTGTGATCGGGCACTTAATTGTGTCACTTTTTAGACCCCATGGACTGTAGCCCACTCCACTGTAGGCTCCTCTGTCCGTGGGATTTCCCAGGCAAGAATACTGGAGAGGGGTTGCCATTTCCTTCTTCAGGGAATCTTCTCGGCCTAGGGATTGAACCTGTATCTCTTGAGTCTACTGCATTGGCAGGTGGATTCTTTACCACCACACCATCTGAGAAAAAACTATATCCAATAAAAATTAACTAAAAAATGTGTATGGCTACTATAGAGTCAATGATGGTATTCACTTTCTCCTGTCCAAAAAAATATATATGTTTTTTAAAAAGTCTAAAATTCCTTATAGTCCCCTATCAGGTATACTGTGGTTTTTGTTTTGGTCCTTCAAGTTAAATTACCAAGTTGTAAAGCTGAAGCTCCAATACTTTGGCTACCTCGTGCGAAGAGTTGACTTACTGGAAAAGACTGATGCTGGGAGGGATTGGGGGCAGGAGGAGACGGGGACGACAGAGAATGAGATGGCTGGATGGCATCACCGACTTGATGGACATGAGTTTGAGTGAACTCCGGGAGTTGGTGATGGACAGGGAGGCCTGGCGTGCTGTGATTCATGGGGTTGCAAAGAGTCGGACACGACTGAGTGACTGAACTGAACTGAACTGAAAGCAATTCTTCCTCATAGAGATCTATTTTCTTAAGAATAGCTTATAATAAATATTTTTAAAAGAAAAAAAAAAGAAACGTAAGGTAATCAGCTGATCCAGGGTCACACAGTGAGCCAGCAATGTGAATCCGACTTGAGAGCCCATCTTCCCACTCAGTTGTTCATGGATTTGTTCAACTGCCATTTCCTGAGCACCTCCTATGAGACTTCCCTGGGTGGCTCAGATGATAGAGAATCTGCCTGCAATGCAGGAGACCCAGGTTTGATCCCTGGGTCAGGAAGTTACCCCCAGAGAAGGAAACAGCAACCTGCTCCAGTGTTCTTGCCTGGAGAATCCCATGGACAGAGGAGCCTGGCCAGCTACAGTCCATGGGGTTGCAAAGAGTTGGGCATGACTGAGCGACTGACACTTTTACTTTCCTATGAGACTGGTACATTTTGGTGCTCTGGGTATATCAGTCAAGGGTATCTGCCCTTCCGTGGGTCCTGCACGTGCCCCCTGTGCTGGGAGGTGGCTAGGCCGGGTGTGTAGACAATGCTTCTTCCAGGTTGGAGGTAGGTACAGTGGGTGCCCCTGCATGGTGGAGACAGCCCATCCTGCAGACTCTTATCCTGGGTCCCCTCTACCTGTCTCCTAGCATCCCCTTGGGGTCTCAGGAGAGAGGCCTGCCGCTCACCAGGAAGGAAAGTTATACTGCTGGTGGCATGGCCCTGGGAAGATAAGAGACCTCCCCTTGTTCTGCCTGGACACAGGGAGGAATCAGACATGGCCCATGGCCTCCCAGTGAACCAGGGACAGAGCCAGTGAGAACGCAGCCCTGTGTTCGCTTGTCTTCCCCTGGTTCAGGTCAGTGACTTTCCACAGGGGCCTGCCGAGGGGGGAGCCAACCTCATATGCTCCTCTCCGAGAAAGGCAGGGCCCCCCAAGGCTGCCACCAGCAACCGCTTGCACAGGTTGGAGCAACCCAAGCTGACCTCCCTGGTACCCACAGCCTGCTCACAAGCAGCTGGTCAGTGGGCGTGGACTTCCTGCTCGAGTGACCCTGGCCGCTCGTGTGCCACCTCCCTTCCTGGGGCTGAGCCGCAGCTGCCCGAGCCCCCCAGGCGGCCTGCACCCCCTCCCTAAAGGCTCAGGGTGTCTCAGGCAGAAGAGCTGGCAGGGCTCCCTCCAGAAGCAGAGGCCAGTAAAAAAGCCAAATGCCAGGATGTAGGGGCAGGAGGGGGTGGCAACAGCTGCAGGCCCCTCTTCCAGATTTAGCTCGGCCACTGCTCTGCCTGCTGCTTCCTCTCTGGGCTTTTTGGGTGGCCCTTGCCTCCACAGTGGGGGTGGAATCCTGAGACCCACCCCCAGAATGACTCACGGGCTGGGGCGGCCTGGAGAGGAATGTCTGCTCATTTCAGTGAAGGCTTTTTTTTTTTTTTTTAAAAAAAAAGCTAGTTGAACCTGAGCAGCTGCTCCATGGTGGGCTGGGGCTGCCCCTCACCTCCTGGGTCCCCACCTCCCCTTCAGGGCCTGCCAGCACCAGGGAGCTTACCTGGTGATAGCAGAGAGTTTGGGGGTGATGGAGGCTGATCTGGGAGCCCGGTGAGGCTGGGGTGAGGAGCCTGTCAAGGCCGGGCTGGACCAGTCCTGGTGGGAGATCTGGGGAGACACCAGACCCAGCTGCCCTGGCAGGCAGGGCCCAGGGCCCTAGGACCATCACATACCACGTCCAGTGCCTGTTCGTGCTTGAGAAAGAATGTCCACGTCAGCTAGTCCACAGTGTCCCAAAGATGAGCGATTTATGAAATGATTTCAAACATGGACAGACTTTAAAACATTTTTGTAGTAATGAGTGATTTGCTGTTGCTGCTGCTGCTAAGTCGCTTCAGTCGTGTCCGACTCTGGATGAAGGTATTGTTTGGAGAGGAATACATTTAAGATATGTATTAAGCAAATGTTGTGTTCCAGCTGGTATATTTGCTGTGCTAAGTTGCCTCAGTCGCGTCTGACTCTTTGTGACCCCACAGACTATAGCCCGCCAGGCTCCTCTGTCCATGGAATTCTCCAGGCAAAAATACTGGAGAGGGTTGCTGTGCCCTCTTTGAGCAGATCTTCGCAACTCAGGGATCGAGCCCACATCTCACGTGTCTCTTGCATTGGCAGGCAGGTTCTTTACCACTAGCACCACCTGGGGAGCACCAGCTGGTATATAATTATTTCATAAAGAAAAAACCTCAGGGATAAATCGGTGAGTAAATGCTGGAAATGCTGGTTGCCATCTTCTCTTCTTTCTGGTTACCTGGTCTTCTGGTCTCCATCCAGGGAAGACAGGTGTTTGAGTAATGTTGCTATGAATTTGATTTTGGTTCAGTGGGACCAGGCCAGCACTTATTCCAGCCTTCAAGAGTTCTGTGGTGACTTGAGCTGTCACCTGCAATGGGGCAGGTGAGCCATAATGAGATAGAAAGTCCTGTCTGTGAGGCAGGTCGAGTCACTGGGTATGACAGGCAGGGCAGGATTAAAGCCAGGAATGTGGGAGAAGGCCGAGGTCATGGAGGCTCATGCAGCTGCACGCAATGACAGGCAAAGCCAAGAGACGATCCAGGGCTGGCCCCTCCCGCTTCTGCCATTCAGATCTGGGTGAGCCCTTCCAAAACACCTCATCCCACCCATCCCATCAACAGCTCAGTCTGACCCCATCCTAGGTGGGCACGCCTCCGCTACACCAGCCCCACCCCGAAACCACTCCTGGAAGGTGACAGACAGGTGCCTCCTCTCCCCGCCTGCTCAGTCTGCATCACCACATGATCTTCCTGCTTCGGGCCGGAACACATGGAATGAGGAAGGACAGTTGATGGAGCAGTTTTTGCCTAATCCTTCTGCAGTATCAGTGGGTGCCTCCGCCTCCCACCCACTCATGCACACAGTGGGTGGGGGACCCGCAGTCACGTGCTCACACAGTCACTCAGCCCGCCAGGAGCACCCTGCCCCTCATCCTGGGGCAGGTCGCCTGCGTCTTGCAGGTCTGGGTATCCGGAGGCTCTCCCTGCCCACCCCCTTGCCAGCCTACATTTGTCAGTACTTCTCCTGCTGTCCTTCATAGCATCCCGTGGTTTCACTTAACGTAACTATGTTGTTTGTTGTTATGCACTTGATTTTGTGACTGTTTGATACATGTTGGTCACCCCAAGAGACTGAACTTCAAGAGGATTAGGATCAAGGCTGTTTTGTTGACTGTTGGTTCCCCAGTGCCTGGATCAGAGCTGGACTATTGAATGAATGAGAGAATGGATGAATGGACGAGAGACTTGGAGTGAGACAAGTCGAGGTCTGAATCTTCATTCAGCTGCTTCCTAGGTGAGGGCCTGTGAGCATCTCTCTGAGCCTCATCTCCATCTGTGCCTACGAACAGAAGCAAAATTGTTCACGGAGCTGTGCTGTTAAAGGCATTATAGTGATACATGCAAATCACGTAAGCCGAGTCCAATTTCATATTGTGATTCTTATGATAGTAATGATTGACGGCTCTAGTGTTTAATGAGTACTCATAAGTGTCCCATGATTCACAAGCACTCTCTAGAGCATTCCCATCCCCACTGTATAGATTAGGATACTGAGGCTGACTTGTCCAAAGGCATATGGCGAGCAAGTGACAGTGCCTAGGGTTTTTTCTAACAGCTTTATTGAGATTTTAATTTACATGCCATAAAATTCACCTGGGGCTTCCCAGGTGGTGCTAGTGGTAAAGCATCCACCTGCCAATGCAGGAGACATAAGAGACTCTGGTTCGATTCCTGGGCTGGGAAGATCCCCTGGAGTAGGGAATGGTAATCCATTCCAGTATTATTCTTGCCTGGCTAATCCCATGGACAGAGGAACCTAGCAGGCCACAACCCATGGGTCCACAGGGTTGCAAAAGAGTCAGATAAGACTGAGCAACCATAAAATTCATTCTTTTGAAGTGGATTGAGATGGCCAAAACGTTCATTCAGGTTTTTTGTAACATCTTATGAAAAAAAACAAGAACTTTTTGACGAACCCAATAAAATGCAATAGTATTTACTATATTGACAGAGCTATGTACCCATCATCACCACCACTATCTATTTTTTGAACATGTGGTCACCCCAGTTAGCAGAGACCCTCCCCATTAGCAATCGCTTTCCACTGTGGCTCCCCAGCCTATAGCGACCAGAAGCAGAACCTCCTCTGTCTCTATGGACTTGCCTGTTCCGCTGCACTGCGTTTTAGTGGCTGCACACAGAATCTCCCATCTTCCTTGGTGCACGAGAGATCTTTTAGTTGTGGCAATTGAACTTTCAGTTGTAGCATGTGGGGTTTAGTTCCCTGACCAGGGATCAAACCTGGGCCCCCTGCATTGGGAATGTGGAATCTTAGCCGCCTGACCATCAGGAAAGTCCAAGAGTTTGCATATTTTTAAATGCCCCAGATGGTAATTATGTAGCTTTTGTGAACTAGTGACTAGTGAACTTCGGGCTGTGTGATTAAAACTACTATCATAAAGCAAACCTGAGCCAACAGAAGGCTTCCCGGTATGAGGCAGAGCCTGGGCACTCCAGCATCCCCAACAGCAATTGAGGACCACTTTGGGAGGATCCAGTGAGCTGAGCGCCGAGGAATTGATGCTTTCAAACTGTGGTGCTGGAGAAGACTCTTGCGAGTCCCTTGGACAGCAAGGAGATCAAACCAGTCAATCCTAAAGGATATCAACCCTGAATATTCTTTGGAAGGACTGATGGTGAAGCTGAAGCTCCAGTACTTTGGCCACCTGATGCGAAAAGTTGACTCGTTAGAAAAGATCCTGATGCTGGGAAAGATTGAGGGCAGGAGGAGAAAGGGGCGATAGAGGATGAGACGGTTTGATGGCATCATCGACTCAATGGACACAAGTCTGAGCAAACTCCAGGAGATAGTGAAGGACAGGGAAGCCTGGCGAGCTGCAGTCCGTGGAGTCGCAAATAGGCAGACATGACTGAGCAACTGAACAGCAGCAATAAGAGAGCTGAGAAGCCACTTGAGGTGGCAGTCAGGTTTGGCAGGGTCAGCTAGTTCCTCCCTTTCCTCTCCAGCAAGATGCCTTTGACCATCCTCTGCAGCTGGTGGCTGTGTGGTAATGCTGGTTGCCAGGAGCAGCAGCTGGCAGTGCCACTGAGAAGACAGGTCCTACTCCACGAGCTCACAAAGACCCATTCAGAGCTCATCCTCTCCCAGCATGGCAAAACCATGGGCTTGTTCAGAGTGTTACAGAGTGACAGGATGCTGAGGCAGGACGTGAGTGCCAGCCGACCATGTGGCAGATGCTAATCAGCCAGTCTGCCCAGACCGGAGGGACCAGAAGCAGCAAGCGCGGATAATGAGCTGCAGAGAGGTATGGCTCCTCCTGGGAGGCTCTCTGTGATTTTCCTAAGATGGTGATGTCACCCATGAAGAGCTCTCCAGCCTGTATCCCCACCTCCTACAGAGACAAAGGGGACTTTAACCCCAAGAGGGGGGCTGCAGAGCTCTCCAAACAGTGAAGAGGATGATCTTCAGACCATTAAGAGGAAGATGACCCTGATAAAAGAGAAAATGGATTATTTAGCAGAAAGTTTGGAAAAATCCCGTGAGAGAGCCCTGCATGGTCTGGGAGAGCTGACGGGGAGATCTCTGACTGTGGCCTCCGGGAGCCATGTAGCTTCCTCCTCCTCTGTCCTCATCACCTGGCCTCCACCAGCATTTTTCCTCCCGAGATCCTGGAGAAGGGGCCGATGAGACAGATTTGGTGCCCAGGCAACCACCCCTCAGCTGTTCCTGCCCCCGTGCTCTCAGCTCTGACACCTTGGGTTGGCCTCACACAACCTGAGAGACACCTTGTAACACATTTACAGGCCCGTTGGCTCAGGAGCAGCTGGTGGGGAGGCAGAGGCCCCAGCCTGCCAAGCCCTAAGCCCCCGAGGCCCGTTTCTCCTTGGCTGGGGCTCACGCAGCAGCTGGCATTTCCAGGGAGGGAGATGAAGTTCTGTTCACATCCCCTGTGTGGGGGAGAATCTCTTCTGGGGTTACTCTTTCAATGAGTATCTGTAAGAAAGGAAACCACCCCCTTGATATTCCTGGAGAGGATTGGAGACTCCTTGGAGCGTCCCATCAGCCTGGGGCCTGTGGGAGCTGGCAGCTGCAGGTGGAGGGGAGGCAGGCACCTGAGCGAGCAGGTGGTGGGCTTGGCCGGCGGCCAGGTGCTGGTGGGTGGATCGCGGGCCCCACACACAGGCACCAGGTGGGGACTTCAAATGCTCTGACGGCTTTGCTGGCCCAAAGGGCACAGGCTGCCCATGGACGGGAAGGCGTGGGGGGGCGGCGGGGAGCCTGGGCTGGAGGATGGGGTGGAGGAAGCTGCCGTGCAGAAACTGGTTTCCCAGCCTCTGAAAGTGGGGCCCACCCTGCAGTGTGGGGCGTACCCACATCAGAGGGGACTCTGCAGGGTCACCCCTGCTGAAGCCTGCTCCCAGGGCTCTCACAGTTCATGTGGCCCCCGTAAACTCACACACCCTCCCCCATGGCTTTGGGGACTTTTTTAAACTATCTACAGCCCACACTTCTCTCCTGATCCCTGGATTTCCCCTCCTCCACACACACACAGAGCTGCCTGGTGCACATTACACTTGGCCGTGACGGCAGCTCCAATCCCGCAGGCTCTTCCAGGCAGCTAAGAAATCTGCGCGCCCTTCTCTTGGTGGGGGTCCCACCCAGGCCACGAACCCCTGAGTCATCCCAGTCTCCTCCCTCTGGCTCACCCTCCCCACCCGCCTGCACACAACAGGATGTTACCCCCTCTGCCGGTGCCTTGGCTTCCGTGCAGGCAGGAGCCAGATAATTGTAGCGGAGGAAGGTCACAAAGGATGTGGAGGGTGTCTTTTAATTGGAAAGTTGGGTTTGGTTAAGAGGAGTGAGCAACACCGAGAAAGAGTTTCTCAGGAAGCGAGGCATCAATTAGGGTCATTGGGAAGTCCTCAAAGTGAAGCAGAATGGAAATAGGCAGAAATAAGCAAGATAATATGAATGAGTGGGGGTGCTTCCCTGAAAGTCCAGGGGTTAAGATTCCATGCTGCCACTGCAGGGGGCATGGACCTGATCCCTGGTTAGGGAACTAAGGTAAATAAGATTCTGTATGCCTTGCTGCTGGGCCAAAAAATAAAAATGGACAAGGGAAAAAACACCCAAACATCGGGTTTGAGTTTCCTATGTCATAGAGCAATTTCCCACTGTCTATCTGTTTTACATATGATAAAGTTAATGTTTCAATGCTACTCTCTCAGTTCGTCCCACCCTCCCCTTCCCCAACTGTGTCCAGAAGTCTGTTCTCTGTATCTGTGTCTCCACTGCTGCCCTACAAATAGCTTCATCAGTACCATCTTTCTAGATCCCATATATATTCATTAATATATGATATTTGTTTTTCTCTTTCTGACTTACTTCACTCTCTAGAACAGGCTCTAGGGTCATCCACCTCATTAGAACTGACTCAAATGCATTCCTTTTTATGGCTAAGTAATATTCCATTTATATATGTACCACAACTTTATCTATTCCTCTGTTGATGGACATCTAGGTTGCTTCCATGTCCTAGCTATTGTGAATACTGCTTCAGTGAACATTGGGATACTCTATGATCACCTAGAGGGATGGGATAGGGTGGGAGGTGGGAGGGCGGTTCAAGAGGGAGGTAGCTGATTCATGATGATGCATGGCAGAAACTAACACACTATTGTAAAGCAATTATGCCCCAATTAAAAATGAAATTATATATATATAAAGAATAAGTGGGAAAGGCATAGAAAGTATCAAGAGGTGAGGCTGTGAGGGGCAGCTGGGGACCTCTTCATGAGGGGCCTCAGACATCAAAGGCTTTACAAGGGTGTAAAGTACAAGATGCCGTAAGACTTCTGGCAGCAGTGCAGTGGATGGATCAGAGGGAGGAAGAGGTTGGGGACAGCAGGCTGGTCAGGAGGCAACTGAGAATGCTCAGAAAGGCAACACAGTGGTTCACGCCCATGGTTGAAGAGATGATACTGCTGTAAGAGGTCACTGCAGAATGTATTGTGGGCGGGATGGGCAAGCAAGACTGGGAGGAGGCACAGTTTGCTGGGCAGGAAAAGGTGCTGGTCTGGGAGTTCCCTGTGGTCCTCCCGAGAAAGCATCGGTTCCTTATGACAGTGGAGCAGGCAGAACAAAGGGCTTCCCTGGTGGTGCTAGTGGTAAAGAATCCGCTTGCCAATTCAGGAGACATAAGAGACCCAGGTTCAATCCCTGGGTCAGGAAGATCCCCTGAAGAAGGAAATGGCAACCCACTCCAGAATTGTGCCTGGAGAATCCCATGGACAGAAGAGCATGGGAGGCTACAGCCCATGGGGTCGCAGAGTCGGACATGACTGAAGCGACTTAGCATGCACACACGCAGCCAGAACAAAGACAATGGCTTGAAAACCAGACAATTTGGACCCTAGAAGAGACATATCACTTACCCATTATGTGAATTTGGACAAATCACTCAATCTCTGGAATATGGGAAGCGGGTGGGCTAGTTAGTAAGTAAATAAATAGCCCAACGTCTGGCACATAGGAGACACTCAATGTGTCATTTGAATCAGAGTCAGAATCTTTGGGATTCAGTGGCTGTTTTCTATATTGATTTTTGGAAATTGGAGAGGTACAAATAATAACTAATACCAGTAATGGAATTAGTCAAGTCTTGAGGAAGGCAGTTTATTTTTATGGCACCAGAAATGTTCTGACTGGCTTATGGTCATTTCCTCTGGCACCATCTTCCTTTGTACTGAAACATGTTTAAAAAAAAACATCTTTTGTCCCATTCAAAGAAGGGCCTGACTCCTCCGCTTTCATGTCATAGCATACTCTGAGGAATATTCTCATTCCCTTCCTTTCACCTTTTTGTGCCAGGGCTCTGGAGAAGAGCCAGGCAAGGTGGTGCTTATCTCATTTGCAGTCCTCAAAGAGAAGACAAAGTGTGTGCTGTGCTAAGTGTCTGGAAGCTGTTTATTTGATTTTTTGGCTTGTCTTTGTTCCAACATGAATTGAACTGTAAACAAGTGGAAGCAGCTCCTAGTAGGTGCTGAAATAGCTGAGCAGTGAAATGCCCCCAATGGCCCTCACTCACGTCTGCCATCTCCATGAATCTTGCTAAGCTCGCTCCTGTCCAGTCCTGGGATACAGAGACAGATAGGGGGCATTGCATCCTCTATCAGTGCAAAGTCTTGGCCACCAGAAGTGGGGTTGTAGCAGCACAAGAGAGTCAATGGGAATAAGGTAGAAATCCATGCGGAAAACTGTGTTGTCTGCAAGATTTAAGGCCCATTTAAGACCTTAGGAAGGCAACGCCAGATCGCTCTTTTATGGGCTGACAAACTAAGACTCTTTTGTTGCAAGTAACAGAAATTAAGTTGAGCTAAATTTAGCAAAAATGAAAAAAAATCAGAAGGGTTGGACTTCTTGTAAGGACACAGAGGGTGTCTGCTAGAATCAAAGGCAGATATAAAGCCAAACCTCAAGAAGGGACTGGACGAAAAGAAAAATCAGCTTAGCTTTGGTCAGTTTCCCCCTCCCCACTGGTCCGATCAGTCTGGTCTAGGATCTGGGACTTCTTTTTTTATATATATAAATAATTTTATTTATATATTTAGGATGTGCCAGATCTTTTTGGGGCTTCCCTGGTGGCTTAGATGGTAAAGAATTCACCTGCGATGCAGGAGATGCTGGTTTGATCCCTGGGTCAGGATGGCAACCCACTCCAGTATTCTTGCCTGGAGAATTTCATGGACAGAAAAGCCTGGCGGGCTACAATCCATAGGTTCGCAGAGAGTTGGACACGACTGAGTGACTAACACTTTCACTGTCAGTTGGATCTTCACTGCTGCTTGGGCTTTTCTCTAGTTGCAGAGTGGGGACTACTCTCTAGTTGCAGCACACAGGCTTCTCATTGCCGTGGCTTCTCTTGTTGCAGAGCGTGGGCACTGGGGCATGTGGGCTTCAGTAGATGCAGCAAGAGGGCTCAGTAGTTGTGGCACATAATAGGGACTGGATGCATGGACAGGTTGACTCATATGAAATTACTGTTTCTGAGGTTCAATATGGTTGAATAGCACCAATTTCATATTGTTCAACTGAACAGAGACATGTGTATGTTGAATTGCACTGGGACCTGGCTTTGAAACTTCATGATGGAACTTGGGGTAAATCGTGGGTTCCATGGGTTTGAAGGTCCTTCCTGACTCCAAGGTGCTGGAAATACAACTTCCAGGTTGAATCCTGGGGCAACAGTCGGAGGCAAGAAGAAGCTTAGCCACCAGAGAACTCTGGGTCATATACCAGCCAGGCATGACCCCTGCTTGTGCAGGCCCTGGGTGAGTCAGGTAGACCTGCCCTGAGTTGATAGCACCACCTCCTCTCTGAGCCAACTCCCTCCCATTTAATGGTGAAAAAGCAAGGGGTAACTTTTTCCAACTGAAGCTTCTGGAAGATCTTAGGCAGCACAGCCAAACTGGGCTGAACCCAGGCCAGCATCCTGGGCTGCAGCTCAGCTCAGCAGAGGAAACCAGAGCTTGAGGTGAGCGCTCTTCCTGGCTGGGAACCAGGTGTGGGCGGCAGCTGAGGGCCCAGGGGACATTTCAGGCTCTGTGCAGTCCCTCCCCTTGAACTCCATCTTCAGTAGCATCCATCTGGCAAGAGGCCCAGGACTGACCCGCACACATGCCCGGGGTCCTGACTTCTCAGGGCAGGATTCTCAGAAGCATTCCGTCTGAAAGAGTGTCCGCTGTTTTCAGCAGATATGAATCAGTCACTGTTCCGCCTTTTCTGAGAGCACAGCTAGGAATGGAGGGTAGGTTTTACAGCATGCTAACTGAAGAGCAGGGGCTCACCTAAGCTCTTTGTGTACATTCTCTCTCTTAATTCTCTCAAAACCTCCTTCAGATGGAAGAGGCTAACAGCCTTGTGTGCTGGAAAGGAATCAGCCTAGAGCACTGGGCAGAGAGCATTTGAATGGGAAAGGGGAAAACAGGAAGAGGAAAAAATAATCCACAAGATACTATCATAAAATATTCTTAAGCCACTCCAAGGTTAAAAAGAAACCACAGAAATTTCCCAGAATTTAAGAGCCCCTTGCTGCTGCTGCTGCTGCTAAGTCACTTCAGTCGTGTCCGACTCTGTGCGACCGCATAGACGGAAGCCCATCAGGCTCCCCTGTCCCTGGGATTCTCCAGGCAAGAACACAGGAGTGGGTTGCCATTTCCTTCTCCAATGTGTGAAAATGAAAAGTGAAAGTGAAGTCGCTCAGTAATGTCCGACCCTTAGAAACCCCACGGACTGCAGCCTACCAGGCTCCTCCATCCATGGGATCTTCCAGGCAAGAGTACTGGAGTGGGGTGCCATTGCCTTCTCTGAAGGTTAAAAAGAAACCACAGAAATTTCCCAGAATTTCAGAGCCCCTTAGTGGATGGTAAGCCTTCCCTTGTGGCTCAGACAGTAAAGAATCTGCCTGCAATTCAGGAGACCTGGGTTCAATGGTTGGATTGAGAAGATCCCCTGGAGAAGGGAATGGCAACCCATTCCAGTATTCTTGCCTGGGAAATCTCATGGACGGAGGAGCCTGGCAGGGAAAAGTCCATGGGGTGGCAGAGAGTCAGACACAACTGAGCAACTAACACTTTCAGCAGTCGTAAGAACTGGACTATAGATTCATGTAACAGTGTGAATGAATCCCAGAGGTGTTAGAAGGGAAAAAAGTTTCACCCAAAACACTGCATCTTGGATAATTCCTTTTATATGATCTTCTAGAACAAGCAAAACAAATCTGTGGTTGGGTTCTGATATTTCTCTGCTAGAGCAGTGGTTGCCTCTTGCGAAAGGAAATTATCTTGGACAAGGCATGAGAGAAGTTTCTAGGTGAATGGTAATGTTTTGTACCTTAGCAGGTACTTGGGTGATGTGGGTATATGCAATTGTCAAAACTCAGCAAACCTACACTTAAGGTTTGTGTGCTTCGTTACATATAAACTTTACCTCAAAAGATTAAAAAATTAGATAAATATTGAGCTTTATTATTAACTAACTGCATGCTGAAGCAGTTGAGGGGTAGTGTACCAGTGCTTACAATTTGCTTTGAAATGCAATTGTAAAAATAAGGTTGATTTCTTGGAATATTACTTAGTCATAAAAAGGAATGCATTTGAGTCAGTTGTAATGAGGTGGATGAACCTAGAACCTATTATACAGAGTGAAGTAAGTCAGAAAGAGAAAGATAAATATCGTATTCTAACACGTATACTTCACTTTCACTTTTCACTTTCATGCGTTGGAGAAGGAAATGGCAACCCACTCCAGTGTTCTTGCCTGGAGAATCCCAGGGACAGGGGAGCCTGGTGGGCTGCCATCTATGGGGTCGCACAGAGTTGGACACGACTGAAGCGACTTAGCAGCAGCAGCAGCAACATGAATATACAGAATCTAGAAAAATGGTTCTGAAGAATTTATTTACAGGGCAGCAGTGGAGAAACAGACATAGAGAATAGACTTATAAATATGGGGAGAGGGGAGGAGAGGGTGAGATGCATGGAAAGAGTAACATGGAAACTTACATTACCATATGTAAAATAGATAGCCAATGGGAATTTGCTATATGGCTCAGAAAAATTAAGCAAGGGCTCTGTATCAATCTAGAGGGGTGGGATGGGGAGGTAAATGGGAGGAAGATTCAAAAGGGAGGGGATATATGTGTATACCTATGGCTGATTCATGTTGAGGTTTGACAGAAAACAACAAAATTCTGTAAAGCAATTATTCTTCAGTAAAAAAAATAATTAAAAAAAATAAGGCTGGTTTCTGGATGAATAGAGAGATGGATGAATAGATAGCTATGTTATAAGGCAAACAGAGCAACATCTTTCTAGTAGCATTTAGGTCGCGGGTATGTTGCTGTTTGCTGTGAAATTCTTTCAACGTGGCTGTGTTTGAAATTTTTCATAGTAGTGTTGGGGACATGCAATGATGTGGAGCCCTGGGGTCCCCTAGTGGTGAAGGAGAGGGGGTCTCCAGAGCTTGTCCTAGAGCTCCTCCCAGCAGGCACCATCCACCATTTTTCCATCCTTATTCGCCACTGTCACAGCTCTCATGTGGGACCCAGTTCTGAATAGGCACAAAAATACACATCTCCCTGGCTCTTCCTTTACAGAAAAAAAAAAAAACCAAAAACAAAACCAGAGGCCCAGAGAAGCCTTGCCCAAGTTCTCCCAGGACTGCTGATCTCTAGTCATTTCTCCACATCAGGTTTATCGGAGCCCATTTGCCCCCCAAGAGCACAGGCTTTTGTTTCCTAGCCTGGAGCGTTGAATCACACCTGTGTACAGGAATACGGGTAACCGATCCCAGGCGTGAGGAGTCAGTGACACATGGGACAGTAAAACAAACCTGGGCTGGGACTCTGCCTGGCGTCAGCTCCCTTATGTGTATTTGAAGTCATAGGAAACCAGAGCAGTTTCTACAAATAAATAACCCAGGGAGAGACAAGCCCCTCAGATCAAAGGAGGACTCTAGCCCAAACTTGAACCAAAACCAAGCCTGCTCTCTCAACTCCGATCTGGCGGGCAGAGAGAGGAGTGGAGAAGGCCTATCGGCTGTGCAAACATTCCCCGTCTCTGCCCTTCCTGGGTTTGTGTGAGTCTGAGAACGGGAGCCGGGAGGAAGGCTGTGCTCTCTGAACTGTGGCCAGGCCCTGCCTCAGGACATTCCAGCCTGGCTTCCAGACACAGCAGGTGCCAGCACATTGGCCTCTTGTTGTGTCCGAACCTAGGGGGCTCCCCCGTGGGCCGCACGGTAGTCTCAGAGCACTCACATCAGCCCTCTGGGGCCCCTGGCCCTTTGTGGTAACTTTCACAGCCCACCTCCCTTGTCCTAAGTCTGGTGGCCCTAATGGACCACTAAATATTGGGCTTCCCAGGTGGCATAGTGGTGAAGAATCTGCCTGCAAAGCAAGAGATGTGGGTTCCATCCCTGGGTTGGGACGATCCCCTAGAGGAGGGCATGGCAACCCACTCCAGGATTCTTGCCTGGAAAATCACATAGACAGAGAAGCCTGGCGGGCTATAGTCCATAGCATTACAAAGGGCTGGACACACCTAGTGACTAAACAACAATGAGAACCTACTGTACAGCGCAGGGAACTCTTCTCAGTGCTCTGTGGTGATTTAAATGGGAAGGAAGTCCAAAAAGAAGGGAATTATGTATACATATAGCCGATTCACTTTGCTGTACAGCAGAAACTAACACAACACTGTAAAGCAACTATATTCCAATGAAAATTAATTTTAAGAAAAGGGCAGGGATTTCCATCAATTGTTCTGCAAATAGTTGTGATTCTGGTGTGCCCGTGAGACGAGATTAACTCAGGGTCTTTGTAGTCTGCTCTCCTGGCTGACTCCATCTGGGCTTTAACTGAGACCCGAGGATTAGTGGAATGGAGGATAGCATTCCAAGGACTGTATGCAAAAAAGTCCTGGGGCAGGAAGGGAGCTTGGCATCTTCAGAGGAAATGATGAAGTGGCCATGGGGGCAGGAATGGAGCCTGGTGTGAGAGCATGTTGATGAGGAGGCTAGGCTGTGTGGGGCTGGACGAGGAGTTTGGACTTCATCCTACATTCGATTGGAGCCATTAGAGGGTTTTATACCAAAACATGTCATGCTTTGGCACACTGGTTGGTCTGTGGGTGATGGACTAGGGTGGGGGTGGGGAGCAGGCTGGTAGGTGGTTCTTGTGGAATCCTACAGAAAAGTCCTGGACCATGGCGGTGGCAGTGACTATCTTTTTTCCTAATGTGAGTCACCCTTCCTAGGGACACACAGGTTTGTGGGGAGGGCACACACAATTGGAGAAAGGAAATCTCTTTTCCCAGAAAACTCATTTGAGGCCTCGTCGATGAAAATGGACGTTTTATGAGAGCAAAGAGACTTGTAAGAATCAACCTTCATCTTGCCCTCCCCTTTGGGCTCCTTAAGGTTGTTTTTCCACAGCAAATGTCAGAGACACAGCTCAAGTTGGCTTAACCAAAAAGGAACTTTATTGGCTCAGGTAGCTGAGAAGTCCGGGGACAGCACTAGCTTCAGGCAGAGTTGGATCCGGGTGCTCAAGTGCTGACTCTCTCCAGGGCTAGGCTCTGCCTGCTCTGTACAAGCTTCATTGTCAGGCAGGCTCTCCTTGCACTGAAGCCAGGATGGCTCCAGCAGTTCCAAGTTTGTCAGCCACGGTAGGATGAGAACCAGCTTTCCCATTAGTTCTTTGTCTCGCATCACGTGACCACCCCTGAACCAATCACAACAGCCAGGGAACTGAGCCAGGCTGGGTCACATGTCTACCTAGGGAACCAGGGTGACTGAACTGGCCCAACTTGAACACAGGGACTGACAGTGGGGAGATGCAGTTCCCTATAGGGTGGTGGTGGTGGTTCAGTCACTCAGTCATCTCCAACTCTTTGTGACCCCATGGACTATAGCCCACGAGGCTCCTCTGTCTTCCACTGTCTCCTGGAGTCTGCTCAAATTCATGTCCATTGAGTCAGTGATGCTATTTAACCATCTCATCCTCTGCCACCCCCTTCTCCTCCTGCCCTCAATCTTTACCTTCATTCATGGATCTAACATTCCAGGTTCCTTCCTATGCAATATTGTTCCTTTACAGCATCAGACTTTACCCTCTCCACCAAACACATCCACACGTGAGCATTGTTTCTGCTTTGGCCCAGCCACTTCATTCTTTCTGAAGCTATTAGTAATTGCCTTCACTCCTCCCCAGTAGTATATTGGACACCTTCTGACTTGAGGGGAACTCATCTTCTAGTGTCATATCTTTTTGCCTTATCGTACTGTCCATGGGTTCTCCAGGCAAGACTGCTGGAGTGGGTTGCCATTTCCTCCTCCCGTGGACCATGTTTTGTCAGAACTCTTCACTGTGATCCATCCATCTTGGGTGGCTCTGTGCAGCATGGCTCCTAGCTTCCCTGAGTTACACAAGCCTCTTTGCCACAACAAAGTTGTGATTCATGAAGAGGTCCTTTTTAAGCCAACCCCCCGTGATTGGATAATTGATGAAGCGCTGATCCAGGTGGGCTCTGCTGTGACTAGAGGCATCGTCTCTGTCCTAGGTTTGTGATCTCCTGCCATCCTCTATCTTCCCCATTGAGCTCCAGCTCCTGACCTCGTGCTCCACCCAGCCCCAGCCCCCTGCTGGGTCCCTCTGCCTGGATTCCTCCCAGAACCCCTGCGCTGTCCCTTCCTTCAGGTGTCCCCTTCTCAGTGAGAACTTCCCTAACCATCCACGTAAATCAGCAGCTTCTCCCCACATCATCTGCTTAACTTTTCTCTATGGCTCTTGACACCATCAAACACATACAGGATGCTCTTATTTGTTCTTTATGCTTTCTCTGCTCCCACCCACCCCCAGTAGACTAAGCCCTAACCTAACCCAGGGCAGGGTCTTTTCCTGAGTGGTTTCCTCTATAGTCCAGCATCTAGAACCAGCATACAGGAGGCCCTCAATAAATATGTGTTTGATTCATCCAACTCCAACAGAGTCCTCTGGGCGGCACTCTGGTTCTCGCCCGTCCCTTCCCTCCGTCCCCGCCAGCAGCATCCTTACAAAATACTTGTGTTACCCTGGCTCCTCTGCTCTGCCAGTGTCCCCCACCCCCACCCCAGCTTTCAGGATAAAGTCCAGACTCCTGAGCGTCACTCCGAAGGTGCTTCAGGTCTCGTGCTGTGTTTGTCTTTGCTGTGTCTCGGCGCAGGCTGCACCCTCCCTCTTATTTAGCACGGATTTTCTGCTCTTTGAAACAAAGGTATTTGTGGGATCGAGCCAACACGTCTCCCTGTGGAGGATGGATAGGAGGGGGCCAGCAGATATCCCAGGAGGTGGCGGTGGTGGGGGAGGGCGGGGGCATTTTCATAGCAATCTTTCTGGAGTCTCAGACTCAAGTGGGCACATCTATGGGGCAACTGCAGGTCAGGAGAAGTGCCACACCAACTGCTGATGCTAATATTTTAGGTTAAAAAACACAGCAGATGAAGTGTTTGTGGCTACAGTCACTTATCTAGCTAGGACGGTGGCCACCACCCACCAGAAAGATGTGGAGCCCGCGGTCTGACACAGGCGGCTCCATGTTCTGACTCTGTCCTGGGAGAGGATCCCCTTTGAGGGTCGCTGTACTCTGTGATCAGGCTGCTCTGAGCACCACCTGACTTTCCAGCTGCCAGTCTCGGGGGTACACAGGGCTCTGACGGCTGGACCTCGGGGCGTTTGCCTGGGACAGGGTGCAAAGGACTAACGCCCCATAGCCAGGCAGCATCTCAGGCTCCCTGATGAGCTTTCCTTCGGCAAGGAGAGGAGAGTCAGCTGGTGGGGCTTCTGTGCCTTCTGTGGTTTGGGACCTGCAAAGCCAGAGTTGGGACCCAGCTCAACTTGTCCTCGTTGTGGCAGTTCCTGACTTCCCAGGCGGCTCTAGTGGTAAAGAATCCCACTGCCAATGCAGGAGACATGGGTTCAATCCTTGGGTCAGGAAGATCCCCTGGAGAAGGAAATGGCAACATATTGCAGTATTCTTGCATGGGAAATCCCATGGACTGGCAGGCAACAGTCCATGGGGTTGCAGAAGAGTCAGACACGACTTAGTGACTAAGTTACAATGACTTATCCCCTCAAACCTACTTACATCTACTGATGTATCTACTGATACATAAGGAGATGAAAGAGGCTGAGGAGGCTGGGGTGGGCTGCTGGAATGTACCCTGTCTTTCCAGATGGGGGTTGCTTATCTGTGGCCCCATCTGATGAACTGGTAAGACCAGATAGATGCCCAGTGGCAGGGAAGGGCAATCTTGGGAGGCTCCTGGGAGACCGATTTTGTAATGGCAGAAAGCATCATGTGCCCTGAAGACTCAATGTTGGGGCCAAAGGGACAAGGTAGAGGGGGACCCAGCTGGCCTAGCAGGGTGCTCTCTCCCCACACCTGTATACTTGGAAAGAATTGGGACACCACGACACTTGGGTTATTATTATTATTTTTTAATATTTTGGCCGTGTCACACGGCCTGCGTGACATCTTAGTTCCCCAACCAGAAATGGAACCCATGCCCCCTGCATTGGCAGCCTGGAGTCTTAACCACCGGACCACCAAGGAAGTCCTGGGTTACGTTTAGAGTAGACATTGCCCTCTTCAGAGAGTTCTGGGTTTGCTGGAAGAAGCCAGGATCCTTGGCTGCAGCCTCTGGGCACCTCAGGCAGTGGCAGAGGCAGGCTGGCCTTGGACTTGGTGAGTCTTGGGAGAAGCACCCATATTAGTAATCTGACTTCCTCTCTTCCTCCATGATCATAGGGGAGAAAACCAGTTTTAACCAACAAGGACCTATTGCAGAGCACAGGGAACTCTGCTCAATGTCATATGGCAGCCTGGGTGAGAGGGGAGTTTTGGGGGAGAATGGATACATGTATATGTATGGCTGAGTCCCTTTGCTGTCCACCTAAAACTATCACAACATTGTTAATCAGCTATGCATGTCGCTGCAGTCATGTCCGATTCTTTGCAACCCCATAGACTGTTGCCTACCAGGCTCCTCTGTCCATGGGATTCTTCAGGCAAGAATAATGAAGTGGGTTGCCATGCCCTCCTCCAGGGGATCTTCCTAAACCAGGTATCGAACCTGTGTCTCTCAAGTCTCCTGCATTGGCAGGCGAGTTCTTTCACCGGGAAGCCCTTAATCAGCTATACTCCAATACAAAATAGAAAGGTTTAAAAAAAAGAAAACCAGTTTAAAAAGGAAAGTTATTCTTTTTTTCCTCAATTGAGGGCAAGCCTTAAAAGGATGTTTTGAAAAACAGTTATAATTTAAAAACTTATTGGCTTGTTCATTGCCTCCGGTTTCTGCTTCAGCACTCCCACCTGTTTTTTCAGAGATCACTGGACACAGAGCCCAAAGTCGCAGAGCAGGCAAACCTCCAAGTGGGTTGTTCCTCCAGCAGTTGCTGGGCAAACCCATTTGCTCATTGTCCACGTCCATTGGGCAGCCACTGTGTGCCGGGTTGTAGGAAAGAAAAATGGGTTTATGTAGTGGCCACCTTTCAGGAGCCTATAGCCCAGTGTGGAAGACATCAAGGTGCTCCAAAGACAGAATGAGAGAATTTAAAGAAAGGTTTGATCAGTAAGCTGTGGATGAAGAGGAAGAAGCAATTGCTGTAGACTTTAGGGCCAGGGGCGAATTCCTCAGGGGAGGTAGACAGGGAAGCTTAAAACAAATAGCCAATCTCCAAAGGTCAAGTGTGGCAGCTGGAAGCATGGTGGTAGAGAAAAAACATTTTAGTCAAGGAATTAACAGAGCATGCTCGAGTCCATCAGGGGTCAGCAGGAAGTTGGTGTAACAGTCTGGGACTAAGAACAAATCTGCTTTCTTCTTTTTTTGTTGTTTTGTGTTAATATTTATTTGGCTGTGCTAGGTCTTATTTGCAGCACACAGAACCTTTAGTTGCAGCGTGTGAACTCTGAGTTGTGGCGTGTGGGATCTAGTTCCCGGACCAGGGATCCAACCCAGGCCCCTGCATTGGGAGTGGGGAAACTTAGCCACTGGACTGCCAGGAGAGTCCCGCACAGATCTGCTTTGAGTACTATTTCCTTCTCCCCCTTTGCCACCTTCCCAACAGACCCCCTCACCCCACAGGTGTTGTGTCTTCATCCATGGAATCTTTCAGAAGAGTGGTAATTTAATACTGGGGAGTGTCAATAAGTCATCTTTTATTTATTTATTTTTGCCTCCCTCCTCTTCCCTTTTGGGAGCTCTGTTTTGCTTGAATCTGAGCCATAAGCCAAGCCCTTGTGAAATAAAACATGAACCAAACAACCAACCCAAAGGACTTCCTCCTCCTGGGTCTCAGAGGGGACAGTCGTCTCCCCTACCTCGCCAACAATCTTTAGAAAAAAGAATTACTTATTTGGCTGCGCTGGGTCTTGTTGGCACTCAGGGTCTTAAGTTGTGACATGAGAACTCCCAGTTGCATGTGTGGGATCTTAATTCCCCAAACAAGGGCTAAACCTGCACCCCCTGCGTTGGAAGGCGGATTCTTAACCACTGGACCGACAGGGAAGTCCCTCGTACTTTTTCTAATAAGAAAGCTATTTCAGGACTCATGACTCTGGCCCGCCGTGTCTGCCACACTTCACACTGTCCAGGCAGAACTTTTGCCCAGAGCCCAGGGTGGGCTGTCCACTAGGTCACATTTGTGTTTTCCCCCCGCTCCATAAATACGTCACTCCACTGGGCATGAGTTTCCTATGTAAAGTCCTCTGTGTTGAGCTTTTGAAAAAGCATTTTTGTGTAGCGGTACCTCTCAGGGAATGGCATAGCACTACCTATCTGTCAGTGAAAGAGGTAAAAAAATCCCATTTGGTAAGTCAGGCCAATGATTGGCCGAAGTAAGTCAGGCATTAAACAGAAACCACAGGGCTGATGGTGATAAACTGACAAATGGCAGCTTACAGTCCAGCAGACCACTCACTGTCCCTATATCTCTCAATCCGTCTAGTACCCTTGAAAGGAAGCTGCAATGATCCCCTCATTTTACAGCTGAGGAAATGCAGGCTTGACAGTTAAATGAATGGCGAAGTTCACCCACGGCTCCTAAATGGGAGATCTGAGGCTTAAATTTGGATCTTGTCACACAGTCTGCATGCTTAGCCAAGGTTCTGCCAAGCATTCCTGAGGTTGACACTTAACTGGTGGTTGACAAGTGTCTCTGGACTAAGTTGATTCTCTGAACTGGTGGTTCTTGAGCAACATCAAAATCCCTGGAGGACTTGTTAAAACACAGATGGCTGGCCCACCCCTGGAGTTTGAATCAGCCAGTCAGTAGGTCTGCAGTGGGGCTGAGAATCTGAGGTTCTAAATGGTGGAGTCAAGGATGCCACCATAAAAACCGTTGCTCTGAACCGTCTCAAAGCTCACTCTAGTTTGATCTTCTAAACCACTCTGAGTATCGAGGCTCTAAACTAGAAGTTTCTACAATGATGGAAATGTTGTAGATCTATGCGCCCAACGTGGTTGCTGTTGTTTAGTAGCTAAGTCGTGTCTGACTCTCTTTGCGATCTCATGGACTGTAGCCTGCCAGGCTCCTCTGTCTATGGGATTCTTCAGGCAAGAATACTGGAGTGGGTTGCCATTTGCTCCTCCAGGGGATCTTCCTCACCCAGGGATCAAACCCCCATATCCTGCCTCTCCTGCAGTAGCTGGCAGATTCTTTACCTCTCGGTAGCCACTAGCTACCAGTGGTGACCAAACTCTTAAAAGTGCCTAGCGTGACCAAGGAACTGAGTCTTAACTGTGTCTGATTTTAATTTAAATGTCCATAGTCACACATGACTTGCTGCTAGTGTATTGGATAGCCTAGTTCTAAACCAAAGGGCAAGTTAGATATGTCAATGTGGCTCAGTTGTTTACTCCAGTATTTAATCTCCAATAAGTCATTGAGGAACTCTTCATTAGGGAACATCTGGTTTGCAGAAGAGTCAGGCTCATCATTTAGACTGCAATGCCTGATGCGGAGGGTAATGGGACCTCGGGATCCCTGTGGGGGCAGGGATCTCACTTCCTTTTCCACCAGGACCAGTGCAGTGCCCACTTGTGGGATGCACAGTCCATGTGTGTTACATGAACAGGAGGGGAGACTGGTTATAGACCTGCCTTCCTACCTGCTCTGATGGTGGAAGGCTTTGTTGCTACCAGCCCCGGTGGCTGATCTGGTGATGAGATGAGAGATCTGGGTGTGATGCCACAGCAGGACCCGACAGGATTTGTTCAGATATTCTTGGGGGTGGGAGTGATCTGTGATGGTGAAGTTCTCTCATCACATGAAACTCTCCTCCTTGGTTCTGCAGGTGGCTCCCCACTGGGGATTTCCCCTCTCAGAGGAAGTATTTTGTTTGGGGAAGATAATTTTAAGACTTTATGGAAGTATAAAGGGTTCCTGAGGCAAGTGTTTACTATCCAAACTGTGACTGAAAGCTATGTCCCAGTTGAAACAGGGGCTGAAACAGAAATGGGCCCAGTCTTACCTCTCCCTTTGCACCCAAACAAGCAGGGTGGCCAGGAAGGTAGCGTGTGCCCCATAATTTGGAGTCAGATGGCAATTCTCTGATCCATTTACTGCTCCTGATTATAAGCAACAATCTTCTGCACTGTGGGTCTCAGTTTACTCATCTGTAAAATGGGAGGGTGGGACTGCACGAGATCCTTGCTACTCAAAGCATGGCCCACAGCCCAACAGCAGAGGCAGCCTCACTTGGGAGCTGGTTGGAAATGCAGAATCAGATCCCACCCCAGACCCGCAGAATGAGAATCCACATTTTAACAAATTCTCCACATGGTTTAGGTGCACAGCCAAGGGCTGGCTAGAAAGGGTCTCTGATCCCATCAGCTCCTACATTCTGTGAGCCTGATGCTAACTGGCAAGTTGCTTGGTGGCGATGGTAGTTTAGATCCTAAGTCATGTCTGACTCTTTGTGACACCATGGACTGTAGCCCACCAGGCTCCTCTATCCATGGGATTCTCCAGGCAAGAATGCTAGAGCGGGTTGCCATTTCCTTTTCTACGGGCTCTTCCCATCCCAGGGATCAAACTCAGTCTCCTGCATTGCAGGCAGATTGTTTACCATCTGAACCACCAGGGAAACCCTCCTGCTTATGAGGAGTATTATTGTTCCCATTTTAAGAATGAGACAACTAAGGCCCAGAGAGGTTGAACGACTTGTCTAAGGTCACATGACTGTTGAGAGCTGGAACTCAGATCAGGTTCTCAGAGTTCATCTCCCAGGCTCTTTCTCCCTTAGTAGCAAGCATCCTTCATACCAGCAGCTCCCACAACTTGTGTACTGACCACGGGTCAGGCCCAGAGTGTTACCATCTTCTATAGAGCCTCTCGTTTGATCCTCAAGTGAGAATCAAAATGACCTTGGAGTTTAAGAGGCATTATTTCAGTTTTATGTGTTAAAAAAGCAAGGCTTGAGTGGTCAAATGATTTTCCTGATGTTGAGCTACATGGCTGGCCTGGAGGCCTCTGGGGCCTGTGCTCCAGGTCCCCACAATGTCCTGCTGGTCTGAGCCGAGCCTAGGTTTGTGGGAAATGAGACTTGCCTTGGTGCAGATGTGACAGAGAGTGACAGCTGTCCGTGCTGTCCCACCGCCCAAACCAGCTTCCGGGTCCCCCTGCAGCCCTACCGCACCTCTCCACACACACTCTCTCCCACTTCCCGCCCCCCACCCCCAGCCCCCACCCTCAGGCTTACACTGAGCCTACCCCACCCCCTTCTCCTCCCTCTCTTCATGGTAATCCCTCAAGGGAGTTGGCTTCTGCTGGCTGCAGGCTCTGAAGGCAGCAAGGGCCCGCCTGCCCCTGGGGGCGGGATGCTGTGGGGCGTGGACCTGCTAATGCTGCTCCTCTGGGGGTTCAGGGGCCTCTCTGGAGGCTCGAATAACCCTGTGCTTCTCTTCTCCTTCAGGTGATGGCTTCTACTACCCCAGGGCAGCTGGAGGAAGAGCAGAGCCCCCGCCCGGGCTGTGTGATGGCAGCGAGGAGAGGCAGAGACAGACGCCCTGCCCCTCTGCGTTCCTGGGAGGCCTGGCAGACACTCGGAGCTACAGCTAGATAGAGTGGGGGTGCCGAGCTTCTGGAAGACTTTAGCTTGTTATTGTGAAGCCTTGTGAAGCAGAGTGTCCTGGAGTTCCAGTCGTTCCTCCTGCACACGACTCTACCCGAGGGGCTCACCGTGCCCTGCAACAAAGGGGCCAGCTCACGACCTGCAGGACCCAGCCAGGCTCCAGCCAGCAGCTCCCCGAGGAAGCTTCTAGCATTGTTAGCCAACTTGCGTGCTTCCCAGGCCTTCCGCGGCTGGGCACCGTTTCCAGACCATATCTTGCCAGCTAGAGAAGCTGAGTCCAGCTCCCGCTGCCAGAATGCTGTCCGTGGCCAAGTGGAAAAGCTGTCCTCCTCCCCTGGGGAAGAAGTCCCAATTGAAATTTGAGAACCTTTGGGATGCATATCAGCAGGACTTTTCTCCATGTTTCTGGGCTTAGGGCCCTGGAAGCCACTCAGGGGGCACAAAAGCCCGGAGGACCACCCCACCCCTCCCCGGGCAATGTGGGGTCACAAGCTCTTTGAGGCAGGGGGCTGCAGTTCTCTCTGCCTCCAGTGCCTCAGACACAGCAGATCTGTTTCATGTTAGGAGAAAGATTTTGAGCATTATCCTGCCCAGTGGAATTGTTTTTACATCCATCCTGAAACTGACGATTTTTGTCTCTGAAATGACCTAGGCTGTAATCAGAAGGTGTCAGGGTCACAAATCCCTGTATCCCAACCTTCCACTGTGCATATCAGGAGTCGAGGCCCAGAGAAGCACATGCCTGGGTGAGGGTCACCCAGAAGTTAAGGTTGGAGGAATGCCCACACCCAGATTGCCTCCCATCCCCTGGGCACCACCCTGCTTAGTGTCGGCCACATTCCTCTCCTAGCTCATGGCCCGAAGTTCAGGTTCATGAAGCCCCAGGATGGCTTGGGGCTTCTTAGCAGCAAAGAACAAGTCAGTTTTGGTTTTGCTGAACAGACGGAGGTTCAAGAGCTGGGCCCTGGCTTTCCCTGAGGACCACAAGACACTCCTGTCCCCAGCGTCCCCTTCTTTCTCTTGCAAAGAACGTGAAAACAGACCCCCTCTTCTGGGGGCCATGGGGAGAAAGGCACTGTTCGATGCCCCACTCCAGCGGCTCTGTTGAGGCAACTAGAATGGGTCCTGTTGTTCTCTCCAGGTCAGGCCAGGGCCAGGCAGGGTGCCCGCCAGGAGGACACTGTGGGCGTTGATGCTGAGAGCATTGTGCCTCCCTCCCCCGGCCTCCCCAGTGCACCTGTGCGGGAGGGACCAGGCACAAGGCCAGGGCGCTTTCTTTCAGACCCTCCTGCCTATTCCAACTCACTGAACTCACACAAAGCACTTCACCTGGATCTGGGAGGTCAGGGATGATCAGATTTATCCCTGAGCTGGTTCAGAGGCAGGAGCCTGTGTGGCATGAGAGACATCTGGCCCATTCCTCCGTGTGGGAGAATATCTGTTTGTTTCCAGGCTCCGGGGAGGATCTGAGGACATGGGCAGGGGAGTTGGAGCAGGCTGCTCTCCCAGCCTCGTTTACGTACTCTAGTGCGCAACAGAGTACTCGAGGACAGAGATCTTTCTCCAAGAGCATTATATTCTGAAAGGGGCATCAGTCATCTATTTTTTTTTTTTAAGTTCCTGTCTTGAGGATTACCTAGACAAATTCCCATAGTCAGCTTCTGTCTGAGTAAAAGGAAAAAAAAAGTGGCTTTCATAAAATAGAAATGAAATAAAATTAATTTAATTCTGTCACACAGAAAAATAAATCCAGAGTCTAGGGCTATTTCAGTTCTCCATGGAGTCAGAGCCTAGCGCTACCATCTTCAGCACAAGGCTCCAACTACCTATGTGGCCAAAGATAGCTGCTAAAGATCCAGCCATCATATCCATATTCCAGCCAGCAAGGTGGGGGGCATGGAGAAAGGCTTCCCCTCTTCTGTGAGGACATATCCTGGAATTCACACACTGTACTTTTGCCATATTGGCTAAAACAATTCCTGAGACTGAAGAAGGTAGCCATTATTCTAGGTGGCTGTGTGCCCAGATAGGGGCACACACGGGTTCTTTTCCAGGGAAAATGGATATTAGGGGACAATTAACTATCTCTGCCCTGCCTTCCTCTTGGATGGGTAATATTAAAAAGGTTTATAATACACAGGCATCCTATTTAAGATCTCAATATTATCATCAAGACTTGTTTTAGAAGCACAGACTAACACTCAGTCAGTTCAGTTCAGTCACTCAGTCGTGTCCAACTCTTTGCGACCCCATGGACTGCAGCATGCCAGGCTTCCCTGACCATCACCAACTCCCAGAGTTTACTCAAACTCATGTCCCTTGAGTCGGTGATGCCATCCAACCATCTCATCCTCTGTTGTCCCCTTCTCCTCCTACCTTCAATCTTTCCCAGTATCTGGGTCTTTTCCAGTGAGTCAGTTCTTCGCATCAGGTGGCCAAAATATTGAAATTCCTGCTTCAGCATCAGTCCTTCCAATGAATATTTAGGACTAATTACCTTTAGGATGAACTGGTTGGATCTCCTTGCAGTCCAAGGGACTCTCAACATTAGAAATCAGCTAGTCCACAGCCTCATTTTTCAGATTAGAAAACTGAAGCCCAGAGAGGATAATCAAATCAGCTGCAATCACACAGGAAGTTAATGGCATCTATTTTCCAGCACATGTTCAGTGGGAGTGTTTTTTGGTTTTCTCTGTTTTTTGACTTAAGAAGAAGAAAAAATAAAGCTTTATTCTGGAGGGTAGCAAGCTCAAGCACAAAGGATGAAATTCCATCCGTCACTGGGTCTCTGAGCTGCAGGACACAGGCAGGAAGTGGATAACGGGGCTGGCATGCCCCGATCTGCCCAATCCTGAGTCATGGCAGCTGAAGACTCGGCACTGGCCGGCTGGAGGGTGCCCATGCTGGCATGGCTTCTGTGTGTGCACGTGCCCTGTGTGTCTCTATGTGTGTCTGCCCCATACACTGACTCCAGCCTGGTAATCTTGCAGGTCTGACTCTGTGTGCTTCTGTTTCAGGGAGTACTCTGCCAGGATGGGAGCTGCTCACAGGCTGGACGTCTCCTTTAGGGTGATGCTGACCATTGGTTGGTTCATCCTAGCCCACTTTCGTGGTGCCGCATCCACAGGTAAGCCACTGCAACAAAGAAGGTGTAGCCACTTCTGAAAGCAAGGGACTGGGGGCCAGGAGCAGGAGCCTCGGGGTAGGGGCAGGGCCACGGGCTTCTGGCCTGACCCTGCTGACTCAGTGACCCTGGGCAGGTCTTACCCTGTGCTTTGGTTTCATCAGGCAGCTTTGGGGGTTTCAAATTCAGTGTCTACAGGTGCCAGGCACGTGATGCAAAGCAGTGAAGCTGGCCAGGTAGAGATGTGGTCACCTGTAGAATGCAGGCCTCTCTTAAGGAACTCACCCTTCTTAGTCCTAGCCAACGGCTCCCACATGGGAAGAGGAGGGCACCTACTGCAGGGTCTATTGAATTTTTAAGAGAAGCCAGAAATATAAACTTTTGCATAAAAGCTCTCTACTTGTTAAAGGATGGCAACCAATTGAAATTTTATCAAATACTCAGGGTAGGGTGGAACAGATGAAAAACACACAGCTGCCAGCCAGCCTGCTGTGTGGGAGCCACCTGACCTTCATGTTCCCTTCCTGATTTGCCATAAGATCTGGTGCATTAAGATACAGCACATAAGATCATGGGCTTCCCTGGTAGCTCAGACAGTAAAGAATCTGCCTGCGATGCAGGAGACACAGGTTCGATCCCTGGGTCGGTAAGATACCCTGAAGAAGGGAATGGCAACCCATTCCAGCATTCTTGCCTGGAGAATCCCACGGACAGAGGAGCCTGGTGGGTGACATTCCATGGGGTGGCAGAGTCTGACGAGACTGAAGTGACAGCATGGACACACACCTTCCCGCTGCTCCATCCCCTCCCCAGGTATTTAAAAATCTCCTGTTTCAGGCTCACAACTTAATTCCTAGTGAGAGAAAAAAAAAGAGGACATTGAGGCTTGTTCACTGAGCAAGCATTCTCATCTTGTTTTGCCCGTGGCCTCTTCTGATCGCTTTCCCCTTCAGGGAGAGTCTCCCTGTTTCTGAGACAGTCTTCTCTGTTCATGGTACCCCACTGGGGTATAGATCTTTCTGAGCAGTAGAAGGAGGGACTCTTCCCAATGCTTCTATTTGCAGTGTAACACCCACCATGGGCGCTTTGAGCTCAGCTAAACCTTCAGACTCACGAGGCTACCACAGGCTGTGCATGTGTGCCTACTTGCTTCAGTAGAGTCTGACTTTTTGTGACTTTATGGTCTGTAGCCTGCCAGGCTCCTCTGTCCATGGGATTCTCCAAGAATACTGGACTGAGTTGCCATGCCCTTCCTCCAGGGGATCTTCTGAACCTAGGGGTCAAACGCATGTCTCCTGCATTGCAGGCAGATTCTTTACTGCTGAGCTACCAGGGAATCCTGCAGACCATAATGAGCATCAGGCTAACTTTGAAGGGTTTAGGACAGAAACACTACCTGCCATTGGTGTTTCATCAGGCATGCCTCTTTCATGGGAGTGGTCTTACTAACATCCCACAAGCCTCCCAGAAGTTATCTTCTTTGGTTTCCCAGGTAACAGCTCCTTAGGTGAGAGGAAACAAGGCCATCATTGGACAGGTGTGGAATTGCCCCATCAGAGCCACTCCATAGATGTAACTTTCAGGGTTGCCGTGTGGGATGTGCCCAGTTATCAGAGTCCCTGCACTCAGGGAAGCCCATAGTAAGACATCTCCAGCAGGATCGTTATAAATATAACGACTGTGTGTATGCACAGTCACTCAGTCATGTCCGACTCTTCATAGCCCCCTCGACTGTAGCCTGCCAGGCTCTTCTGTCCATGGGCTTCTCCAGGCAAGAAGACTGAAGTGGGTTGTCATTTCCTTCTCCAGGGGATCTTCCCAACCCAGAGATTGAACATGCATTTCTTGTATCTCCTGCATTGGCAGGCAGATTCTTTACCACTGTACCTCATAGTTCCTGGTTTAGATGCCACTGATGAAGCAGGGGTCACTTTTGTTATAATTAATGTTGCTTGGTAGCATGGTTTATAGAATACTATCTTTCTCAGGTTTCTAGGGAACAGGGAGAACTAATTAACTAAAAGTCAAGTTCTCATGCAGAAGGGGAAAGGGCTTTGCCAACTTTTCAAACATTCTTTCCAGGGGAAAGGATGCCTTGGAATAGAAGTAATCTAGATATACCATTGTTTAACTTTAGATCCTGGAATATCTTAAGGAGTCATCTGGTCTACCCTTCATTCAATAAAGGGAAAAACTGAGCCCAGAAGAAGGAAATTCACAGAAAATGCATGATGAACTATTGAAGGGCAGGGAATAAATCCCAGGGCTCCTATGTCAGGGGTTCTCTTTTCTCTCTAAGGCCCTGCTTTTAGCTCTAGCAGGGAGGAAGCCAGAGCCAAGAAAGCGCATGATAGCTCCTGCCACCCCATGATCTGTGCCATCCTTGCTGGGGAGGTTGGTGGATGGCGGCAGTGACACCTCTCTGTACTTGGCAGGGTCAGCTGAGTGCCCTGACCAGTGGCCTGAGTTGCAGCCCTGGAACCCTGGCCATGACCCAGCCCACTGTGTGTACATCGGCCAGGGCAGAGCCCTGTTGCTCACCTCTTCTGCCACCGTCTACTCCATCCACATCTCAGAGGGAGGTAAGCCAGTCTCCTTCCCCCTAAACTCCCCATCCCATCTCGCTGGTCTGCTGCCTCTGAGCCCAGCAGATAGATGCAGGTTGCCATAACTTTAGATGGACAAAACAAATGTCACATGCTTAGAGCTCAGGTCAGAGCATCTGGTTGTTGGAGATAACCATCAGCTCTGAGCACTGGAGGAATGCCTTGTCAGAGTCCAATCTTAATGAAAGAAGCATTTATAGAGGAAACTCCTCATTGGTGCTCTGAGCAGTTCCACTTATCTGACTTTCAGATGCTTACTCATTGAAGGCAGAGCACACAGTGAAGGCAGAAAACCACGCAGGCAATATTTACCCATCGCAAGACAGAGAAAAGTAAACATCACAAGCACAGCAAACACAGAAGTACATGAAGGAGGCCTTCTTGCCTGCCTGGAGGAGATGGGGGGCTTGGGAGGTCTGCCTGTCTCTCTGCTCAAATCTTATCACTAACACTTGTGTTCTTCAACCTCACTCCATTCCTACCTTTTCAGGAAAGCTAGTCATTAAAGACCAAGATGAGGCCATTGTTTTGCGTACCCGGCACATCCTGATTGACAGCGGAGGAGAGCTGCATGCTGGGAGTGCCCTCTGCCCTTTCCAGGGCAATTTCAGCATCGTTTTGTATGGAAGGTGGGTAGACGGTCCCCACGCTACCGTGAGTAGCATGCCACCCTTGGATCTGATGCGGGGGAGATTGTCCATAGAAGAGAGGAGGGTGAGACAGCAAGCCTTTAGTGCAAGAAAGGAATTCTCATTACATCCTGCCAGATCACAATCACGAGCAAGACAGACACTGGTGATTTGGGTGAGTTGGAGAGGTACACGAGGTATTTTATTTACTGTGGCTCAGGTCTGGACTTAAGTTTCAGAAACCCCTGCCAGCCTTTCAGCTGCTTTCTAATCATGTCATGGCTCAGGGAGTCTCTGTGAATGTTTATTAATAGGCTCTGATGGACAAGATAAAGAAAAATTCCAGGCAGTATTTGCCTCTGGCTGTGCTCCATCATCAAGCAATTGAGAGTTCTCAGAAGTGGTAGCCAAGAATACACAGGGTATGCAGTAGTTGTCCAGGTGATTCCACATCTGATATGGACCAAAATATAATGCACTTAGACCTGGAAAGAAGTGCCAACATGTTGACTGTTGATGAGTATTTCTGCTTGGCCTGTTGGACTCATTTTGTTCTGGCTTGGGACTGTCTTGGTTGTTCATGTTATGTCTGTGTCTACTGATCTTGGGCAGTCACCAGGTGTGATTGGTTCTACGGTGGCCACAGTGGGAGTCAGCAGCAATGCCATCCCCTCTGGGCTAAGCAGCCACTAAACAGAGATGTTGGCCGACCACAGAGAGCCGTTTTCTCTCATAGGGCTGATGATGGCATTCAGCTAGACCCCTACTTTGGCCTCAAGTACATTGGTGTCGACAGAGGAGGTACCCTTGAGTTGCATGGACAGAAGAAGCTCTCTTGGACGTTTCTGAACAAGACTCTTCACCCAGGTGGCCTGGAAGAGGGAGGCTATTTTTTTGAAAGGAGCTGGGGTCACCGTGGAGTCATTGTCCATGTCATCGACCCCAAATCAGGAACAGTTATCCATTCTGACAGGTAAGGTTTGCCTTCACATCAACACATTCATTCATTCAACACACACTTATGGACGTGTGTCCTAGCCAGAGGCCACTCAGGGTGCTGAGCCGTGAGCAAAACAGAAATCCTTGATCTCAAGGAGTTAGGACTCTCCTTCCTGAGGCATCTTCCTCGTGAGCTGAATTGAACAGGAACAGGCACATTCATACACACATATCCACATGTACACACAGCATAGTTTTAGGCTGGGATCATCAGTAATTAGGGGGAAGACATAGGTGGTGCAGAGTAACTCAGGAAGGTCATCTTACATCACGTGGTCAGGGAGCCTAGTGTAAACAAGAGACATTTGAGCCGAGGACTTTGGGGTGAGGCTGAGTCAGGGAATGATTGTTCAAGACTGAGAGCAGCAAGTGCAAAGGGCCAGGGCTGAGAAAGTGCGTGATGTTCTCATAGGACGGAAGGGCCAGCAGAGAGGTGGGAGGGCAGAGAGTGATGGAAACGACATGCAGTGATGTCGGAGTTTCAGGCAGAGGCAGGTGTGCGGCCTGGGAGGCCCAGTGAGGAGGTAGGTTTTATTAGTAGAATGCAAAACCACCAAAATACTTTAAGAAAAAAAATGATCTGATTTAGCCATAACTATGGAGAAAGAAATGGCAACCCACTCCAGTATTCTTGCCTAGAGAATCCCATGGACAGAGGAGCCTGGCAGGCTACATACAGTCCATGGGGTTGTAGGAGTCGGACACAACTTAGCAACTAAGCCACCACATTTACATTATCCCCTCCCTCTTGGGCCTTCCTCCCACCTCCCCTGCCCACCCCTCTAGGTCATCACAGAGCACCACTCTGACCCCCTGCACTATACAGCAGCTTCCCACTAGCTAGCTGTTTTACATATTGGAGTATGTATATGTCAATGCTACTCTCTCAATTCGTCCCACCCTCTCCTTCCCCTGCTGTGTCCACAAGACCATTTTCTACATCTGCATCTCTATTCCTGCCCTGCAAATAAGCTCATCAGTACCATTCTTCTAGATTCCTTATATATACATTAACATATACTTACGGTTGATTTACATTTTTGTACAGCAGAAATGAACACAACTTTGTAAAGCAATTATCCACCAATTAAAAATTTGTAAAATTAAATAAATAAAATGAAGTAAAAAATAAAGAAGAATACCTTCTAATTTGAAAGAATTGGCTACTCTATAGAGAGTGGATTGTTTGCAGAGAGCTAAAGTAAAGCTCAGGACTTCCCTGGTGGCTCAATGGTAAAGAATCTGCCTGCCAATGCAGGTGACACATGTTTGATCCCTAGTCTGGAAAGATTCCACATGCCATGGAGCAACTAAGCCCATGCACCAGAACTATTGAGTCTTGCTGCAGAGCCCAGGAGCTGCAACTACTGAAGCCCGATTGCCCTAGAGCCTGTGATCAACAACAAGAGAAGCCCCTGCAATGAGAAGCCGTGCACTGCATTGAAGAGTAGCCCCCTGCTCCCTGCAACTAGCTAAAAGCCCACGCAGTAACGTAGACCCAGCACAGCCAAAAATAAATACATAAAATTAATTTTTTAAAAGGTAAAGCTAGCAGAGGTGGTTCAGAGGCTTCCACATGGTCTGGGCAAAAGATGTCACTGGCGAGGATTCAGGTAGAAGCAGCGGCAATAGAAGTGGATGGACTGAAGAGATATTCGGGAGGCAGACACAGCAAGTCTCTTCTCCCTGTCCTCTCTCCAGGCTTGGGTGTGAGCTGGTAGACTCTGCAGAGGCTGGACCTGACCAGTAAGTTCCCAGGGCTTCTTGTTCAGAGCCTGCAGAGGCCAGTCCAGGCCACTTGGAGAAAAAGAGACATGAGGAATGGCACAGCTGTCCTGGTGCTGCTGGAGGATTGGGATATTGAATTCCTCAAAAACAGGGCAGGAGCCATGAGCATCCATAGGAAGGCAGCAAGAACTGGCTATGATATGGTGTAGGCTGGCCCATTCACCTTGCTCTCCAGTGAATATCAGTAACAATAATACAGTCACTTGACTTTGTGCAAAACCCTGTGTTAACTGCTTTCTCCACCATATATAACTGAATCTTCATAAATGCCCTGGGAGGTGATTCTGTTTTTATACAGATGAGAGCACTGAGGTTGAGTGAGGCTAAATTTGCTCAGAGACTTCCCTGGTGGCTCAGATGGTAAAAAAAAAAAAAAAAGAAATTTGCCTGCAATGCAGGGTTTGACTCCTAGGTTGGGAAGATCCTCTGGAAGAGGAAATGGCTACCTACTCCAGTATTTTTGCCTGGAGAATCCCTTGGATAGAGGAGCTCAGCATCACAAGGCTTGGGAGTGTTGGAGCTGGGATTCAAACCCAGATCTGCCCAGACCCTGAGTCACTAAATTGCCCCCATGGGTCCCCTGGTGACAGCCACCTGCTTGGCCTAGGGTGGAGCAATCCTCAGCCCAGGGGTAACGCAACCAAGATGCACTTGATTGACACAAAGGCTATCAGAGAGCTCCTCCCTTCAGAGGAGAGAGAGTGGTCTACTCAACTGTGCTCTGACTCCTGGATGCTGCTTCTTTCTTAAAAATTTTATTATACTCAATTTATTCTTATTTTAGTTTTTGTTATTAACTCTTATAGTTGCTTTCCAATCTTGTATTAGTTTCTGCTGTGAAGCAAATTGAATCAGCTATACATATACATATATCCCCTCATTTTTGGATTTCCTTCCCATTCAGGTCACCACAGAGCACTGAATAGAGTTCCCTGTGCTGTACAGTAGGCTCTCATTAGTTATCTAGTCTATACACTGTAGTGTATACATGTCAATCCCAATCTCCCAGTTCATCCCACTCCTTTTCCCCCCTTGGCATCCATCTATTAGTTCTCTACATCTATGCCTCTGTTTTGCAAATAGGTTCATCTGTACCATTTTTCTAGATTCCACATATCAGTGATATAATATGATATTTGTTTTTCTCTCTCTGACTTACTTCACTCTGAACGACAGTCTCTAGGTCCATCCACATCTCTGCAACTGGTGTTGTTTTGTTCCTTTTTATGGCTGAGTAATATTCCATTGTGTATATGTACCACATCTTTATCCATTCCTCTGTAGATAGACAGGTTGCTTCCATGTCCTGACTATTGTAAGTAGTGTGGCACAGAACACTGGGGTGCATGCATTCTTTTGAACTCTGGTTTTCTCCAGATAGAGCGCTGCTTCTTAAGTAGTACAATATGGATTACTTGTGGCAGCCAATCAAACTGAATTCATCATTGAAGTGGATAATGAGATGTTATACTGATAGCTGGTGTGGAGATTCCAAAGTCAGGATGTCTGCTCCTTCCTTGTCTCCTTTCGGTAAAGTATGAGTCAGTGGGCTCAAGAATCTGACAGCTGAAGGTGTCTGAGTAAAGATATTAATAAACACTAAACACACATGGAAATGCAGGCTATGATCCCTTGAGACCTGGTCACCTGGAGGTTACTTGCATAAGGTTACTCGGAGAAATAAGAACTTAGATCAGCTTTGGGGAGGTAGTAAGCATTTGATTGGCTGGAGAGAAGGTTAGAATGATAGAGTGAAGGCAGGAATGGGCTTGTGGTATGATCATGAGACCCTGAGATATGCTAGGATTGTAGCAGATGTTTCATGGAAAGGTCAGTAGAGAAGGAAGGGGCCTAGGTGGGGGTCAGACAAGGTTATGGAAACAATTAAAAGTAAGTTTGAGGACCCCTGAGCATCCACACATTCCCCCCACCCCCATCCCCTAACCGCCTTTGTTTTCCTTTTCTCAAATCTTGGCTATTTATGCTGGTTTATTTTTCTAGATTCCTTGTAGAACTATTTTGCTTGTTAAGTTCCAAGACAAATTTTTTTGGAATTTCCATTGTCATTGTAAAAACTCTTTATACTTAATAAATATGCTTTATATTTAGAGTTGGGATCATGACAAAATTTTATCTTTCCTTTGTAAATTCTTGTTACCTGTGGTGTAGGTTTATTGAGATCTCCATTTCATAGCTGCTTTATATGTATGAGGATGGATTATCTTTGACAAGTCTCAGATGATTTTTTTTTTTTTTTGCTGTAATAAAAGCTCTTTTCTTCAAAAATCATGACTCTTGACATTTTGGATGGCACGTTAGCTGTCTTACCACAGGTAGGTGCTTAGAGCTCTCTTTTTGCGCTGCTGTTAGGACTATTAATATCCCCTCTCCCTGTCCCTTTCAGATTTGACACCTATAGATCCAAGAAAGAGAGTGAGCGTCTGGCCCAGTATTTAAATGCTGTGCCCGATGGCAGGATCCTTTCTGTTGCTGTGAACGATGAAGGCTCTCGAAACTTGGATGATGTGGCCAGGAAGGCAATGACCAAACTGGGCAGCAAACACTTCCTACATCTTGGATTCAGGTATCGGTCATCACTTCCATCACTTCCCCAGGCTCCAGAACACTAAAGCAACGCTAGCCCAGACAGACTTTACCTAACTTTTCTTGGTTTCCCCAGGCCCACGTGACCCTCAAGGGTGACCCTGGAGGATGCAGGCACACATATCCATCTGCATTGGATGTATTATGACTTGTTTTTAAAGCAAACCTAGTTTTTCTTACAAGCATATTCCACTCTTCAAACTTCAAAGCTCTCTGTGTATATAAACTGCTTCATTCAATCAGTCACTTACTAAATATTAATTGAGTATCCACTGCAGGTAAGAGCTGTGCCTCAGATGTACAAGGAATGATCATTTTCATTTCCTTTGGCAAAGGGATCATAATGTGCCTTGGGGGGTTGGCAGACATCTGTATAGAGCCTATATGAAGTGCCTCTGCCCTGCCAAGACCCTCCCAGCAGAAGGGGCACTTTGATGTGCTCCAGGGCGAGTTCTGTTTGCCTGGGTTTGCAGCATCATGCCTGATTCTGGCGGTGCGCACGCTTTGGCACCAAGATAAATGTGTTATGGTTTATCCGACAGTAGCCACACCTTTGAATCGTGTTGAATCAGATCTCGGTTTAGCGGAAAGTTGAGATCATCTTTCCTGTGGCTGTTGGAGATAGAGATGCCCCGCCCTTCGGCTCTGCAGAAGATGGGCAAGATGGGGGCAGGCCAGAGGCTCTCCTGGGCTCTGAGCAAAGCAATTTTACTGACTGGGTGGAGTCCCCCTGAGCAGAAGCCGGGCTCCGGGTTTCAGGGTGCGTTTTCCACCTGCCCCTGGGCAACTCCCTCTGGAAGGATTTGGGCAGGAAACTTGAGCAGCCAAAGATGACAATGACACTGTAGTATTGCAAAGCTCCTTTTGTTGATAAAAACTGAGGGCATTGCTATTTCATTGTCATATAAGCCAAAAGGTCAGTTTGTTAATCTACACCGAGAGGTAGAACCACAAAGAGACTGGCTACATATGGCCTCAGCAGAAGGGCCAAGATCTGGCATCCAATTTGTCCTGAATCTTGAGTCTTGGCTGGACCTCCTCCTAGGTGATGGCATGCAAATGACTCACCCTCTCTTTGAACTGTCCCCGTGATGTGTAAAATGGGATATTTCAGGAGTCAGCTCAGAGGACTCTGGGGAGGGTAAAGGTGATGATATGAGCAAAGTATTTGCCACTGTGGGTAGCACAGAGTAAAACTCAATGAACATTAGCAACTCTTCTTGAGAGCCATGGAAAGGATTGTTGTTCAGACACTCAGTTGTATCTGACTCTTTGTGACCCTATGGACTGCAGCACACCAGGCTCCTCTATCCATGGGATTGTCTAGGCAAGAATACTGGAGTGGGTTGCCATTTCCTCCTCTAGGGGATCTTCCTTATCTAGTTATTGAACCTGCATCTCCTATATCTCCTGCCTTTCAGGAAGGTTCTTTCCCTGCTGAGCCACCAGGGAAGCCCCAATGTATGACATAGGCAGTATCAATTCAGTGAGGGAGAATGTGGTTTGTTCAGTAAACATATTTGGGTATTATTACTTTTTTAAAAAGAGATCAGTGTCAGAGACAGGAAAACAAGCTTTGGGGATGCTAAATGTGCCTCCAGCTCTTAATCTATCTGTTGATTTGAATTGGTGATGTAGGAGTGGAGGAGAGGCATGTGGGTCCTCTCTAGACATCCATGTGACCTGAAGCTGATATTTTCCCTTTTCTGCTGCTTATCTTCCTTCCCTGTCTTCCACTATCTCCTGGAGTTTGCTCACACTCATGTCCATTGAGTCGGTGATGCCATCCAACCATCTCATCCTCTGTTGCCTCCTTCTCCTCCTGCCTTCAATCTTTCCCAGCATCGGGGTCTTTTCCAATGAGTCGGCTCTTCATATCAGGAGGCCGAAGTATTGGAGTTTCAGCATCAGCCCTCCCAGTGAATATTCAGGGTTGATTTCTTTTAGGATTGACTGGTTTGATCTCCTTCTGTCCAAGGGACTCTCAAGAGTCTTCTCCAGCACCATAGTTTGAAAGCATTAATTCTTCAGTGCTCAGGATGGGTGCTCTTAATATGTTCTATAAGTAAAGGAGATACATAGGCAGAAATTAAATTGTTACCGTTCATTTGTATATAGACCCACTTTGAATGACAAACTCAGAGCACTTAAAACCAGCAGAAGATCTGAAACTTTGGCCCATTGTGAGTTCGTTCATCCAGGAAGTGATTATTGAGCAGAAATTGAAATAAAGCACCAGGAAGGGACTAGTCATACTGAGTTCTTGCGGGAAGTCGTGAGGTCTTGCGGGAAGTCTTGAACTCTCAAGGGAAGGCAGACATAAAAGAATTGATGACGGTGTGTGAAAGAACAAGAAGGGGAAGGAAGAGAGATGAAGTTGGCAAGGTGGGCACAGGATGGCCTTTTGCTCAGGGCCGAGAAGCTTACTGTTTATCCAAGTCAGTAGGCATTGAAAGATTTTAAGCAAGTGTGACACAGTCTAATCCCCAACCTCAGTGAACCCCAACCTTTGATCTGAAGATGAGATAAAAAACAAACAAACAAACAAATATGAGCTATTGATAGCTCATAGTAAGAGCGGGCTGGCTTAGGCATTAGAGGTTGGATAAAGGTGGATAAGAAAAACTCCCTGCCTTAGAGCAGTGCACATTTAGATGGAGAGAAGAGTGTGCAACTTTTCAAAATCAGACCCTTCTTTTTCCTCCTTCGCTCCTCATGAAAAAAACTCATCTCTTTCCTTCCCAAGGCCCAGTGCCGATTGCTGGGGACTCAGACACATCTGCCCAGTTTTCCTCGAGCTTGACTTGGGAGAGAAATAACCTTTCTCCCTTGGGGCGTGTCTCCTTATTTTCCTGAAGGACTCAGAGCTCTTGCTTTAGGACCTCATTGAGCCTGGCAAGTGGTATATGGGTCTACGGGCTTGTTTGTTTGTGATTCATGCCCCATCTACTGCCAGAATGGAATTGCAGAGGCTCAGGATCCACAAACATCAGGCTGGTCAGATGGCCTTTCAAATGGTTAGGAAAGCCAGGCTTGCTGAGAAAGGCTCTTGTTCTTTTGGAAAAAGGAAGCCCAACCCGGGAACTCATTTCCCCAAACAGCCTCACCATGACACCATGTTAACTCCAGTACAGGCTCAGACAGGTGAAAACTTTGCTTTTTGTTGTTGTCTTTTTTTCAGACACCCTTGGAGTTTCCTAACTGTGAAAGGAAATCCCTTTTCTTCCGTCGAAGACCACATCGAGTATCATGGTAATAAATGGCAAAAGGCCATTCCCCCCTGGGTTTTTCTGACCAATAGGCTCAGGGGCTTTTTGAACCACTCTCCTCCCAGATGGTGCAGTGGTAGAGAATCTGCCTGCCAATACAGGAGACATAAGAGACGCAGGTTTGATCCCCGGCCTGGGAAGATCCCCTGGAGGAAGGCATGCCAACCCACTCCAGTATTCTTACCTGGAGAATCCCATAGACAGAGGAGGCTGGCGAACTACAGTCCTTGGGATTGCAAAGAGTTGGACATGACCAAACACACACCCTTCTCCTTCCCCAGAATGTGGCTGATCCATCTTCCAACACACTGTTGAGTGACTAGCTGCTTAATGGCCAGGTTACATGAGTGGCAAAAGTCCATACTGGTTTAAGGCCGATCACTAAGATAATGTTTACATTTGCAAAGAGATCATCATTGGTTTAATCCCAAACAAGTGACACAGGAAAGATGAGAACTGGATCAGAACCAGCAGGAGTAATATTTTGATCTAAAAAGATGCTTTGAGGACTTCCCTAGCAGTCTAGTGGTTAGTGGTCTGTGATTTCACTGCAGGGGACATGGATTCCATCCCCGGTTAGGAAACTAAGATCCCACATGCTATGTCTTGTGGACAAAAAAAAAAACAAGTAAGATGAAGAAGTGCTTCAAGATCTACATGTGCAGGGGACTTTCTCTGCCTTAGCATCACATCTTTCTTAATTTGGGGGTCTGTGTGGTTTCTGATGCCTCCTCTTTGATAGGACACCACGGCTCTGCTGCTGCCCGGGTGTTCAAACTCTTCCGGACAGAGCACGGTGAGCTTTTCAACGTCTCGTCATCCAGCGAGTGGGTTCAAGGTGAGGAGCTTGGGACCCCTTGGTAAAATTCCACAGTGGGATAAAAAGTCGGGACTTTGCAGAAGGAGAATTTTTCTTTCCACCAGTAAGACTGCTTGGCAGCTGAGAGCTGTCTTTAACCTGGGTTCAGTGGGGAATAACCCAGAGGGATATGCCCTTTCACGGAATGCCTCTTCTGTGCCAGGCGATGGCACTGACAGAGAATGTAGACAGCAGTAGGCCCTGGCCTTCAAGGAGCCCACACACGGGAACATGGAGGGTGGTGTGGAAAGCAAGAATCTTCACGAGCACCCTCGGACAATGGGTTCATGACTGGATCTCATCTTTCTCCTTTTGGCAATAATGAAGAATATCTGTTGCTTTTATAAAATAAGATAGTCAATAAGAGGCACTTGCAATGAAAAGTTGGGGGAGGTGGGGAGGTTGGCAGATGGATTACAAGCCTCTGGGAGCCAGCCTGGTGAGAGCCTGGACATATGGTATTTGATTCCCACTGGGCTGAGGGTACTTGGAGGCTGCGCCCAGCATAGCCAGTCTCAGCACCCTGCTTGCCTGACCCTGATCTTTGCTTTCTGCCCAGATGTGGAGTGGACAGAGTGGTTCGAACATGACCAAGTATCTTACACGAAAGGTGGAGAGAAAATTTCAGACCTTGGGGTCACTCACCCAGGGAAAATCTGCAATCGCCCCATTGATATACAGGTAACCAAGAAGTTATCAAGGCTTTGTCTTGAAGAAGATGCTGTAGATCACAAACTCTCTTACTATCTGAGTGGTATGAGTCTCATGGCCCTCCTGTGATGTCGGGAATGCCAGAGAGTAGTGTTCTTATTTTAAAGACTGACCTGGAAGCTGATTGTCTGCTCCAGGCCTCCCACCCGTGACTTTCAAAGCCAGGATTCAGATTCTCTTCTGGGTCCTGCTGAAGAGTTCCTTTTCTGTCTCCTCAACCCGCATCTTCAGCCATGGGTGAGGGTGCCAAATGCGGGGAGTGTTTGACCTTCTCGGCTTCACGCACCCATTCATTTCTTTTGGGGCTTCAAGTTCACAGGGTGTAGCTGGAATTCAGGTGCAGGCTGAGACCAGCCCAGGTGGAGAACACCCACAGCCTTGTTCTCCACTTAGTGAAAGTCAGCTTTCACAGAATGGACAGTATTTGCTTGGGATCTTCACTTGGAGTTAACTCTGTTCAAAGGGGATCTGGGCTTCCCAGGTGGTGCTAGTAGTAAAGAACCCAGGAGATGCAAAAGATGTGGCTTCAATCCCTGAGTCAGAAAGATCTCCTGGATTAGGAAATGGCAACCCACCGCAGTATTCTTGCCTGAAGAATCTCATGAACAGAGGAGCCTGGCAGGCTACAGTTCAGGAGGTCACAAAGAGTCAGACACAACTGGGTGACCGAGCAAAGAGGACCCAGGCTTTCTCAGCTGGCTCCATCATGCAAGGGTGGCACAAACGGGCGACTCTCAGAACTCAGTGGCTCAGCTGGTGAGCGCTCAAAGGAGAATAGGAAAGACAGAGACACAGGCAAGAAAATGGAGTTTATTTCCTTATGCCTGGTCTTCTTCCAAAACAAGATTTGGGGCCACTTAAATGTCTGATAGAGAATTTGGCTTCCCAGATGGCTCAGTGGTAAAGAATCCTCCTACCGATGCAGGAAACGCAAGAGATAAGGGTTAGATCCCTGGGTTGGGAAGAACTCTTGGAGAAGGGCATGGCAACCCACTCCAGTATTCTTGCCTGGAGAATTCCACGGACAGAGGAGCCTGACAGGCTACAGTCCACAGGGTTGCAAAGTGTCCAACATGCCTGAGCACACACACACACGCGCGCGCGCGTGCACACAGACACACACACACACGCAAGAATTTGGAGTCACTTCAGGAAGACCGTCTCTGCCCATTTTATCTTCTTTCAGCCAATAAAAATAGCAACATTTGTATACCACCTTTTCTCAGATTATCTAACCTCAGGTCCCAGATCATCTGACTGTTTCACTCCTCCATATCCCTCCACCCCCAGGGCATGACTTCTGCCCTCTGCCTTGCAATATAGAGGGACCGCAGGACAAGGGACCACCTTTCCAAGAGAGGACAGTCGGTTCTGCGGTCAGGAAAGGCCAGGGGAACCTTTCTCATTGTTTGGCCAAGGCTATCCGTTCACATGGCTCCAGTGTGTTTGAGAAGGATTTACCCAGATTCCATTACACATTATAGGCTCTTCTCGGGTCCAAGAGAATCAAAAAGTGCTGACTCCCCCAAAGCACATACTTCTCAGATTTAACTTTAATTTTTTTCTTGCAACCCTGCATGTTCCAGCTCTAATCCTAAGAGCGCCCCAATTGGATTCCTCCAGTTCATTTGGCTACAGGAAGTCCAGTCCTATACCAGGGCTGATCCCTCCTCAAGCATTTCTGGAAATCCTCGAGGAATGTGTCCATGCTCTGCAAATCCCTCCCAGTGCTTGCTCTGCCAGCTGTCTGGCTCCAGACCACTGTTGTTGAGAAGACCACTTCTCCATGCCAGGAAAATAGCTTTCCTTAGGGATTTCTTACTCTCAGGAACTTTGCTCCCAGCTGATATGAACTCTTCCCAGAGAGTGTCAAAGCACCACTAATCCCAGGCTCAAACAGTCTGTAAAACTTTACTGAAGGCTTGGAGACAGCAGAGGAAACCAGTGAAAACATACGTATTTTTCTCATATGTCATACATATAATAGTATATGACTGCTCACGTCCCAAGTGGCTCAATGGTAAAGAATCTGCCTGCACTGCAGAAGACTCAGGTTTTATCCCTGGATCAGGAAGATCTCCTGGAGAAGGAAATGGCAACCCACTCCAGTATTCTTGCCTGGAAAATCCCATGGACAGAGGAGCCTGGTGGGCTATAGTCCAAGGGGTTGAAAAGAGTCGAACATGACTTAGTGACTAAACAACAATAACAACATGACTGCTCACCAACTCAGTAATCCCAGACCTTCCATGGGGACCCAACCCCAGACTCTGTAACCACTAGTCTGCCACCACACTGCAGGGCCCATTTACTTTGCTGAACAGTAGAAACTAATGCAACATAGTAAAGCAACTATACTCCAGTACAAATTAAAAAAGAAAAGAAACAGAGGAAGTGCTCTATCCTGAAAATGTCAGGCTCACCTCTTTTCTCGCAATCAACCTTTTGTCAGTAGTGGCCCCAGCCTTAGCCAGAGCATTTCTTTATAGTCAGCAGAGGCAATGAGGTAGAAGATACTCTGGGTTTTTCTGAAGTCAAAAAAGCAAAACCAGGCTTATGCTATGTTTACCACAGGTGAGAGAAGCAAGATTTCATTTTCTTTATCAATAGAGTGTGAGACACATCTGCCAGGAGCTAAATGCCCAAGTTAATTAACCCACCAGAGAGACTGAGACAAAACTGAAATGCCCAGGTGCCTATTTTTGCCACCATGGGAAATCACAGGTTACTGGGGTCACTTGCCACCTCTGATCACCCTGAGGGCCCCACACAAGGGGTCCCTGAGATACCTGTCATCAAATCCTTTGGAGGGGAGGGGCTGTTAGGACACTCATCACTTGGGCAGGATGGTGAGTTGGAAAGAAAAAAGAAATAGTTAGGACTAGCACAGTTGACCTCAACTCAAGGAAAGTTTTTCAACATTTGATCATTTGTGATTCTGCAAAATCAAGCCCCAAAACCATAGTCCCCAGTTCCCATGTCCTCACCCTTCTGATGGTTCTCCTGGGCTGAAATCTCCTTGCTTCCCACCTCCTCTCTTAAAACTGACCCGCCTTTCAAGGCCTGTGGAACCTAATGGACTCACATGGCCTCTGGGACCTGTGAGGTACCCAAAACGCCAAATTTAAGGTGGCACTGCCTCCCAGGTGCCAACTCTGCACTCACATGACCCTGGAGAGTGAGTGCTGCCTTAAATGTTGCACCCTGGGTTCCTCACTAGCAATCTTGGCCATATCTATCAGTCAAGCTGTTTATTTTAGTGTCTCAGTTTCCTCCTAAGCAAAAACGGAAATAAAAATTGTTCCTTCTTGGGATTATTTTGTGGATTTAATGCAGCAATACATGAAGCTTCTGACCTACAGCGAGTGCCCATAATTTTCTTATTTTAAAATTATTTGCTTATATTATTATTTATTATGATGTTGCTTGTTTAGTCGCTAACTTGTGTCTGACTCTTTTGTGACCCCAAGGACTGTAGTCTGCCAGACTCCTCTGTCCATGGGATTTCCAGGCAAGAATACTTCAGTGGGTTACCATTTCCTTCTCTAGGGGATCTTCCCGGACCAGGGATCAAACCTGTATCGCCTGCATTGGCAGGCAGATTCTTTACCACTGAGCCACCAGGGAAGCCTATGACATTGCTAGTTATTTTATAATTATTATCAAGAATAACAATCACATTGTATCTACTTAAAGTGAAGATCAAGTTCACAGAACAGTGGGAAAGCCCTTTTTACTCTTCTTATCCAAAACTGAGGTCATTCTTATGATTTAAAAGGGAAAAAAAGAAAAACAATAAAATTGAATAGAGGTTTTCTTGAAATTTTTATTGGATGTTGTACCTTTAAAAATGTCCAACTCCCCTGGATGATGTTTTTAGGCTCAGGTCTCAATATTCAGGGATGTCCTACTGAAAAACATGCTGGCCTCAGGGGGAAAGATCTGGGAATCAGAGGAGTGGGCTTGACAGTCAGGTGACCTTGAACTTGCACCTAAATCCCTGTGAGCCTTCGTGATTTCCTCTAAGGGCGAGTCGGCAGTGCCTGCCTCTCTGCTGCAGGAACCACCCCAGATAAGGACTGTGAGCGTGTTGCCTGCAGGAAAGGGCTGAATTTTCATTCTGGCTAAACTCACATTTCCACAGCTCTCCTCCCAAACCACAGACAGCGGATATCTGCTGGGTTCAAAACAATGTTTCCTAAAAGTGCCCCCCCGCCCCACCTTTTTAGATCGACTGTACTTCGCTTTCCTATTTGCCCAGCCCTGGCCCCTTTGGTCTTTATGCCAAGAAGGACAACAGCTGCGGCACTTGCTCTAAATTGCAAGTCTCTGATGACAGCCACCATCGTGGTGCAGACACACCCCGGCCCAGGGGTGAGCCCCAGCTGGCAGGGACCGTGCCCTCCTCTGAACCCACTCCTGAACCCAGCTCCTGGCCTTGGAGCTGCCATCAGCTGAGACTCTGCTGTGTGCCTGGCCCTGGGTTGGATGCTGAGATCAGGGAAGAAGCAATGCCTGGCCCTTCCAGAGCCCACCACCCCCCTGGTAGGAGACAGACACTGAACACAGGACAGTAGGAACAGCAGCGCGAGGGGCTGCGAGGCACCGCTCTATCACTGGATGAGTCCAGATTCAGATTCTGGCCCTGCCTCTTACCAGTTGTGTGATGCTGGGCAAGTTACCCAACCTCTCTGAGTATGTTTCCAGATCTGTAAAACCAGCATCAACCTCATAGACCTCAGAGCCAGGAAGAGGGAATGCGATAATGTATGTTAACAATGTATGGAACTCGGGGACTTCCCCGGTGGCCCCCAGCGGTTAAGATTCAGCGCTTCCAAGGCAGGAGGTGAGGGTTCATCCCTCGTCGGGGAACTAAGATTTCATGTGGTGCACAGTGAGGCCAAAAAATAAAAAACAAATTGAAAAAAAATGTATGGAGCTCCATAACTACAAAAGGGACTCTCAAACTTAACTTCCCATTGGAATCGCCTGGGGCCATTCAAAGTTCTCATGTCCAGGTTGTACCCCGGACACAATCAAATCCGAGACTCTGAGGATGGGGCCTGGGCATGAGCATTTTTTTTTTTTTGGTGGCTGCACTGGGTCTTCACTGCTGCATCGGCTTCTCTAGTTGCAGAGAGTGGGAGCTACTCTAGTTGTGGTGTGCAGGCTTCTCGTTTTGGTGGCTTCTCTTGCTGCCAAGCACAGGCTCTATGCACTCAGGTTTCAGTAGTTGCAGCACACGGGCTCAGTAGTTGCATCTCACCGCCTCTAGAGCACAGACTCAGTAGTTGGGGTGCACGGGCTTAGTTGTTCCGAGGCATGTAAGATCTTCCCAGACCTGGGATCAAATCCGTGTCCCCTGCATGGGCAGGTGGGTTCTTAACCACTGGATCACCAGAGAAGTCCCAGCAAGAGTATTTTTAAAGACTCCCCACAGGATATGGAGTCACATTTGGGCACCAGCAGATTGATCCAATGAGTCTTCAGTAAATGTTGGCCACTGTGGACAAGTTGTAGAAAGCAGCCCGCCCAGCTCTTAAAAGAGCAAGTGCTGGCGATAAATGCTCTGTAAACCGTTCCCGAGTGTAGTCACTCACTGGTTTGAATACCAAATATGGTGGGACCCCAGGCAAGATGTTTATCCACCCTGTGACTTCACGATGCCCTTCTTAGAACAGAGAAGGGGAAACGTTAGAATAATAGTCTAAAGCCATTGTAAATAAGTTTTGCAGCAGCAATTTTAGACTTGTGAGTATATGTTTGTAACATTAATCATCACCTTTCTTCTTTACAAAGAGAAATGACTTTGTAATTTCTGTGCCATTCCCAGGCCACTACATTGGATGGAGTCAACCTCACCACTGAAGTTGTCTACAAAAGAGGCCAGGATTATAGGTTTGTGTGCTACGACCGGGGCCAAGCCTGCCAGAGCTACCGTGTGCGGTTCCTGTGTGGGAAGCCTGGTAAGCAGCCCCTTACTGGGGACACACTTACCTCCGTGGCTTGGTTCCTCCAGCTGGCAGCTATGCACTGAGAGTTTGGGCGGCGGAGTCAGCCGCCTCCGGGCATCTCAGTGACATGGTGCTCCTGCCAAGTTCTTGATGGAGAGCCCTTCTATGACACAGGAACCATGGGAGGGTCCTCGGAGTTGGCAGGAGCCAGTGGAGCCCCACCCTGCCCATACGCCTTTCAGGAAGGGGAAGGGCCTACTCAAGGCAACCAGGGTGCCGTGGACAGAGCTGACCTTCCTGCAGCCCGCCCCCACAGAGATACGCAGCCCATGGCCTCTCTGGATGCTATTATTTTAAACCCAGTTCCCGAGGTGCTTGTTAGCAGGGGTTGGAAATGGTCGGTTTCTTCTCGAGGGCACTTGGCCATCTCCAGAAGGCAGTCATTAGGGATGGGAGTTTTTTGGAAGGGGAGGCTGACAGCTACTGTAAATAATAGTTGAGAGAAACTATATTTGTTTTACATCTTTTGCAAAGTGGGTGTGGAGAGACAGCCCCATTTAACTCCAGCTAAGGAGTTAGCGGAAAATTCCCCTGCCCAGAGCTAATGAATGGCTCTTTTCTGGTAGAGTTTTTTGATGACTTAAAAAAAAAAAACCCATACCAAGACTGGTTCGGGGCGAGCCTGGTGATTTGGGGTTTGGATAGGCAAACCTGGCATTTACTGATTTAGGGAGGGTCAGGGAAGAGGTGGAAGTTTGCCAGGAGCAAAGGTTTATCTCTCAGTCTCTCCTATTTTGGGTTACAGTGAGGCCCAAACTCACCGTCACCATCGACACCAATGTGAACAGCACCATCCTGCATCTGGAAGACAATGTACAGTCATGGAAGCCTGGGGACACCCTGGTTGTTGCCAGTACGGATTATTCCATGTACCAGGCAGAAGAGTTCCAGGTGCTCCCCTGCAGAACCTGTGCCCCCAACCAGGTCAAAGTAGCAGGTAGGATATTTGCTTACCCCTTCCTAGGCTAGATGAAACTGAAAATTGCTAGGCTTAAAGTTGACTGAAATAAAAGCAAATTTGTATCAGTCAGCTATAGCCATGATAATGCTGCATAACAACAACAACAAAAATTTCTTAAAATTTCATGGCAAACTTTTATTTCTTACTAATGCATCGACAGGCTCTGTAGGGTTCAGCTTTTCTAGACTAAACTTGGTTCCAAGGGTTGGGTTCGGGTCAGTTCCATGTGACTCTCATTCTTCCCAAGGACATATTATTATTCATGGTGGAGACGTGAACAGAATCATAGGCGGACTCCTAAGGCCTGCCTGAGCTCCAAACTTGAACCCTCTCACATCTGCCTTCCAATAGATCATATCGTCCAGCTCAACGTGAAGGGGGAACTCTATTTCTCTCATTAAGACAGAGAGGAGGGAGTGAATATTTGTTAGCAATAATTTAACTTACTACGAAAATGTAAATGTCTTCTTTCTCTACCTTTTACATTTCCTTTTTCTTCTAAATCTTGACTTAAATGCCCTGGTTGTTTATGTTATGTGAGGTTACTGGGACTATAGATGGTTAGAGGTAAAAAGGGTGCTACCCAAATGGCTCAGTGGTGAAGACTCCACCTGCCAATGCAGGAGATGAGGGTTTGATTCCTGGGTCAGGAAGATCTCCTGGGGGAGAAAATGGCAACCCATCTAGTATTCTTGCCTGGGAAATCCCATGAACAGAGGAGCCTGGTGGGCTACAGTCCATGGGGTCACAAAGAGCTGGACACAACTTAGTGACTAAACAACAACAAAGACGTAAAAAGAGACCTTGCTTATAGTCCAGGTCAATTATTCTTTGGGGGGAGGAGTCATGTATTGATTAGAGTTGTTGGTTATAAGCAGCAGAATCCAATTCGACTACCTCAAACAAAATAGGAATTAATTGGGAAACTATTCAACTTAGAGAGCTAAATAGAAGCTGGGCAGTCATGCTGCAAACAAGGACCAGAAATAGGGCAGCTTCAGGGGTCTGGGGTGCAGGAGTGCATGGGCAGCCTCCTTAAGGCATCACTATTTGCATGTCCTGGGACATGGTGGTCGAAAGTTACCTTCCAGGGAGATAGCATTGATTGGGTTGATGGCTCACGTGCTCACCCTCTGGCTAAGACACCATCATTAACTGTCCTTCGAAGACTGCATTGCATGGATACAGTCACTCCCCAGAGGAAAATCGAGATGTATTAGCAGAGAAAGGAAAACCAATACTAGGCATTAAAAATATCAGCTGCTATGTGTGGAATCTAAAAAACAGGTACAAATGAGCTTATCTACAAAACAGAAATAGAGTCGCTGATGTAGAGAACAAGCTATGGTCACCAGGGGCTAAAGAGCAGGAGGGATGAATTGGGAGATTGGGCTTGACACATACACACTGCTGTGTATAAAATAGAGGACTGATCAGCACCTACTATACAGCACAGGGAACCCCGCTCAGTCCTCTGTAATGGCCTGTATGGAAAGGAATTTTAAAAAGAAGGGATGTGTGTGTCTGTGTATATATATATATATATATATATATATATTATATATATATATATATATTATATATATATATATATATATATATATGAAATGGATTCACTTTGCTGTACAGCAGAAATTAACACACCACTGTAAACCAACTATAACCCAATAAATTTTTTTTTAGTACATCAGCTGCCACAGGACCATTGTACCTAGAGAACTATTAGAATCTGGGGGTAGAAGAATACTATGGATTGAGAAAGTATAACCAACATATTGAAAGTATCTATTATCTTAGAAACAAAACTACAAAAAGGAAAATTTGACACAGTCTTTTTGGCTAGTGGGAGTGTGCTTGAGAAAGAATTTGGGGGCTTTCTTCTAAGTGCAATGGCTTCTTAGACTTCCTAGCTTCCCACTTACAGGATGGCACCAAGGGAAGCAATTCCTAGTGAGTGCCAGACCCTTCGGTCTTCCCTGGGTGCCTTCTGTGGCTCCCGAGGACAGTAGACACAGGCCTTCTGGGATGCCAGGTGTCCTCTGGGACGCTTGGCAGGAGTGGCATTCAGACATTTGAGCTTTGTCACTGCCCTCTGTGAGGTGACCCTGATTCTGGGGCTGCCCTTGTGGCTTCCAGCGGGGTAAAAGCTTGCCCTTGAGGCCCAGCCTTCAGGGAGGGAGAAGAAGGAGCACCCCTGGAAGAGGCCCTGGTCTGTTCACACCAGCCCCCATCTGTACCTCAGTGTGGGGCACCTCTAGACCTGGAGGAAGATTTCAACATGAACAGGACCTAACAGGGCAGCAGGTAGTGCCACGAGTGACCTTGAGAAAGGGAACCGTGTGATATGAGGGCACGTCTGCCTCGCCCCACAGCATGGTTCAGGGGTAAATGATCGAGCGTGGCTCCAGGTGGCAGTGTTTGACCAGTGGTTCTAGGAGCTTCTTGAAGATTGTTCAGGCTGGACAGAGTGTGAGATGGGGCTGCTCCGGGTCCTGGGAGGACCAAGGAGGAAAGAGTGAGTAGGGAGGCGTGTACCCCTACGTCAGGACCCTCCAAGCTCCTTTGGTTCATGACTGCCCATGTCTGTATCTCCAAGTCCCACAGTCCAGCCTCCCCTGTTCCCCCTTAAGCAAGGATGGGACCATCTTGCTCAGAAGTTTTAGGACTTTTGTGAAAACAGCAATTCCAGTGAGAAAAGTCCCAGGGAAAGGTATCTGTAAGGAGTGTGTATGTGTCTGTCTGTCTGTCCTGGGGAGGCCCTCATTTCTCCTCTTCGACTCCAAGCCCATTCTCTGGCTGTGCATCCCCCATTGACATGGAGCAGGGACTGCAGCTGTTTTGTTCTTTTCCAAAATGGCGCCACCACCATTTATTGGTGACCATTAGTTACCAATCAGTGTTCTCCTCCCCAGCCTGGCTGCAGAGCGGGATGCAGCCTTCCTGGCTCCTCTTTCCTCACTGCCCCCAAATTCCAGTAAACAGGCCTTTTTGCATTTTAAGGCTTTTCTGATGGGAAACAGATGAGGATAACAAAGTCATGAAAACGTGTGAATCATCTAAAAAAAAAAATTTCCAAGTTTTGCCAACCACAGTG